>NC_133324.1:261910771-262226605 GCF_042186555.1 Aquarana catesbeiana
AGTCCCACCGCTGGGCAAAGTGGGAGGCCACAGTCTGCCATTCCTGTGGCGTGGAAGGAAACTGTTGAGGAAAACAAAAAAAAAATAGTATTTTTGCACATAAACATGGCAAGCAGATTAAACACAAACATTCTTGGCCAACCTCCAGATAGCATTTATTAAGGGGAATTTAACAAATCCAAAGTATAAGGTACACCTATCATATCCCCCCCTCCCCCATGGGCCATTTCTAACATTATAGAGGGGGGAATCTTGGACAGGTAACCCTCTCCACTTTATTGAGAGAGGAATGCCTAAATATAGGGTATTACTTGGAACAGCCCCTCCTTAGTTACACTATTGACAGCCCACTGGACAGGTAAGAAGTGTCATAATACAAAGATATAAATACACACTGTACACATTTGAGGACATTTGGACATTCTGCTATTACCTGCCAAGATAATAATAGGATACAAAAACTTGAAACAGTACCATTTGAAAGTATACAGGCAGGTCCTTGCACTACATGCTTTGGGGAATTCATCCATAAATCTGACCACTAAAGAGATGGGTATAGTGTGTATGGGTTTGGCAAAGTCAGCAGATAGATGATTGAGGATAGATAGAGAATTGGGATCAGCTGACTTAGCAGTTGGGGGGAGGGAGGGTTACTAAAAATGATTTGGGGACACCACAAAAAAAAGCCTCTGGCACTCTGCCTGAATTTAAAGCACAAATCACATTTAAAAACATTTTAGGGGTGTTTTGTGTTTTGGGTAAAGCACTACTATGGAGCTGATAAAATACATTGTTAAGTGACTACATGAGGTGAATATAGGGCTGGGCGACCATGCTGGGGAGGTTAGTGAAGGCAAATATGTATGAAGGACTAAAAAAATAATGACATAAAAATCCAGCATGCATGAGGACAAAGGGGACATTCACAGCATATTACAATCATGGTAATTAGGGAATGAGGAAAGAAATACAATATATTATCAAACATTCAATACAATAAAATGTGATATTAAAGGATAACAATCTTACCTTCATATACTCCTTCTGCAGGACCTGGATGATGGCAGAACAGGTCTCTGGGATGATGATCCCCAGAGCCTGGGGGGAGGTGCCTGTTGAGAACTTCAAGTCCTGCAGGGTTCTCCCTGTCGCCAAGTACCGCAGGGTAGCGACGAGCCTCTGCTCCGCAGTGATGGCTTGCCTCATGCAGGTATCCTGCCTGCTGATATAGGGGGTCGGCAAAGCCAGCAGACGGTGAAATACGGGGTCCGTCATCCTGAGAAAGTTCCTGAAATCATCAGGATTATTCTCACGGATCTCACGTAGCAAAGGCATGTGAGAGAACTGGTCACGCTGAAGCAACCAATTCTTGGTCCATGAACTCCTCCCCACCCTGTTCATGGACTGGACTTGTGTCAAGGTCAGGACCCCAACACCAAGCCCCCGCACAGCACGAACTCTACGAGGAGTACGTATACGCAACATGGCTAGAAAACGGTCGGCTGCTCAGAACGAAGTAACAGAACGCATTGAAGAACAGCAAGGCCTGTGAAGAGCGACCTGAAAAACAGTAACGAACGAACAAGAACACAATGACTATAAGTCACGCGTCACTTGCTGCACGCACTGAAGAGCAGATACAAACCCACAAGCACAAACTGAACCGCAGAAAACGATCTGAAAGCCACGAGTCTGAAAAAGCGCGAATCGTCTCTCACCAAACTTTTACTAACACAAGATTAGCAAAAGGAGCCCAAAGGGTGCCGCGCTTGGTTCTGAACTGGCCTTTTCTAGTCTCGTCGTACGTGGTTGACGTCACCGCGTTGTTGGCGATCGGAAATTCCGACAACTTTGTGCGACCGTGTGTACGCAAAACAAGTTTGAGCCAACATCCGTCGGAAAAAATCCTAGGATTTTGTTGTCGGAATGTCCGAACAAAGTCCGACTGTGTGTACGGGGCATTACACTTTAAGGAATTCCTGACCTGTCTATTTATTGGAAAATGGTTGGCAAAAAAAGAACCCCACCCAAATGTGTTGAAGGGCATGTGAGGAATACAGTGGAACCTTGGTTTACGAGTAACGCGGTTAACAAACGTTTTGAAAGACAAGCAAATTTTTTTTTTAAATCCTGACTGGTTTGTGAGTGTTGTCTCGCAAAACGAGCAGGATTCAAGCCAATGGGGTGTGCAGTACCGCATTTGGCCAGAGGTGCGGGGGTCGGTGAACATTACAACATATTACAACACCAGTGACACTTGGAACGGTTCTGAGCCATTCGGAAATACTCAGAACCACTCGGAAATATTCCCCGAGTACTTCCGAGGCTCCCCTGCGCCCCCCCATTTCTGGCCACATGCGGTATTGCAGGCAATAGAAGTCAATGCGGAACGGATTATTTTAGTTTCCATTGACTTCTATGGGGAAACTCGCTTTGATATGCGAGTGCTTTGGACTACAAGCATTCTCCTGGAACGGATTATGATCGTAATCCAAGGTTCTACTGTATTGTTAAAGTGACACTAAATAATGTGTCTTACTGTGTTCTCCTGTATAACATTATAATGACCTCTGTAAGCTCCTAGACTTTTCTGTTTCCCTCTTACTTCCATTTGTTTGGAACAAGCCATAAACACAGTTGCAGTCACATGCACTGCTCTGTGCATTCTTCAAATACCAGTAGTCCATATCTCTGTTTCTTTCTGAGAGCAGAAGGGAAGTGTCTATGAAGATAGTGCCACTTACTGTATGCAGCACGATCTGCTACAGTGTATCTACAGTGGCCACACCCTTCTGAGAGGTAAGCATTCATGTGAAGCATGCTGGCTTAAACAAACCCAGTAAATATAGAGTTCTCCTTTAGCGTAGGTTCACACTGTAGCGATGTGGGAACCAGCGCCGGTCTCTTGCCAAGAAAGTTCCCTCGGCAGATAAGGACCCCCCGTACTGCGCAGGCGCAGCGCCTGCGCAGTACGAACTACTGTCAGCCGCCGGAGATAGCTGAAGCTCAAACTCTTCAATCAGCTGTACACGGCGACTGCACCCTAGGTCCAGGTTCCTTCCCCACCATCCAAGTGGACGTACAGGGGGAATAAAAAAGAGCCGAGCGAAGCGGCCTCTTACAGGCACCGTGTACAGCTGATTTTCAGCTATTCGCCTTCGGCTATTTCCGCCGGATCCAGCGCAGTGCCTGCGCAGTAGAGGGGGGTCCTTATCCGCCGAGCGGAACTTTCTCGGCAGAACACCAGTTCCTGCATCGCATCTCTACTGCAGGCAGTTCACACTGCCCTCTGCGAACCGATGCGGGTATCATTACATTGTTAATGACACCCCCAGATTGGTGCACAGATCGCTGTGCGAACTATGGATTCGGACAGGATCCGGTGAGAACACCCAGGTGATCCGATTCCAGTGTGGGGAAAAAAAAAGTCCCTGCACCTTTTTTGTGCGAATCCAATATGAGTTCAGCCATACAACTGTACGGCTGAACTCGCATTGCACTGATATTGCATGTGATCGGCACCACAGTGCGGGTGCGAATCACGTGCAATGTCTGTGTTCGCTATAGTGTGAATCCGGGCTTAAAGCAATATTAAACACAAATATGGAATATATTGCAGCTTACCAATTAGTAGATGTGGTGGCTGCATTCGTTTTCTATTTTTTGGGCTTTTTTTTCTTTATTTTCATCTGGTGATCCAGCCAGCAACACCCTTCCTGTCCTTTTGGACAGCAACATAGAAAGCTCTATTTGTGGGACATAAATCTTATTACAGTGTCGCACGACCATGCAATTGTCAGTTAAAGTAACGCAGTGCCCTATTGCAAAAAATGGCCTGGTCATGAAGGGGGGTAAATCTTCCAAAGCTGAAGTGGTTAAAGCGGAGTTCCAGTCCCCAAATATAATTTTTTTTTAATCCTCCCTGTCATTGTTCCTACTTCTACTGTAACATTTAGATACAGTCAATAATGTTTTCCTTCTTGTTTGTTTTAAATTGTTTAAATCATACCTGATCTCGGAAGCAGGCAGGGTCCATTGTGGTTGTGGGCATCTGAAGCCCGCTAGTCTTTATTTCCGGGATTTCCGGCAGCTTACTACCCAGCATGCACCTCCTGATCTCGCGCCTGTGCAGTAATGTCACTGCACGGCGCTGATTACAGTAATAGGCAATTCCCATGGACTTCTGGGATACATGACGCTGATATCCCAGGAGTCCATGGGAATCGCCTTGTGACGTAATCGCCTAGGCGGCCAGACCAGAAGGGCTGCAAGAAGAAGACAAAAAAAAGGTATTTAGAAAAAAAAAAATTATAATAATATTTTTGGCCATTTACAATAGCATTGCGGATGGGAATAGGAATGCTTGCAGGTAAAAATAAAAAAAATGGGTGGAACTCCGCTTTAAGGGAAAACTTGCAATAGAAAAAAAATAGGTTTTGCTATGAATGGGACCGCTGGTAAAAGTGGCCTCTGCCCACAAACTAAATTAAAAAGACAAATAAGCACCCAATAATAAGAATAATAACAAAAAAAGGGCAGCAAATGGAATGATGGCCCAAAGAAATAGCAATCAGAATTAAAGCACAGTTTTCTAAATGACCCTAATCTCTTCGTATGCAGTTTCCCTATCCTTAACCTACACAAGCTTCAGTACACTGATACTATGGCTACTCTGTGCTGCCTTTTTTATAGCAAAGTCACTGTTCTATTCAAAATCCCCCTAATAGGCCATTCAAAGCCTGCTGGCCATTGTGCAAAAGCCATGCACTGGATTACGGACAATGGACTGCCACATAAATTGGCTGGAACTGCAAATTTTGAACCTGCAGGGTCTGCCATGAAACCAAGGTTGTGGTGAACCCAAACTTCATGCCTACCTGCCATCCCTAAAATCACCCTCAGGGAAATTAAAACAAAATTCAATAGGCTTTAGAAATGTGATAAATGTTCATAAGGGTTTTGTAAATGTCCATTAGCACAAATGTGTGTGTGTGTGTGTGTGTGTGGGGGGGGGTTAAAGCTGCTACTTTGCCTAGGGACCCATTTAGTCTTAAAACAGAGTTCCACCCAAAAGTGGAACTTCTGCTTTAAACACTCCTCGCCCCCTTACATGCCACATTTGGCATGTCATTTTTTTTTTTTTTTGAGGTGGGAGTGGGTACCTTCTTTTTAGTGTGACTTCCTGTCCCACTTCCTCCTTCCTTTTCTCTGCAGCCTAGGCGACTCCTCCTCTCACCCTAGGCGGTCCCTCCCTGCCAGCAATGTTCTGGGACACGTCCCACGTCCCAGAGGATTGCCTGGCCATTAGCAGAGCACATGCGCAGTGTGTGCCCGGCCGTGAAGACGTAAGCTGTCACCAGGGGTGGATCCAGGGAGGGGGCAACGGGGCAATTGCCACCCCCGAGAAATCTGTCGGCCGGGCAGGTGAGCTCCATGGGCAGCTCCGAGAGCGGGCGGCTCCGCGGGAGGGCCGGGCGGCTCCATTTGAGGGAGGGCAGGCGGGTGAGAGAGCGGATTGGCCGGCGTGCCAGGTGGCTCCGTGTGTGGATGGGCGGGTGAGACTATGCAGGCTAGGTGTGTGTGTGTGTGTGTGGCTGGCCAATCAGCGAGCCGACAGGCAGGGGAGCAGAGAGATGATATCATCTCTCACCGCCCCCGCATCTCTGCAATAACTTCCACCCTCACTGTGCAGGTAGCGTGGGCAGCAGGGAGATTACATTATCTCTCTGCTGCCTACTCTGGGACAAAGAAGCAAGAGACAAGCAAAACACCACCTTACCTGGCACGTGACAATCCGCATCTGGTGGCAGGTGATGTGGCAAGTGACAATCTGCAATTTGTGGCAGATGACGTGGCAAATGACAATCCGCATCTAGTGGCAGATGACGTGGCAAGTGACAAGCCGCATCTAGTGGCAGGTGACGTGGCAAGTGACAATCCGCATCTAGTGGCAGATGACGTGGCAAGTGATAATCCGCATCTAGTGGCAGGTGACGTGGCAAGTGACAATCCGCATCTAGTGGCAGATGACGTGGCAAGTGACAATCCACATCTAGTGGCAGATGATGTGGCAAGTGACAATCTGCATCTAGTGGCAGGTGACGTGCCAAGTGACAATCCGCAATGTGTGGCAGATGACGTGGCAAGTGACAACCCACATCTAGTGGCAGGTGACGTGGCAAGTGACAATCCACAAGGTGTGACAGGTTACGTGGCAAGTGACAATCCGCATCTAGTGGCAGCTCACGTGGTAAGTGACAATCTGCAACATGTGGCAGGTGACAATCTGCATCTGGTGGCAGGCAAGTGACAATCCACAGCATGTGGCAAGCGACGGTGGCAAGTGACACGCTCGGGGTTCCCACTAATTCTGCAATATGGTGAGTTGAATGATTTCATTTTATATTACAATGTATTAATAGAAATAATGCGCTTCAATCATCCTGACACCATAACAACCATGGTGCCAGGATGATTAAAGCACCAACAACAGCCATTTCCCCAATAAATTGCCTGCAAAAAAAAGTATTTTCTGGCAGTGCCCCTCCCGAGACAAGACTTTGGCTCCGCCCCTGGCTGTCACACATTTGCTATGACGGCGCCATCATAGAGGAGGGGGAGAGGAGCGAGGTTCTGGACCGTGGGACAGGTGAGTGCCTGTTTATTAAAGGTCAGCAGCTACACTTTTTGTACCTGCTGACTTTTAATAAACTAAAAAACGGGTGGAACTCCACTTTAAGACTCGTACACTCTATAAGAAAATCGGGTGAACATTTTCGTCCAAAGAATTTTCGTACGATATTCGTATAGTGCGTACACAACTTTCGACAGCCGATTCCGAATTTTCATATGAAAATTCTCGAAAGGACAAACGCCAAACTGTTTCTCGTATGGGAACAGAACAAACGATTTTTGTTTAATGTGTGCGATTTTACTGTGAAACATCAAGAAAAATCGGATGAATGTTCTCCTGATTTTCTTATAGTGTGTATCCCCACTTTAATCTGGCTCCATATGGAAAAAGATCTTCGGTGTTCAGTACGTTTTTATAGAAAGTTTTTCATCATTCGCAGAACGGTTTTGTAAGCGGGGTTGGTTAATAGAAAAAGATGACTAAATTCAAGACAAAATATTAGTTTGAGAAGACAACCTCCCTTTAAATGAAAACTGCAATCTACTTAGTCATTTGGATAGGAACTGATGAAAGTTATGCAGCTTCTGAAATTACATTAACAGCATCTGGTTGTTATTGCCCCCTACTGGAAATAAGTAGCAGCTTTCATGCAAAATCCAATATAACTATAGACGGTTTACTATACAGAGATAGAAGATGCTGATTAAAGTAAACTAAAAAAATCATGTGATATGTATAATATAATTAGAATGTGCCTACTTCTTTGTTTCATCTCTCAAGTGCAAATTTTTTCCTGCTAATCTCAGACTTCCTGTTCTAGGGTGGCTTTGATCATTCTTTATGCCCCCATTGTATATGTGAATGTAGCCACCCTTTCCTGCTCACCACCTAGTCCTAGATGGTCTACACATCTGTGTGCAGACACATTCAGCTCTATGGGAATTGTAGTACATATAGGGGGAGATTTACTAAAACTAGAGCACTCAGAATAGGGTGCAGCTGAACATGGTAGCCAATCAGCTTCTAACTTCAGCTTGTTCAATTAAGCTTTGACAAAAAAAAAAAAAACTGGAAGCTGAAATACTTCCCATAGAGTGGAGCATGTGACCAGAAACCAGCACTGCTAGCTCTACATATCTAGTATCTGTGAGGTGCATCAGTAAACAATATGGAGTGTACACAGCAGTGGCAGCTGGTGGTAATTTTCTTTGGAGGGGGGGAGGCGGGGATCCGCCATCCATGGCGGGCATTCACGGGCGGCTTCCACAGGCATCACGAGCAGCTTCTCCTTCCCCTCCTCGGGTTGCCACATCATCCCTTTAATCCAGGACACACATTAATTACACAGGCTCTGTGGCTGATTAAGGTAGTAATTAAACTCACTTGGTGCCTTATCTGCATTAAATTAGCCTCAGAACCTGTGTAATTCATATGTGTCCTGGATTAAAGGGATGATGTGGCAACCCGGCTTCCATCTCCTCCCTCCTCCTCGGCAGCCAATCAGAACACTTCTCCTTTTGGTCAATTGAGAAATGGGTCTCAGACCCACACTTCCTGATTGGCAGAGAGGCGATTCAGTGTAAGAATAGGGAATATTCATTTGCTATTCTCACACACCTGGGTGGGCTCCGAGCACATTCTCAGCGCCCCAAGCCCACCCTATTTTGAAACCAATTAGAGCCTCTGGCTTTAATCTGTGCTTCAAAAAACCACCCACCCCCATTGGAATCCATGCGCTTGGCATCCTGAAAGGGGCCGGACACATGGATAGGGAGGGTGACGGCGATGGATAGGGGAGGCAGCGCCTGTGCGCCCTTAATGAACAGGCCGCCCCTGGTACACAGAACAAATAAGAAGCCTAAAAACAACAGTAAGTAAAAAAAAAACATAGTATACTTGATCATTTAGAATGACTGATGTAGAAAAATTAGATTTTAGTGTCTCTTTAGAGAGGAGTTGCAGTCTGTAAAAAAAAAAAAATAAATAAATACTATAGCTGCTGACTTTTAATATAAGGACACTTACCTGTCCAGGGATCCTGCGATGTCGGCACCCCTAGCTGATTCATCAATTGGCTTTAGGTGCAGGCGCCGGCATCTCTAGTGAGAGAAACAGGAAATTAAGCCTTGCGGCTTCACAGACTGCTTCCTACTGTGCATGCGCGAGTGGCGCTCCGCTGTCTGAATTGTCCCGCCGTCTTCTGGTACCTCTGTGTGTCCCAGAAGGCAGTAGGGGGAATGAGGGGGGGCTGGAAATTACAGAGATCGCCGTGGGGGGATCTTACCAGGAAGTGGGAGTGGGTACCTGTCAAAACCAGGTTCTCACTCCACCCCCCAAAAAGTGCCAAATGTGTAAGTGGAGGGTGCGAACAAGCTTTAAAGGAGTTGTAAAGGCAGAAGGTTTTTTCTATCTTAATGCATTCTATGCATTAAGATTAAAAAAACTTCTGTGTGTAGCAACCTCCCCAGCACTCCCTAATTACTTACCTGAGCCCCATCTCTCTCCAGTGATGTTCACGAGTGTTATAGCCACCCGGGACACCCCTCCTGATTAGCTAAGATACAGCAGCAGCACCATTGGCTCCCGCGGCTGTCAATAAAATTCAGTTAGCCAATCAGGGGCAAGAGGGGGCAGGGCCAGGGCTCCGTGTCTGAATGGATACCCAGAGCTGTGACTCAGCTCGGGTGCCCCCATAGCAAGCTGCTGGCTGTGGGGGCACTCGATAGAAGGGAGGGGCCAGGAGTAGCGCAGAGGGACCCAAGAAGAGGTAGATCCAGGATGCTCTGTGAAAAATCAACTGCACAGAGGAGGTAAGTATAACATGTTTATTATTATTTTTTTTTTAAACGAGACTTTACAGTCACTTTAAGCATAAATGTCGATAAGTTTTGAAACTGGTCATGATTCTGTAGGATATAACAATCAGTGATAATATATAGCTTGATATTATAAAATACCCTCCCACCTCCATTCACATTTTTCTCCTTGTTTCTTTATGCCTGAAGAATTCCTCTCCTCCACTTGCTTGGCCCAAGAAAAAACTTTTGAAGGTTTCAAAATCACCAGAATTATGTTCTGCATGGGTGTGAACGCAGGCAAGTATTATGCCGCATACACATGGGCGGATTTTCCGTTGGAAAAAACTTGCCTTGCATACACACGGTCACACAAAAGTTCTCTGAACTTTCGTCCGTCAAGAACGCGGTGACGTACAACACTACGACGAGCCGAGAAAATGAAGTTCAATGCTTCCGAGCATGCAAAGAATTGTTTCCGAGCATGCGTAGGAATTTTGCGCGTCAGAATTTGTACAGACGGAAAATTGAGAACCTGCTCACAATCTTTTGCTGGCGGAAATTCCGCCAGCAAAAGTCCGGAGCATACACACTGTCGCATTTTCCGACCAAAAGCTCTCATCGGTCTTTTGCTGGCCGAAATTCCGATCGTGTGTACGCGGCATTAGACTAAAATCTGAATTAATTATAAAATATAACCAAATGTAAAGGTGCATAAATAAGTTTTTGATTTACTTTGCAACCACTTCCTAGTTTCCTTGAAGGCACTAGTGCCTTCAGGAAGATCCTGTACCTAAGCTGTGAGATCTTGAAGTATTCTGATACTGTGCAAGCACAGGATGAAGTGTATGGCATCATATGCTTCATCTCATGCATGAGCTTTATAACATTAAAGCGGAACTAAAGTACTGAGTCGGCAGACTCTTTATTGCAGAACAAACATGCAATGTCTGTTCTACAATAAAATACAGCTACCTGCCTTCTCGCAGTGTTCTCCTGATGATTGGCATAGGACATTGCTATGCTTTTGTTAAAGGGGATCTAAACATTTCAGGTGTAATGGATTGGAAGTAAGGTTTGAAATACCTCTGTTGATAAACATTAGGCTAAATTCAAAGCAAACATAAAAAAACATACCCGTATTTATTGGCGTATAACACTCACAGGCGTATAACACCCACATTCATTTTAAGAGGGAAGCTTCAGGAAAAAAAACTTAAATTTTAACCACTTGCCAACCGCCCCATAGCCAAATGACGGCTGCAGGGCGGCTGGATAACTCTGGGATCACGTCATATGACGTGATTCCAGAAAACTGCTCCCGCGCGCCCCCTGGGGCGCGCACACGGGAACATCCGTGACCACCGGGTCCAGAGGACCCGGCGCATCACGGATCATGGTAAACGGCCACTGATCGCGGCCGTTTACCTTGTGATCGCTCCGTCAAATGACGGAGCGATCACATGTAAACAAACCGGCGTCATGTCATGACGCCGGTTCCTCCCTCCTCTCTCTGTACCGATCGGTACAGAGGGGGAGAGATCGGTTGGGAGCCGCGCTGTGGGCTGGATGTGTAGTGGCCACAGCGCAGCTCAGTGACATGTACAGTCACATCCATCCATCCATGCTCAGCCATCCCCCCCATGCTCTGCAATGACCCTGTGCAATACTCTGCAATGATCCTGTGCAACCCTGTGCAATACTCTGCAACCCTGTGCAATACTCTGCAATGATCCTGTGCAACCCTGTGCAATACTCTGCAATGATCCTGTGCAATACTCTGCAACCCTGTGCAATACTCTGCAATGATCCTTTGCAAACCTGTGCAATACTCTGCAACCCTGTGCAATACTCTGCAATGATCCTGTGCAACCCTGTGCAATACTCTGCAATGATCCTGTGCAACCCTGTGCAATACTCCGCCATGCCCCGCCATACTCCGCCATGCCCCGTCATACTCCGCCATACCCCGCCATACTCCGCCATACCCCGCCATACTCCGCCATACCCCGCCATACTCTGCGATACCCAGCCATACTTTGCCATGCTCGGCTGTACTCGGCCTCTGTATGTGGCCAGGCTGTGGAAGTCTCACACATGTGGTATCGCCGTACTCAGGGGGAGTAGAAAAATCTATTTTGGGGTGTCATTTTTGGTATGTACATGCTATGTGTTTGAAATATTGTATAAATGGACAACTTTGTGTTAAAAAAAATGTGTTTTAACCACTTCCTGCCCGCCGGCCGTCATACAACATCCTTGACTTTGTGCGGGGATATCTGAATGATGGGTGCAGCTACAGGCATCATTCAGATATCATCTTTTTCAGCCGGCGATTCCCTACATCATAAGAACAATCATAGCGGCTGTTCCACTGCTTGATCATTCTTACGGGAGGCGAGAGGGGACGCCCCCCCTCTCGCCACCCTCAGGTGCTTCTACCGACTCACCGCTACGATTGAAGCCAGGATCATTTTTTTTTTTTTTTTTATTTCAGGCTTCCCAGCCTAGAGGTGAGATGTGAGGTCTTATTGACCCCATATCTCACTGTAAAGAGGACCTGTCATGCCATATTCCTATTACAGGGGATGTTTACATTCCTTGTAATAGAAATAAAAGTGATCAAAAAATTTATTTTTTGGAAAAAAGCCTCAAACTAAAATAAATAAAGTAAAATGAACAATAAAAAAAAAAAAAAAAAAAAAAAATTTCCCCATTTCCCAGTGTGCTCGCAGTCAGAAGCGAACGCATACGTAAGTTGCGCCCACATATGAAAATGGTGTTCAAACCACACATGTGAGGTATCGCTGCGATCGGTAGAGCGAGAGCAATAATTTTGGCCCTAGACCTCCTCTGTAACTCACAACATGTAACCAGTAAAATTTTTTAAAGCGTCTCCTATGGGGATTTTTAAGTAGCGAAGTTTGGCGCCATTCCACGAGCGTGTGCAATTTTGAAGGGTGACATGTTAGGTATCTATTTACTCGGCATAACTTCATTATTCACATTATGTAAAAACATTGGGCTAACTTTACTGTTTTGTTTTTTTTGAAAGCACAAAACTGTTTTTTTTTTCAAACAAAACGTGTTCGAAAAATTGCTGCGCAAATACCGTGCGAGATAAAAAGTTGCAACGACCGCCATTGTATTCTCTAGGGTCTTTGCTAAAAAAATATATATAATGTTTTGGGGTTCTATGTAATTTTCTAGCAAATAAATTATGATTTTTACATGTAGGAGAGAAATGTCAGAATTGGCCTGGGTGCTCCAGAACGCCTGAAGGTGCTCCCCTGCATGTTGGGCCTCTGTATGTGGCCACGCTGTGTAAAAGTCTCACACATGTGGTATCGCCATACTCGGGAGTAATAGCAGAATGTGTTTTGGAGTGTAATTTGTGGTATGCATATGCTGTGTGTGAGAAATAACCTGCTAATATGACAATTTTGTGAAAAAAAAAAAAAGAAAAAAAAATCTTGATTTTTGCAAAGAATTGTGGGAAAAAATGACAACTTCAAAAAACTCATCATGCATCTTTCTAAATACCTTGGAATGTCTTCTTTCCAAAAAGGGGTCATTTGGGGGGTATTTGTACTTTTCTGGCATGTCGGGGTCTCAAGAAATGAGATAAGCCGTCAGTACTTCAGGTGTGATCAATTTTCAGAGATTGGCACCATAGCTTGTGGACTCTATAACTTTCACAAAGACCAAATAATATACACCGATTTGGGTTATTTTTACCAAAGATATGTAGCGGTATACATTTTGGCCAAAACATATGAAGAAAAAATTACTAATTTGCAAAATTTTATAACAGAAACGAAGAAAAATGCATTTTTTTACAGAATTTTCGGTCTTTTTTCTTTTATAGCGCAAAAAATAAAGAACCCAGCGGTGATTAAATACCACCAAAAGAAAGCTCTATTTGTGTGAAAAAAAGGACAAAAAATTAATTTGGGTACAGTGTTGCATGACTGAGTAATTGTCATTCAAAGTGTGAGAGCACCGAAAGCTGAAAATTGGTCTGGTTATTAAGGGGGTTTAAGTGCCCAGTGGTCAAGTGGTTAAATAAGGAACTTTGAAGCAAAATAAGGTTCAGTGCCCATCTGCAGCTTCCCCATTTCCATCAATGCAGCCTGATCAATGCCCATCTGCAGCCACACAAGTGCCATCAATGCAGCCTCATCAGTCCACATCAATGCAGCCTCACCAGTGCCATCAATGCAGCAGCCTCACCATTGCCATCAATGCAGCAGCCTTGCCATTGCCATCAATGCAGCCTCATCAGTCCACATCAATGCAGCCTCACAAGTGCCATCAATGCAGCAGCCTCACCATTTCCATGAATGCAGCAGCCTCACCATTGCCATCAATGCAGCAGCCTCACCATTGCCATCAAAGCAGCCTCATCAGTCCACATCAATGCAGCCTCACAAGTGCCATCAATGCAGCAGCCTCACCATTGCCATCAGTGCAGCAGCCTCACCATTGCCATCAGTGTAGCCTGATCGATGCCCATCTGCCTCATAGAGGGGACAGGGAGGGGGGGCAGGACGAGCGTCGGCAGATTACATACAGTGAGAATCTCCTATGATACACAGAACAGTGGTCCAATGGCGGCCCAGGAGACGGGACTTCGTAACGGGACTTCCTATTACAAAGGCCGCCAAGTAAACAGGAGATTCTCACTGTATGTAATCCGACAGCGCTCGTCCCGCCCCCTCCCTGTCCCCTCCGAGGCATCTAAAATTGAAGTATCGGCGTCTAACACTCACATGCTATTTGCACCCAATTTTCAGGGTGAAAAAGTGCGTGTTATACGCCAATAAATACAGTAGTTACATTACATATATAAAATCAGTTTTACTTTCTAAAGCAGGAGTGTCAAACTCAGTTTCATTGTGGGCATCATCAACATTTTGGTTGCCCTCAAAGGGCCAGTTGTATCTGTAAGACTAGATGTACAGAGCACCAGAGCACCCCCCCACTTACATTCAATGTCAAGAGCCCCCCTCCACCATCAGAAGTCAAGAGTCCCCCACCCTCCCTTACATCACAGTGCAACCCCTTACCTTGTGCAGTTGCTGGGAAGAAACTGGGGGTGGAGCTGATGGACCTGGGAAGCAGAAAATACAGGGTCTGGAGGAGGGCTGGTGTCAGCTGAATGCTAGGACTAGGAGAGGTGGAGAGGATGGGGTGCTGCCTCTGTACAGAGAGGTGCAGGATCTGTATGAGGAGTTCTGTCCTCCTCTCTGCTGCTGACTGCTGAGACAAGGTGTGGGCAACAATGAGGGGGTTGCTGCAGCTGCAGGAAAGGTGCGAAGGCCACATGAAATGGCCTGGAGGGACGAATTTGGCCCCCAGGGCCTTGTGTTTGACACATATGTTCTAAAGGATTTGGATTTCTATCCATCCAGTCCTGAGATTTGCATAACCCTTCCAGACAGCCTGGTGACCTGACTTTACTCCAATGCAAATAAAAACGATAAGGTCACCAGCATGTGATTGGATACTGAAGGAGCAGCAAAAGATGGATGAGGTACTTTCTCTGCTCTCTTTTTCTGTCAGCATGCTTCTTATCATGATGTGAATGCAAGTCACTTAATTGGCCCCAAGTGGTGCCCACCTTCCCCTATTTTCAGTGGTGCCCACCTTCCCCTATTTTAAGTACTTTTGTAAAGGTGCTGTGCTAAATGCTTTCTTCTCCCCAGTCTTCACACAGGAAAAGGATGGGTATACCGACCAAGACAGTTTTGTTAGCAACACGCTACAGGATCTACCCTTGTGGCTAACAGAGGCCGGAATCAGGAAAGGATTAGAGAAGCTCAGCATAAATAAATTACCGGGACAAGATGGCTTACACCATCTAGTACTTAAAGAACCCAGTCAGGTTATAGCCAGACCGCTATTCCTAATCTTCATGGACAGCATACTGACAGGATTGGTACCAGCTGATTGGCAAAAAGCCCATGTAGTACCAATATTCAAAAAAGGGCAGAGATCGATTCCTGGGAACTATAGGTCTGTCAGGAAAAGACTGCCATAAACAGAAGATCTGGACAAGCTGGTGTGCCAACACACATGCGCAAGCACGCACGTGCGATCCCTGGCGCCAAGTGGGCTATTTAAACCAGGCTGACACACAGAAGCATTGCTGTCTGATCTACAGTGTTCCCCGTGTGTTACCTGTTACTCTGAATCTGTTCCTGTGTATTACCCGGCTTACCTTTGACTATTCCTGCTTTCTGCCGGCATCTGTCCCCAGCTTGTCTTGACGTTGCACCTGCCTGATCCTCTGGTCCTTCTGCTGCCGGCCTGATACTGACCCGGCTTGTTCCAGTATCCATACTGTCTGTGTATGACCCGGCTTGTCTAAACCCTTCTGAGTTCCAGTCCTGTGGGAATCTCCACCCAGTCTGTTCCAGCCTCCAGTCTGCTGTTCCAGTCTGCTGACCACCGTGCACAGTGCGATCTGGAATTCTGGACTGACTTCCTTGCTGTTGATACTGCCAGGCACTCGTGCTACTCTACACTCCTGCGCCACCTGTTTGCTCTATCAGGCAGAGGCATAAGAGAGGCCTTCCTCTGCAATTCGGGCTCATCTACTAGGTACGTGACAGTATCAGACAGCCATGTCTGAGCCCGAACGAGGATCCTCTCCTATGGAGGAACTATGTCAACATCTGGCAGGCCTAACACAGGCTGTTAAAAATCTTCAAGAAGGCTATACCCGATTGGAAGAACGTGTTCAAGCACTATCATCTCCAGCCGGTACCCAGGGGTCCCCACATCCCTCTGCTTCATCAGCCAGTACAGCCTCTCCTTCTGAAGTAGTTATGCTTTGTCCTGAACCAAGAGTTCCCACACCTGAAAAGTTTTCCGGATAACGCAGTAAATTCAGGGCATTCCGCAAAGCATGCAAACTATATTTTGCTCTGCAGCCAGGTACCTTTTCCTTAGAAGCCACTAAGGTGGGCTTCGTAGTCTCCTTGCTGCAGGGTGAACCCCAATCCTGGGCACACCGCCTCCTGGAACAGAAAGCAGCAGCTTTAACTAACCTGACTACCTTTTTTGATCCGATGGACAAGCTTTACGAGGACCCTCAGCTTTCCGCAGCCACGGAAGCTGCACTCCATACTCTACAGCAAAGACGCAGGGCGGTGGAAGACTACGTCGCTGAGTTCAGACGTTGGAGTGCGGACACTAACTGGAAGTTCCATACGGGGTTGTCAGATCCTCTAAAAGACAAGCTAGCCCGAGTTCGGGTACCCCAAACCCTGGATGCACTTGTCAACCTGTCCAAACAGATTGACCGGCGTCTGAGGAAACGAAAATCGGAGAGGGAAACAGGACCATCCCGTCCTACCTGGATGTTACCAAGAGTCCCTAGTTTCTCTCATCCGGCTCCTCCAGTACAGCCAGCTTCCGCACCTGACACATCTGAACCCATGCAACTGGGTGTGCTCCGTCCTTCACTTAGAGTGGAAGAAGGCCAACGCCGACGGCTGAATAACCTATATTTATATTGTGGAGAACCTGGGCATTATGTCCGAACCTGTCCCGCCAAGCTTCGTAAGTGCCTGTCAATTTCTGCTGGTCATGCATCTGCTTTGGCCAACACCTCTTCTCACTTTGCTCTCCCTATCTTGTTGCAGCTTCCAGGAAGGAATTTACAAGTTTCCGCCATTATTGACTCTGGAGCCTGTAGCTGCTTCATGGACTCATCTTTTGCAGCCAATCACAGGATTCCCTTACAACTCAAGGCCCAAGGACTTTCTATATATCTGGCTGATGGGTCTGCTATTAAGTCTGGACCGGTTACTCAGTAAACCAATCCACTACCTGTCACCATTGCCAGTCTACACCAAGAGCTATTATGCTTGGATATCATCGCCTTACCCTTGTTCCCAGTCATCCTTGGCATGCCATGGCTGCAGGCCTACAACCCTCATATCAATTGGGCCACTCTAAAGATCATGTTTTCTTCTTCATATTGCCATCAGTTCTGTCTCCATAAAAACGCCTGTGAACTGCCTTACCTGCTGTGCCTGGACACTGACACAGAGATGTGCCAATCTGTACCGAAAAGCTTACCATGACTTTATGGACGTTTTCAGTAAAAAGGGAGCAGAGACTCTTCCGCCCCACCGGGCTTATGATTGTCCTATTGAGCTCCTTCAGGGAGCCAAAGTTCTTTTTGTGAGAATCTTCCCTTTAACAGAGCTGGGAACATTACTGTAAAAAAGTACATTGATGAGAATCTGGAAAAGGGTTTCATCTACGGCAGGAGTAGGTATCTTTTTTGTAGAAAAGAAAGATCACACCCTATGGCCTACCATTAACAAAATCACCGTTAAGAACCGCTACCCTCTTTCCCCTGGTGCCCAAACTATTTCAAAGACTTGGAGCTGCTACTATTTTCACCAAACTTGATCTCTGAGGGGCCTACAACTTGGTCCGCATCAGAGAAGGAGACGAGTGGAAGAAGATGGCTTTTCGCACCCAATTCGGGCACTTTATCTGGTGATGCCTTTCGGGATGTGCAATGCTCCATTCCAGTACTTTGTCAATGATATATTTCGAGATTACCTGGATCTGTACGCCATCGGCTATCTAGGCGATATTCTGATGTTTTCATCTTCTCTAGACTCTTACCACAAGCATGGTCTCTATGCTAATACCAAAAAGTGCAAGTTCGAGCAGCAAAGTATACAATTTCTGTGACTAATCATCTCAATTGAAGGAATCAAGATGGACCCTCAAAAAATTACTGCAATCCTAGACTGGTCAGTCCCCGTGGACAAGAAAGGAATCCAACGCTTTGTAGGTTTTGCTAATTTCTATTGCAAATTCACAGCCATCATCACTCCTATTACTCAGTTAACCAAGAAGGGCATCCGTTTCCATTGGTCTCCGGAGGCTCAGGTTGCTTTTGAACCCCTTAGAGACTATTCACCTCTGCCTCTGTCTTAAAGCATCCTGCTTCTACTCTGCCATTCGTCTTGGAAGTTGACAACTCCTAAATTTCTGTTGGAGCAGTACTTTCTCAACGACAGGGGACCAGAGCCCTGTTACATCCAGTTGCCTTCTTCTAGAATCTACGGGTCACTATACTGAAATCTGTCATGACCATTTACTGGCTGGACATTTTGGCATAACTAAAATTGCTGATATTGTGCAACGCACGTTTTGGTGGCCTCAAATAGCTGGAGATTGCAAAAGATATGTAGAATCCTGCACCACTTGCATTCGAAGCAAAAATAGTAGAACCAAGGCATGGGGGTTGTTAAAACCATTGCCTGTTCCGTACAGACCATGGAAGATGTTATCCATAAACTTTATTGTAGAGCTGTCCCCTGCAGAGGGCCATGCCACCATCTTTGTGGTTTTGGACCGACTGTCCAAAATGGCACATTTCATCCCAATGAAAGGAACACCCTCAGCTCCTGAGACAGCGCAAGTCTTTATCAGGGAAATGATTAAGTTTAATGGAGTGCCGGCTAACATTGTCTCGGATCGGGGAGTACAATTCACTTCCAGATTCTGGAAGGCATTATGTGAGTCTCTTGGAATTGAATTATCCTTCTTCACTGCTTACCATCCACAGACAAACGGGCAGACTGAGAGGACCAACCAGACCCTCGAGCAATACTTGTGCTGTTTCTCCTCAGTTTCCCAAGATGACCGGATCTCTCTGCTTCCATTGGCTGAGTTTGCCTACAACAACTCCACCCACTCTGCTACGAAACAAACTCCATTCTTTGCCAATTATGGCTTCCACCCATCATTTCTGCCTAACTCCATTCCAGAATGCTTAGTACCAGCTGTCCTTGAGACAATACATTTCTTCAGCTCCAATAACAAATTATTACAAGAACAAAAACACAGGAACATAACAAAAAAATCTTTGACAGAAAAAGGGGAATTAATTCTTGAACCCGGTAATCTATGGTGGTTGTCCACAACAGACCTAAGCTTGGCATGCTTTTCAAAAAAGCTGGGCCCTAAGTTTGTGGGTCCGTTCCCTGTAAAGAGGAAAATTAACGAGGTGGCCTATGAGCTGGAACTAAAGTAAATAATGATCAGCGCAGCTTGATGATATATATGAAATATTAAGAATAAGCGATAAATGATGTGCAAAATCGCTAATCGCGATTTTTACACAGCATCATTATGCGGTTTTGCACAGTGACAACATAGGCACTTTAGTACTCATCTACACTGAATATAGGGCTACTGTTGCTTCAGTTATTTTGCACAGCATCATTAGCAATTTGCATAATTGCAATTAGCAATTTTGCACATAATTTATCCCTTATTCTTAATATTTCATATATATCTACTTTAGTTCCAGCTCATAGGCCACCTCGTTAATTTTCCTCTTTACAGGGAACGGACCCACAAACTTAGGACCCAGCTTTTTTGAAGGGCATGCCAAGCTTAGGTCTGTTGTGGACAACCACCCTACGAACGCTTAATCTACAAACTGAGGTCTGTAGGCATGGACCATAGGGTATGTACCTGGATAGAAAACTGGCTACCAGGGCGTGTCCAAAGGGTTGTGATAAATAACGTATACTCAGAATGGTCCATAAATGATATAGAGAATGGGATAAATAGCTCGATCTCAGTGTTTGCTGATGACACAAAAATATGCATGGCAATAACAACACAGCAGGATATAGAAACCTTACAAGAGGACCTGAATAAATGAATGGAGTGGGCAACTACATAGCAATTAAAGTTTAACAATGAAAAATATAAAAGCAAGTTACTCTTTAGGGGGAGAATCCCTAGGAGATTCCATGATAGAGAAGGATCTAGGGGGGTCCTAGTAAAAGATATACTGAGCAATAGCATGCAGTATCAAGCTGCGGCTACCAAAGCCAGCAGAATATTGGCATGCGTTAAAAAGGGAATTTATTCCAGAGATAAAACAATTATTCTGCCACTTTATAAAACTCTGGTTTGGCTGCATCTAGAGTATTCCATCCAGTTCTGGTCACCAATCCTCAGAAAGGATGTTCTGGCCCTGGAGAGAGTCCAGAGAAGGGCAACTAAATTAATATGGGGACTGGAGGACCTCAATTATGAGGAATGACTACAAGCGCTAAATTTATTCTCTCTGGAGAAGAGACGCTTGAGAGGAGATATGATTGCCATATACAAATATCTCAGCAGTGATCCCAGCGTAAGTATGAACCTTTTCAGTCCCAAGGTGTGTGAGAGGACCCGGAGCCACACAATGAGACTGGAAGAGAAGCAGTTTAACCTTAAAGTGGATGTAAACCCAATGTCATCCTTTCTAAACTACTGCCATAGGGGTTATCTATAAGGATATACATGCCTCCTGCATGTATCTTTACCTGTCAAATGTCTCCCCTCTGTCTGTTATGAGACCCGAAAAACTGCAGATTCTGTGGGTGGGTCTGTTGTCTGGAGCTCGGTGGGTGGAGTCGAGATGTCAGTAGACTCCCCGCCCACCTCTAAACTCCCCACTCCTCAAGTTTTTCTCTGTCAAGTTTTATCTCACTGAACAATAAAAGAGCATTGCTCAGAGCTGGATTAACTCTTTGTGGCAAGACTGGGCTCAAATGATAGGAAATCTTATACTCTACATTATGACATAAAAAAAAAAAATTTGGGTTTACATCCACTTTAAGCTGCATAGCGGGTTTTTCACTGTCAGGGCGGTAAGGATGTGGAACTCACTTCCACAATTGGTGGTGTCAGCAGGAAGTATGGATAGTTTTAAAAGATTCTTGGATGTGCATCTTAACGAAAACAATTTAAGGGGGTATGGGAAATAATTTTTTTTCTTCACACACACACCTACACAGGTTTTTGATGGGGACAAGGGCCTTATCCCCACAACCCTGGGCTGTGGTTGTGAGGGTCTGCGGGCAGGGGACTTATTGGGTTTTTGGAGCCCTCTTTAACCACTTCAGCCCCGGAAGGATTTACCCCCTTCCTGACCAGAGCACTTTTTACAATTTGGCACTGCGTCGCTTTAACTGCTAATTGCGCGGTCATGCAATGCTGTAACCAAACGAAATTTGCGTCCTTTTCTTCCCACAAATAGAGCTTTCTTTTGATGGTATTTGATCACCTCTGCTGTTTTTATTTTTTGCGCTATAAATGGAAAAAGACCGAAAATTTTGAAAAAAAATGATATTTTCTACTTTTTGTTATAAAAAAAATCCAATAAACTCAATTTTAGTCATACATTTAGGCCAAAATGTATTCGGCCACATGTCTTTGGTAAAAAAAATGTCAATAAGCGTATATTTATTGATTTGCGCAAAAGTTATACCGTCTACAAACTAGGGTACATTTTCTGGAATTTACACAGCTTTTAGTTTATGACTGCCTATGTCATTTCATGAGGTGCTAAAATGGCAGGGCAGTACAAACCCCCCCCCCAAATGACCCCATTTTGGAAAGTAGACACCCCAAGGAAATTGCTGAGAGGCATGTTGAACTCATTGAATATTTATTTTTTTTGTCCCAAGTGATTGAATAATGACAAAAAAAAAAAAAATAAATAAAAAAAAAAAAAAAATTACAAAAAGTTGTCACTAAATGATATATTGCTCCCACAAGCCATGGGCATATGTGGAATTGCACCCCAAAATACATTCAGCTGCTTCTCCTGAGTATGGGGATACCACATGTGTGGGACTTTTTGGGAGCCTAGCCGCGTACGGGGCCCCGAAAACCAAGCACCGCCTTCAGGATTTCAAAGGGCATAAATTTTTGATTTCACTCCTCACTACCTATCACAGTTTTGAAGGCCATAAAATGCCAAGATGGCACAAAACCCCCCCAAATGACCCCATTTTGGAAAGTAGACACCCCAAGCTATTTGCTGAGAGGCATGTTGAGTCCATGGAATAGTTTATTTTTTGACACAAGTTGCGGGAATGTGACAATTTTTTTTTTTTTTGCACAAAGTTGTCACTAAAAAAACAAAGTAACATTACAGTATAACAGTAATACTTACCATACCTGCAAAGCAAATACAAAAAAAAAAAACATAGTAAAAAATAAAACATTTAACGCAACCTGTGCCTACCTAAAATATATATATGCCGAAGCATGGGGGCATCCTCCCACAAAAGGCAGGAGCAAATCGCTCCTCCACCCACTGCTGCCCCCACGCTTCGGCATATATGCTGAAGTATGTAACTGTGGTGGTGAAATCACCTCCGACAGCGCTGGAGTCACGGCTTTATGTATCGTGGGAGCAAACGCTGTTGCTGTCAAGATAAATAAATCCGCGCTGCAACTGAATGGCGTACCTGCTAAGCAAATGATGGTTAACAAAAAACAAAGTAACATTACAGTATAACAGTAATACTTACCATACCTGCAAAGCAAATACAAAAAAAAAAAAACATAGTAAAAAATAAAACATTTAACGCAACCTGTGCCTACCTAAAATATATATATGCCGAAGCATGGGGGCATCCTCCCACAAAAGGCAGGAGCAAATCGCTCCTCCACCCACTGCTGCCCCCACGCTTCGGCATATATGCTGAAGTATGTAACTGTGGTGGTGAAATCACCTCCGACAGCGCTGGAGTCACGGCTTTATGTATCGTGGGAGCAAACGCTGTTGCTGTCAAGATAAATAAATCCGCGCTGCAGCTGAATGGCGTACCTGAAAACAAAAAAATGGTTAAAACACATTAAACTATAACTATATACTACCTGAAAAGCAAACATGATAAAACATAACAATAAAACATTGCAGAATAGAATACAGTAAAAAAGAGAAGAACAATAGAGAGAAAATAGAGAGAGAGAGAACAATAAAAACGACAACTATTTTTGGTTTTTTTATTTTATATTTTTTTTGTGTATTTCTTTTTTTTTTTACTTTTTTTTTTTTTTTTTTTTTTACATTTTTTTTTTTTATAACTGTAACTTTTAAAACTGTAACGGTTCCAGGTTTGGGTCTCTCAAAATGCGATGGCATCTTGGGAGACCCTGTGAAAGTGTGTCCTAGTCTGTGCAGTGCTGTACCCTACGCTAAAACTCAACTAGTGTATGGTAGCGTTCAAAACATTCACCAATGCAAAGACCAGGATTGCCAGGACAGGAGGGACAATAATACCGGGTGTCACGCCTAAATCCGCGCTTGCTGCAGACACGACATTTTCTTTGGGGGGCTCGTTGGGTAGGGGTACTCTCGAGGACATAAGGAAAATGCCTCTCATGCAGCCGGCCTACTGCATTTGGTTGGGGAAGGTGAGGTGGAGCACCGTCTGGAAACAGAAGGGCTCTGACGATCTCTTCCTGGAATTTAAGGAAGGATCCAGTCCGTCCTGAAGCTCTGTATAGCACATGAGCGTTCAGCAAAGCCAATTGAAATAAGTATACAGACACTTTTTTGTACCAGCGTCTGGCCTTACGGGCAATTAGGTACGGCGCCAACAACTGGTCGTTGAGGTCCACCCCTCCCATATTTTGGTTATATTCGTGGACACAGAGGGGTTTCTCCACAACACCAGTCGCTGTAGTAATTTGGGTCGTCGTGTCTGCATGAAGGGAGGTAAGAACGAAAACATTCTTATTGTCCCTCCACTTCATAGCGAGCAAATTATTACACTGCAAGCAGGCTCTCTCCCCCAGCCTAAGACGGGAATCTACAAGCCGCTGAGGAAAGCCCCGGCGATTAGGTCGCACGGTGCCACATGCTCCAATTTGATGATCAAAAAGGTGACTAAAAAGTGGCACGCTCGTGTAATAATTGTCCACGTACAAGTGGTACCCCTTTCCGAATAAGGGTGACACCAAGTCCCACACTATCTTGCCAGCGCTTCCTATGTAGTCAGGGCAGTTGATCGGCTCTACGTGACTATCTTTGCCCTCGTAAACCATAAATCTACATGTATAGCCTGTGGCCCTGTCACAGAGCTTATACATCTTGACCCCGTATCTGGCACGCTTGCTGGGAAGGTACTGTTTGAATGACAAGCGGCCAGAAAATTTAATCAGGGACTCATCAACGCAGACAACTTGATGGGGGGTAAACAAGTCTGCAAAACGTTGGTTGAAGTGGTTTACGAGGGGCCGAATTTTGTAGAGCCGATCGTATCCAGGGTCTCCACGAGGACGACAGAGTTCATTGTCGTTGAAGTGCATGAACCGCAAAATCTGCTCGTATCGTGCCCTGGCCATGGAGGCAGAGAACACGGGCATATGGTGAATTGGGTCAGTGGACCAATATGACCGCAACTCACTCTTTTTGGTTATGCCCATGTTGAGGGAAAGGCCCAGAAAGACCTTAAATTCGGAGACCGTAATTGGTCTCCAATCTCTGGCAAGGGAGGACTGGGGAATAGTGGCGATGTGTTGACCAGCGTACAAATTGCTTTGGTCCACAATAGATCTATAGAGATCTTCGGTGAAAAACAGTGAATAAAAATCCAGTGGCGTAAAATCAACTGTTTCTACCTGAATTCCGGGTTGGCCAGTGAATGGGGGCAATACGGGTGCTGCAGAAGTGGTGGGTACCCAATTCGGATTGGCCAATGCAGCAGGAAGGGCACTATGGGCACGACGGGCCTGTCTTTGTCTTCTTGGTGGCAGCGGGACATTACTTGTGCTTGCCACCTCACCAGCTTGAACTGCACTTATGGGACTCGCCACATCACCACGTGATACTGCAGTGCTGGATGTACGACCAGGGTGTACTAGGCCGCTGGTGCTTGCCAGTTCACCAGAAGGAGTAGCGGCACTAGTACTGCTCTGCTCCATACGAGGGACCTGCGGTTCTTGCACTTCAAGGACAGAAGAAGAAGTTCGGGGTCTGGTACGCCTGACCCTAGCAGGGACCACAACTCCGTCGTCAGAGCTATCTGTCATGGAGCCGCTGTCCTCTACAGGTTCGTATTCTGAGCCTGAACTTGACAGATGAGTGACTTCCTCTTCACTATCTGTCATACTCAGAAACGTGTAGGCCTCTTCACTAGTGTACCTTCGATTTGCCATTTTGGCCTCTAAATTTAGGGGTACACTAGTGAGACTCACAGGCAAAAAAGCTCCTGACTGTCAGCGACTGATTCAAAAAGCTACCAAAAAACTGTTAGCGATCGCAGGGATCAGGCCTGACTCTGCGAACGCTGCAGTTATGTGTGCTTAGTGTTTTGTGACAGTTATCGATTGATACTGCACTTGGGTGGGGTGGGCTGGGCTGGGCCGAGGAGCAAAACGCAGGTGCTAGCAGGTATCTGGGCTGATCCCGCTAACACTGCGTTTTTTTGGGGGACCCTAAACTGCTGGGGAGTGTAGATCTGATCGGATCAGATATCGATCCGCTCAGATACTATAGCACTAAGGGAGGTGTATGCTGCGTGCGTGGGTGTTAGCGGTACTGGCGCTAACCTGACGCTGCCTGGGGCGACGCAGACCTAAGCTGACCCTAAAAACTTAAGTTATATCACCGCCGGGCAATTAGGGGGTTAAACCTTTATAAGGTAATAAACGGCGGGTGCCCTAAAACTATAATAAACTGTAATAAACTATAATAAACTACAAAAAACAAACCAACTAACCAGCGTCACCCGTAACAATTATATGGTGATCACTGGTGAAAGGGTTAACTAGGGGGCAATCAAGGGGTTAAAACCTTTAGAAGGTAGTATATGGGGGTCCCTGTCGCTATAAAACACTGACAGCGAACCTATATACTTACCTCCCTAACTAGCGTCACCTGTGTCACTAATACAGCGATCAGAAAAACGATCGCTTAGTGACACTGGCGACGGGGGGTGATCACGGGGTTAAAACTTTATTAGGGGGGGTTAGGGGGGTACCCTGGACCTAAGGGGGGTACCCTAGACCTAAAGGGGGCTAACCTAACTGCCCTAACACTTATAACTGACACAAACTGACACCAATGCAATAATCAGAAAAAAAAAAAAACCTGCTATTGGTGTCAGTATGTGTGGGGGTACAGGGGGGTGATCGGGGGGTGACTGGGGGGTGACAGGGGGGTGACAAGTGTGCCTGCGTGTTCTACTGAATGTGTAGTGTTGGTGCACTTACTTGGATGTCTTCTCTCCTCGGCGCCGGACGAAAAGACCGTCTTGAGGAGAGATGACATCACTTCCTCGGCTTCTGTTTACATTCACAGAAGCCGAGGAAGCACATCATTGGCCAGGAGCGATCGCGAGGGGGGAGCCACGAATGAGTGGCCTCCCCCTCACCTCCGATCGACCCTGACCTCGATCCGACCGCCGCTGGCACCGGGGGGGGGTCCGATCGGACCCCCCACCCGCGGGCAGGCAAGGACGTACCTGTAAGTCCTTTTGCCTGCCCGTGCCATTCTGCCGACGTATATAGTCGTGCGGCGGTCGGCAAGTGGTTAACAAAGGGGCCCCCAGATCCCAGTCTTCCCCCATGTGAATGAGTATGGGGTACATTCACCCAAAAAAAAGTAGTGTAGTGTAATAAAAAACAAGAGAGTTTTTGACAAGTCCTTTATTAAAAATGTCTTCTTCTTCCGATTCTTCCCCCGGTCTTCTTTTTCCTCCGGTCTTCTTCTTCCTCTGGTCTTCTTCCTCTGCCGCCGCCACTGCCGACCTGTTGAAAATAAAAAAAAAAAAAATCATCCTCTGACTGGCTCCAGCCTTTCTGTCCACGCCAATGTCTGAAGTTCTTATATAACTATGGGGCGGGGCAATCAGGTGACGTCACCCAGAGACCCCGCCCCCTTGTGACATCACCGCCGGAGGCCATGATGGGTCTGTTAAGTCATAAGGAGTGGGGTCTCCGGATAACGTCACCTGATGGGCACACCCCATAGTTGTATAGGAAATGTCAGACATCGGAGCAGACAGAAAGGCGGGAGCCAGTCAGAGGATGATCGCTTTTTTTATGTTCAGTGGGTCGGCGGCGGCAGAGGAAGAAGCAGAGGAGGAAGAAGACCGGAGAAAGAAGCAGAGGAAGAAGACCAGAGGAAGAAGAAAACCAGAGGAAAAAGAGGAGGAAGAAGACATTTTTATGAAGGACTTGTCAAAAACTGTCTCTTGTTTTTTGTCACACTATACTACTTTTTTTTGGGTGAATGGGTGCTCATTTACATAGGGGGGCTGGGATCTGGGGGCCCCCTTGTTAAAAAGTGCTTCCAGATTCTGATAAGCCCCCTGCCCAGAGACCCCCACAACCAGAGCCCAGGGTTGTGGGGAAGAGGCCCTTGTCCCCCCTGCCCCAGAGCACCCCCATCCCCCTATGTTGAGGGCATGTGGCCTGGTATGGTTCAGGAGGGGGGTGCTCGCTCGCCCCCCCCCCTTTCCTGGACTGTCAGGCTGCGTGCTTGTATAAGGGTCTGGTATGGATTTTGGGGGGTACTCCACGCCATTTTTTTTCTATGTTGGCATGGGGTTTCCCCTCATAATCCATACCAGACCGAAGGGTCTGGTATAGTTTTGGGGGACCCCCACACCGTTTTTTTCTTGAATTTTTTAAGCCAGCAAATCTTTTTTTACTTTTAGTTGTCAGTGGGGAAACCTCTGACAGCTGATGACTCATCGGTTGCCAAAGATGCGGCAGCCAGCTTCCAGGCCTACTCCTTAGCAACTGCCTATATACAGTGAATGTGAAGCAAAAAAAACCCCTGCAAATCGCGGTAAAAATGCAGTACTTGCGTTTGGGATGCGGGTCCATTGAAGTCTATTACATGCAAAACACTACATGCAGCGGGAAAAAAGTCCCTGACCCTTTCCAAAAATACAGAGGCACAAAAATGCATTGATGTGAACGTGTTCCATAGGAACCCATGTTAAAAAAAATGTCCTGTGTTTCTGCAAAAAGCATAAAAAAAAACACATTGGTGTGAATAGAGCCTTAAGCCTTCTGAAATTAAGCCTTTTGACATATGGAAATATCCTTTCTGTGAATGTAACAATTTTTCCTTCTGATTTACTATAAATAAAATATGTGTGATATTATATAATTGATTGTGATTGTAATTAATGTAACATACTGGCACCTCAAAAATCCTCCATTTGGCAGATTGGTTAGAAGTAATATGAAAAAATATGCAGTGCTTCTGATACAGATTGGTTGGCTGTTACACTGACAGCGGAGCATAGTGTCAACAGCTACACAGGGAGAGCCATTATCATCCAGTTTAATCTGCAGGACTGACCTATGCCTCTTTTGCCTCTACCACCTTTTTACATTGGTCGTCAGTGTTTCCCTGGCTCATTGGTGGTTGGTGGGAAAAGGTCTCATTACATTGGTGTCATTAGGTGAATGGCCCTATTCATTGGAGGTCAGTGGCTACCTATTTGAAAACAAGAGCTCTTATGAACAGTACAATTATTTGCAAATGCCGAATCTGTCAGAATTTCCGAAGATGTCAGCAGACGGTGGGGAATTGTGCATCACTGGATTTAAGAAGAGTACAGTTCCACTTTCATAAAAAAGCAGTGCAGGGTTTTTTCTATCAAGGGCCATTAACACTAGTACAATTTCTCCTCCATCTGCTGTTGCAATGAAATTCATGACAATGGAAACCATATTATTCTCTGTTCACATCAATAAAGCATGGTGCATTGCAATTTGTGAAAAAGTGCAAGTGCTTCTTTTGGGGCAGCATAGTGCATTTTTGACCCTAAAGACTATTGAAATCATAGTATTGAAATCAGAGTATTGAAATCATGCGCTAGAAGCTTCTTGGATACAGCAAACGGCTTTAATTTTATGGAGAATGTTAGATTGTATCTTACAGCATGGAACAGGAAACAGGAACATACAAGTACAAGATCTGAGATAGACAATACATCCTGTTATATCATAGAAAACATGAACTATACACTATAATACTACAGCGCCAACTGCTGCATAGATAGGTATAATGCATATAGTATTGTCAGTTTATAAAAGCAACTTTACATTACGTATTGTTGTTTTTCCAACACCCCCTCTCAACAGCATGAGCTTTGTCGAATTATATTCATCTGGATATAACGATGACGTTCCTTCAACAAAGGCTTGATGAGTGCATCAGCAATCATCTCCTCTGCCGGGCAATATTGAATGTCAATAACACCTTGCTCTTGATTGTCCCTTAGTAGGTGATACTTGACATCGATGTGTTTGGTTCTAGGATTGACCCTTTCTGATTGCATAAGCTTTATACATCCCTGGTTGTCTTCAAAAATGGGAATTGGTTTTGACATGTCTATCCCAATGTCCACAAAAAGTTGACGAATCCATATCGCTTCTTGACAAGCATGTGCTGCTGCAATGTACTCTGCTTCAGTTGATGATAGAGCGACAGTTGCTTGCTTTCGACTAGCCCAACTTATGGTTCCTTCCCCATACTGGAAGATGAATCCACTTGTGAATTTGCGGTCTATGCAGTCCCCGGCCCAATCAGCATCCACATATCCAACCAGTTTTGGATTGGATGTTGCTGAGAACCGTAACTTCATCTGAATTTTTGCTTTGAGGTATTGCATCACTCTTTTTACTGCATTCCAGTCATGCTGACAGGGAGCTGAAACTTTCCTGCATAGTATGCCCACTGCTGCGGCTATGTCTGGTCTTGCCACATTGGCAACATATAGCAGCTTACAGATTGCTCTGCGATACATATCATTGTTGGGTAGCAAGTTTTCTGCTTCATTACTCTTTTGATAGCCTGATTCCATAGGAGTTTTAATTTTCTTTGCATCTTGCATATGAAATTGTTTCAAGATTTTTGAGATTTTGTGAGATTGGTTGAGAAGATAACTGCCAATTTCTCCTCTCTCTATTTGGATTTCCAGATAGTAGCTAATGTTCCCTAGCTCATTGATTTAAAAATGTTGTTTCAGCTTGTTAACTATCTGATTGTAATCCGCTTCTTGTTCAAAACAAGTTATAATGTCATCAGCATATATAAGGATGTATATCCATCTGTCTTCTTGATTCCTGGAGTAGAGACAGGGGTCTACTTTACTTCTTGAGACTCTCTCTCTAGTAAGTACTTTGTTCACTTTCTCATTCCACATCCTTGCAGACTGTTTAAGACCGTATATGCTCTTCTGAAGTTTACACACAAGGTTGTCTCCTTACTCAAACCCTGGTGGTTGCTCCATGTAGAGATCTTCCTTAGTGTCTCCATATAGGAAAGCAGTTTTAACATCTAGGTGTTTGCCTTGCATGCCCTTCCTAGCTGCAACGCTAAGAAGCGCTCTGATGGTGGAGTGTTTTACGATGGGAGCGAATATTTCATCGTAATCTTCACCAAATTTCTGAGCGTAACCCTTGGCAACTAATCTGGCTTTGTATTTGGGAATATTCCCTTCTGCATCTGACTTTACTTTGAAAATCCACTTACTTCCTATAGTTTTGCGGTTTGGAGGGAGCTCTATGAGTGTCCAGGTTTTATTTTCTTGAAGTGACTTTCATTCTTCTTCTGCTGCCTTACTCCATTTATTGGCTTCATGTTTTGGCAGTTTTCTATGTCTTCCCAGGTTGTTGGTTCAAGTATGCCATGTGTTTTGACAGTATATGACAGCTTGCGGGGTGGTATCCCCTTTGTAGTCTGAGTGAATCTTCTGATTTCAGGTAGTTCAGCAAGATCTGATGGGGAACTTGATTTAGGCATTGTGTGTTCCACCTCTTGTTCTAACTCCTGCATAGGTTCGCTTTGATCATGCTTTTCTTCTGGTTTGCTTGGTATATTCACTTCACAGCTTTCAGGGATCTGTGTTTCTGGTGATGGACTCTCATCAAAATAAACACTATGGCCTATTGTCACTTTGTCAGTCTTGTAGGATGGGTGTAGGATTCTGTAACCCTTAGTTTGCTCAGTGTAGCCTACTAGAATGCCCTCCATGGCCCTGTTCTCCAGCTTTGATCACTTTTCACTTGGAATCTAGGCATGTGCTTTACATCCAAATACTCTGATGTGCCCTATGCTAGGCTTTGATCCATGCCAGATTTCAAATGGAGTACTTTTAATGGATCTTGAGGGTAGTCTGTTCTGTAGGTAGATTGCAGTCATAACTACTTCTCCCCAGTACTTGTGAGGTAGGTTGGCATTCAACAACATGCATCTGGCCATTTCTATAAGAGTGTGATTTTTCCTTTCTGCTACACCGTTTTGTTCCAGAGTGTATGGTGCGGTTGTCTGGTGTACTATTCCTTGTCTCTTCAGATATGAAGCCACTTCTTTGCTTATGTATTCTCCTCCATTGTCTGTGTGTATTATTCCTGGTTTGCATTGGAATTTGTTGCTAGACATGGCAATGAACACTTGAAGTTTCTCTGATGTTTCATTCTTGTGGTTCATCAGATAGTAGTTGTGTACCTGGAATAATTATCAATGAAGGTCAGTAGAGATCTGTTCCTGCCTGATGAGGGAGTTTTCATTGGACCACATATGTCACTGTGTATGAGCTGCAGGGAGTGGGTGGTTTTTCCTTGAGATGCCTGTGGAAGGGAAGCACGTGTGGCTTTTGCTTCAGTTCAGCACTTGCATTCCATGAGCACTTTGTAAGGCGCTGTTGTTAAATCTTCAGATAAACCTCTTTTTATAATGTCCTGTATAGCTTCTGGACTTCTGTGTCCCAGTCGCCTGTGCCATAAGTGAATACATTTGCTGTGTAGGTCATTAGAAACTATATTGGCTTGCTGGTCTGTGGTGATGAGCCTGTATAGGTGACCATCCTGTTTTCCTTTTGTGAGGAATTACTTAACTGTGAGACTTTTCACTGATAGAAGGCTGTCTTCTAGTTCTGGAACATACAGAACTTTCTTTACAAGGATACTGTGGTGACTTCCTTGTGGTGTAATGCAGTTCAGGAAGCCCTGGCCTTTACATTCTGAAGTGATGCTTTTCCCGTTTGCTAGGAAAACTTTGTCTTTTGCACTGTAATCAATGTTTGTGAAGAAGGTCTCATCGCTATTCAAGTGGCTTGTCGCTCCTGAGTCTATGCACCAGCCCTGTGGCTTGCCGCTCTGTGTCACTTTAAAGGTACCACTCCATGAAGTGTCCACAGTTTCCTTTGTGGCTGCTTTGACTCTTTCTTGTGTGGATAGCTCTAGCTTTCACTTCTCGGCTTTCCAGCTAGAACAGCAGTGGCGACCGGTGGTAATTTTTTTTGGGGGGGTGGCAAACAGTACCCCCCGTCGGTCAGTGGGCGGGTCTGGTGCATTTACCCCATCTATGCAGTGCTTCACCGGCTGCTTACCTTGCTCGGCGGCAGCGACAGCTTTCCCTTCCTCTGCTCTCCACGGACATCGGCGGATTCCGTTTCCTCCTTCCCCTTGGAGGCCAATAGGGAGTCTTCTCTTTTACGCCAATCGAAAAACGGGTCTCAGACCTGCTTCTGATTGGCCAGATTGAGGATCAGTGTTACAACAGCGAATATTCATTCGCTGTTGTAACACCTGGGTGGGCTCATGCCGCAATGCTCTGCGCTCAGAGCCCACCCTATTTTGAAGCCTATTAGAGCCTATGACTCTAATCAGGTGCTTTAAAAAAACACCCCCGCTGCTGCAATTCAGGTGCCCGCCATTCTGAAAGGGGCCAGGCGCATGAATAGGGGGTGGCCGCGGATAGATTCATGCTATGCACGAATCTATCCATTATTCGTATAGGGGGTGGCGTGGATAGAGGGGGCGGCGCCCGGGTGCCCCTAATGGACGGGCCGCCACTGAAGAACAGTCTTTTTTTAAGTGACCAGTCTTTTTCCAGCGAAAACAGGCTCTGCTTTCTTTATTGTGCTTTTGTATATCTTAAGAGCTTTGTCATCATGGTGCGCATTTTCTTTCCTTCTGTCATATTCATAGATTAATTTGCCTTTGACATATTCCAGTGTCAGCTCCTACTTGGATCTGGTTTCCAAAGCGTTATTAAGAGCAGCATATGTCTCTGGAAGGCTGCAGAGGAGCAGGGCAACAATATGATTATCTTTGATGTCCTCTCCGATGGCACGCAGCTGCTCTATGATCTCTAGCATAGCATTCACGTGGTCACACATTTGCTGGCCTTCTTGTAGTCTCATCTTGTATAACTTTCTTAGCAAAAACAGTTTGCTGCATAGACTTGAACGCTCATGCAGTTTTTGTAATGAAGTCCACATACCTTTGGCTGTTTTCTCTGTTCTTATGTGGATAAGCTGGTCATCTTCCACTAGTAAGCGTATAATTGCTTTTTCCTGTCTATCCTTCCTGTCCCAATCCTCTGTCTCTCCGTTTGTTGGTCTGTCTGCATTCAGCACTTGCCACAAGTCATCCTTGGTGAGAAACATTTCCAGTTTAAACTTCCACGCTGGTAATTGGCATTGTTCAGCTTTGCAATTGCAAACTTCACATTTTAACCACTTGCCATTTTTCAGTAGCTTGTATACATTATTCACTGACTTTCTGTACTCACTGAATATTCTTTCCAGTGCCTCTGAGTGCTGCTGGGTGCCTGGGCCCATAACCTATTGTCAGAGTATTGAAATCATGCGCTAGAAGCTTCTTGGATACAGCAAACAGCTTTATTGGAGAATGTTAGATTATATCTTACAGCATGGAACAGGAACATACAAGTACATGGACTGAGATAGACAATACATCCTGTTATATCAGAGAATACATGAACTATACACTATAATACTACAGTGCCACCTGCTGCACAGATAGGTATAATGTATTAAGTATTGTCAGTTTATAAAAGCAACTTTACATTACATGTTGTTCTTCCAACAACGACTACAATAGGAGCACAAGGAAAAAACACATCTGCGTGCATTTTTGGTAGGGTTTGCTTAACAACCAGTCTCCTCCTATCCAAACAATGCATAAAGCATGAAAACGCATCAAAATGTGCTACAAAAAATGCATAATTATGCAGCAGCACCTAGGCTAAATCAATGTACGAAATGAAATCCTTATATGTCCTTAAAAATGTAAATATTACTTAGCTGGGCAAATTAGCCATATACTGATGCTGCTACATTTGCTACAAAAGGGTTAATTTAAGTCTCATGCCCTAGCCATTAATTTTTTTGCATTTACTACTGTAAATATTGTCCCACTTGCTTCAGAATCCCAAAGCAAGCAAAATAAAATGCACATTAGTAAAACACAGTGCTGTCCTTGAAATAATTGGAACTGTCATCTAGGATTGTGATAAAGAAATGCATATCAATTTACATGATGAAAAAGATAAACCCTCTGTCCATTGAGGCAGATAACCTTTGGGGGCTCATGCACACAATGCCAGGGGCGGTCTGACAACACTCAGGGCCCCCCGGACCAAATAAAGCAAGGGCCTCCTGTCAGGGCCCGCCCCTATATTTTGCACAAATGAATAAAAGCAAATACAATACAGTGTTAAGTAAAGTATATAAATGCACTCAAACACAGAGATACTCCCCTAAGGAGTTTTCATTTCCCTGGGATCCTCCCACAATCCCTTCACATTTAACAATAAACAAAATACAGGAAATGAAGCGAGCACCTCTAATAGGACCTGGAGGGGGGTCTCTCTCTAACAGAAGCCCTCTCAGTGGCCATTAGAGAGGCTGTTAGAAAGTTTCCTCTCTAGGCCCCAATAGAGACTACAACAGAGTCTAATGGGACCTGGAGGGGTGGTCTCTCTCTAACAGTGTATATTAGACAGTCTGTTAAAAAGCGTTCCCTCCAGGCTCCATTAGAGACTACAACAGAGCAAAATGGGATCTGGAGGGGGCTGGCAGGCTCCCTGGTGTAGTTGTGTGTCTGTGTGGGTAGCTGGCTGGCACCCTGGCCCTGCTGTGGATGGGTCACCATTGGTGACTGGCTTCTGTGGGTGGCTGGCTGGCACCCTGGCCCTGTCGTGGGTGGGTCACTGTGGGTGGCTGTCTCCTGTGGGTGGCTGGCTGGCACCCTGCTGTGGTTGGCTGGCTCCCTGGTGTGGGTGGGTCACCATGGGTGACTGGCGTCCTGCTGTGGCTGGCTGGCTCCCTGGTGTGGGTGGGTCACTGTGGGTGGCTGGCTGGCACCCAGGTCCTGGTGTGGGTGGGTCAACGTGGGTGGCTGGCTGGCACCCTGGCCCTGCTATAGGTGGGTTGCTGGATCCTGTGGGTGGCTGGCTGGCACCCTGCTGTGGCTGGATGGCTTCCCAGTGTGGGTGGGTCACCGTGGATGGGTGGCTGGCACCCTGGCCCTGCTGTGGATGGGTCACCATGGCTGGCTGGCACCCTGGTGGGTGGGTCACCGTGGATGGGTGGCTGGCACCCTGGCCCTACTGTGGGTGGATCACCATGGGTGGCTGGCAACCTGGCCCTGCTGTGGGTCACTGTGGGTGACCGGCTGGCACCCTGGCCCTGCTGTGGGTCACAGGTGGGTGGCCGGCTGACACTCTGGCCCTGCTGTGGGTGGCTGGCTGGCACCCTGGCCCTGCTTTGGGTAGCTAGCTGGCACCCTGGCCCTGCTGTGGGTCACTGAGGGTGATTGGCTGGCACCCTGCCCTGGTCCTGCTGTGGCTGGCTGGTGTTTCCTCTCCTCTTCCGCTGTTCCGGATGGGCACTGTTTGCCGAGGCCAGGGATGTGGGGGGGGGGCGGCGGCCTATCTGGGTACTAGGACGTTTGCAGCAGGTGAGCGGGCCCAGTGCACGGAGCAACGCATAAAGATGTTGCATGGGCATGCCATGCGCCTTCATGCATTGGGCCTGCTTACCTGCTGCAAAACTTTCTTGGCTGGCTTCTTCTACCCATTAAAAAAAGCTGCCTGCAAGCTCCATGGCCAGGCAATAGAGAGAGAGAGGATGGAGCCATGGCTGTGTCTTGGGGAGGAAGCGGGGCCAGCGCTGTGTTGTCCGGGGGAGGAGAAGAAGGGGAGGAGACTTAAATATTCTCACTGCACCTGGAGCCGCAAATCACTGTCCCATCACCCCCCACTGGAGTGCTCCGCGGAGCCGTACCCGCACACCCGGAGGAGGCATCCTGACTTCTGATAAGCAGTGGAGAGTAGGGTCCCGGGAAAGAGGCCTTGCCAGGGTTGGATGGAGCTGATAGCTCCCCTAGGGGTGTGGATGGGGAGGTAGGAGAGAAGAGGTATCCGGGCCACTCTTCCCCAGGGCTGTGAATCAGGGCGGGGGGGCTCCAGCTGCAGGGAGAGACACAGCTACTATGTCACAACCCCTTTCTGCAGCCAGCGACCACTTGCATGAGAGAGATCCAGGCCCCCCATCCCTGCTCCTCCAGCATCCAGCCTCCCACATCCACAGCGACTGGCCTTTTTATCCACCTCCTGTCCCATGCTCTTCACTCCCTTCCTCCTGATTATCTGTGCCACAAACAGTAATGACAGCTCAGTCCTCTGCCATTTTCCCCAACCTGGGACTGACAGCCCCTGACCCCTCCCCCCACCCTGCCCTCATCCCCGCATATGCAGGGCTCCACTGCAGGGCGGGTGAGTTTAGATTGGTCCCATCCCAGTCCAGCCATGGTGGGCCGGGTGCTCCACATCCTGCGCTGGCACTGCCTGCTGATCGGCTTCTCTGCTGCTGTCTCCTGCCAGCAGCTCTTCCCCTATGGGGCCATCCGGGGGGAGCTACTGTTGCCTGATGGGGGTGAAGAGACCTCTTAGGTGGTGATAAGGGGGTACCACCTGTCCATGGCTTGGGCCAGCAAGGTTAAAGCGGTTGTATACCCGCTGACATTTTTTTTTTTTTTTTTACCCCTGTAAGGCAAAAGGCATAATGAGCTAGTATGCACCGCATACTAGCTCATTATGAAATACTTACCGGCTTAGAACGAGGCGTCGGTATCTTACCTGGTCCACGCCGAGGGAGCTGTCATGTTGCCTCGGCGTGTTTTCCGGGTATCACGGCTCCAGCGCTGTGAGTGGCTGAAACCGCGATGTCGTCACTCTCACGCATGCGCGTGGGAGATTTCTTCCCTGGCAAGGTCCGGCAGCTGCCGGGCCTTCAGCCGAGAATCCCCTGTGCGCATGCACCGCTGCAGTCAGCGGCTCATAGCAAGGGGAATATCTCCTAAACCATACAGGTAAGCCTTATTATAGGCTTACCTGTAGGTAATAGTTAACAAATAGACTATACAACCACTTTAATTTTAGATGTGGTCAGGGAGGGTGACCAGCGCCGGGGGGGGGGGGTCAATTACTGGAACTAATCCCCTTAATGGTTCTCTCTGCAGCATTTGAAAGCCGGCTTCTTCTCCTCTCCCTCTAGCTTTTAGCTGCTGCAGAGACCACCATACAGGGGATTGGTTTCAGTAATTGCCCCCCCGCCGCAACAATCACGCTCCCTGTAAAAAAACATGTTTCCCCCTGCTGCCCAGACCACCATACAGGGGATTGGTTCCAGTAATTGCCCCCACCCCCCATGCCACAGCGATCACGCTCACTGTAAAAAAACATGTTTCTCCCTGCTGCCTAGGCCTCCCTACCCCGCAGTGCTGCAAGCATTTCTCCTTTCCTTTCCGCCGGCAGCTGCAAGCACACAATAGCATACCTCCCAACTTTCTGAAATGGGAATGAGGGACACCTATTAGCAAAAGTATGTAGGCATAGGACACGCCCCCTGCCACGCCGCCTTGAAGGAGAATTTTACAAAAAAATTGTCCTTTTTTTTCCCACTACTATTCCTTTATATTGGTTTTTGAGATTTACAAATGCAGCAATCTAGAAATTGGTTGAAGCACTGTGAAACACTTTTTGATACATACAGTGCATCCGGAAAGTATTCACAGCGCTTCACTTTTTCCACATTTTGTTATGTTACAGTCTTATTCCAAAATGGATTAAATTCATTATGTTCTTCAAAATTCTACAAACAATACCCAATAATGGCAACGTGAAAGAAGTTTGTTTGAAATCTTTTCAAATTTATTAAAAATAAAAAGATGAAAAAAATCCCATGTACAGAAGTATTCACAGCCTTTGCTCAATACTTTGTTGAAGCACCTTTGGCTCCAATTACAGCCTCAAGTCTTTTTGAGTATGATGCTACAAGCTTGGCACACCTTTTTTTGGGCAGTTTCTCCCATTCTTCTTAGCAAGACCTCTCAAGCTCCATCAGGTTGGATGAGGAGCGTCGGTGCACAGCCATTTTCAGATCTCTCCAGAGATGTTCAATCGGGTTTAAGTCTGGGATCTGGCTGGGTCACTCAGGGACATTCACACAGTTGTCTCATAGCCACTCCTTTGTTATCTTGGCTGTGTGCTTAGTGCCGGTTCACACAGGGGCGACTTGTCAGGCGACCTAGCCGCCTGACAAGTCGCCTCCCGTTCTGTACAATGGAACCGTTCTAATAGGAGCGACTCAAGTCACTCCGACTTAGAAAAAGGTTCCTGTACTACTTTGGGGGCGACTTGCATAGACTTCTATACAGAAGTCGTTTTGCAAGTCGCCTCGGTGAGGCGACCTGCAAGTTGTGCCGCCCCTGTGTGAACCGGGGCTTAGGGTCCTTGTCCTATTGGAAGATGAACCTTAGCCGCAGTCCGAGGCCCAGAGCGCTCTGGAGCAGGTTTTCATCAAGGATGTCCCTGTACATTGCTGCATTCATTTTTCCCTCAATCCTGACTAGTCTCCAAGTTCCTGCCACTGAAAAACATCCCTACAGCATGATGCTGCCACTACCATGCTTCACTGTAGGGATGGTATTGGCCAGGTGATCAGCGGTGCTTGCTTTCTTCCAGACATGACGCTTGCCATTCAGGCCAAAGAGTTCAACCTTTGTTTCATCTGACCAGAGAGTTTTGTTTCTCACAGTCTGATGCCCCGTACACACGGTCGGACTTTGTTCGGACATTCCGACAACAAAATCCTAGGATTTTTTCCGACTGATGTTGGCTCAAACTTGTCTTGTCTACACACGGTCGCACAAAGTTGTCAGAAAATCCTATCGTTCTAAACGCGGTGACGTAAAACACGTACGTCGGGACTATAAACGGGGCAGTGGCCAATAGCTTTCATCTCTTTATTTATTCTGAGCATGCGTGGCACTTTGTCCATCGGATTTGTGTACACACGATCGGAATTTCCGACAACGGATTTTGTTGTCGGAAAATTTTATCTCCTGCTCTCAAACTTTGTGTGTCAGAAAATCCGATGGAAAATGTCCGATGGAGCCCACACACGGTCGGAATTTCCGACAACACGCTCCGATCGGACATTTTCCATCGGAAAATCCGAGCGTGTGTACGGGGCATGAGAGTCCTTCAGGTGCATTTTGGCAAACTTCAGATGGGCTGTCATGTGCCTTTTACTGAGGTGTGACTTCTGTCTGGCCACTCTATTTGTGTCTGTTTGTACAGCCAGCGATCACCTGCAGTGATTTGTGTCTGTTCCCAGAGCCAGCAATTACCCGCAGCATTTTTTTTGTCTGCTTGCAGAGTCAGTGATTACCCACAGCGATTTGTGTCTCTTTGCACAGCCAATGATCACCCGCAGCGATTTGTGTGTTTGTACAGCCAGTGATCACCCGCAGCGATTTGCATGTTCGTACAGCCAGTGATCACCTGCAGCGATTTGCATGTTCGTACAGCCAGTGATCACCTGCAGCGATTTGCATGTTCGTACAGCAAGTGTTCACCCGCAGCGATTTACATGTTCGTACAGCCAGTGATCACCTGCAGCGATTTGCATGTTCGTACAGCCAGTGTTCACCCGCAGCGATTTGCATGTTCGTACAGCCAGTGATCACCTGCAGCTTTTTTCATGTTTCTACAGCCAGTGATCACCTGCAGCAATTTTCAAGTTTGTACAGTCAGCGATCACCCTCAGCGATTTCCATGTTTGTACAGCCAGTGATCACCCTCAGTGATTTGCATGTTCATACAGCCAGTGATCACCCGCAGTAATTTGCATGTTTGTACAGCCAGCGATCACCCGCAGCGATTTGCATGTTCGTACAGCCAGTGATCATCCGCAGCGATTTGCATGTTCGTACAGCCAGTGATCACTCGCAGCGATTTGCATGTTCGTACAGCCAGTGATCACCCGCAGCGATTTTCATGTTCGTACAGCCAGTGATCATCCGCAGCGATTTGCATGTTCATACAGCCAGTGATCACCCGCAGCGATTTGCATGTTCATACAGCCAGTGATCACCCGCAGCGATTTGCATGTTCGTACAGCCAGTGATCACCTGCAGCGATTTGCATGTTCGTACAGCCAGTGATCATCCGCAGCGATTTGCATGTTCGTACAGCCAGTGATCATCCGCAGCGATTTGCATGTTCGTACAGCCAGTGATCACCCGCAGCGATTTGCATGTTCGTACAGCCAGTGATCACCCGCAGCGATTTTCATGTTCGTACAGCCAGTGATCATCCGCAGCGATTTGCATGTTCGTACAGCCAGTGATCACCCGCAGCGATTTGCATGTTCGTACAGCCAGTGATCACTCGCAGCGATTTGCATGTTTGTACAGCCAGTGATCACCCGCAGCGATTTTCATGTTCGTACAGCCAGTGATCATCCGCAGCGATTTGCATGTTCATACAGCCAGTGATCATCCGCAGCGATTTGCATGTTCGTACAGCCAGTGATCACCCGCAGCGATTTGCATGTTCATACAGCCAGTGATCATCCGCAGCGATTTGCATGTTCGTACAGCCAGTGATCACCCGCAGCGATTTGCATGTTCGTACAGCCAGTGATCACCCGCAGCGATTTGCATGTTCGTACAGCCAGTGATCACCCGCAGCGATTTGCATGTTCATACAGCCAGTGATCACCTACAGCGATTTGCATGTTCGAACAACCAGCGATAACCTACAGCGATGACTGCTGGATGCACTTTTGCTGACCTGCCTTCCAAATGCAGGAAAACAACACACAGGGAGATCCTACAAGTTTGCAGATGAGAGGCTACAGTCCTCCTCTGCAGACTCGTGGCCAAGTGAACCCAGCAAGGCTCGGGAAGAGCCAGCCGCCATGTTCCTGCAGTGAGAAGCCCTGCATTCCACTGACACCCAGCCCGCTAGATTTTTCTTTCTCTTTCTACAACTTTAAAGCGTTTAAAGTAAGCCCCTTCCCGCCCAGCCCGCCGCAGTCTAGGCTGCAGTGACGTCTTCGCCCGCCCATGTGACGCTGGTCCCGCCCACAGCGCGCGCCCTAGTATTTGAATCCCGCTTCCGCCATTTTCTCTCGCTGCCTCATACAGAGACGCTTCTAGAAGGTGAGAATTGATCGGAGGGAGGCCGCGCTTTACAATCCGTCGTGTATCCCGGCCATCGTTCGCAGTACAGCGCTCCCTGTACCCGTGTGCTCAGCCCTTTAGTCGTGTAGCAGTTTGGCGTTGTTCTGGGCGGGAGATAGCCCCCTCGGGTGAGTAGAAGGGGAATCGGGCGGGCGGCGGCGCTGAGTCCCCTGACAGGGGGCGGGGGAGGCGGCTTGGCGCGCTTTTTCCATTGCCCGGCTCTGTGGGCCCGCGGCCACCGGTGAGGCCCCGTATAGAGTGTGTGTAGTCCGGTCATGGCTTATGTGGGAATTCTCTGTGCCGGACACCTCGTCCTCCTCTCCGGCCCGTGACTAGGCACTCCACCCGCCGCGGCCTGTACTCAGCGGAGAGGCCCTGCCAGGCGGGGGCGCCCTACTGAGTCTAACTACCGGAGAGGACCGGGGTGTGTGGGGGGGTAGAGGCAGGAAGCGGTGCTCCGCCATTAGGCCTTTCAGTTCCCCCATGTGGCTGCCTATGGCGGGAGAGGCGTGTGTACGAGGCCTGGGGCGGGCTGTGTATGGGGCCCATAGACTTCCTTTATACTCTGCGTGGTAGGCCTCTTCTCATGCCGAGATCATTGTACTGCTCATAGCTTTACAGCCGTGTGTCATCACGTGTTAGGTTTTTCGGCAGGCCTTCCTTTACGGTGACTAAACTTCTTGTCATCTGTGCTGGAATAAGATTCCCTCTCGAGTCTACCATCCCTATTGTCATTGGAGGGTAGCACGTGTCTGCAGCCCCCCCATTACTGCACCAATGCTCGGGGTTGTGACACCCCCCTCTCCCATCAATGCTTTGGTTTTGTGATTTCTCCCCCCCCACCCATATCACTGCTCAGTGTTTGGGGTTGTGATCTCCCTACCACCCCCCCATTACTGCTCCAATGATTGGGGTTGTGATCTCCCTACTACCCCCCCATTACTGCTCCAATGATTGGGGTTGTGATCTCCCTACTACCCCCCCATTACTGCTCCAATGATTGGGGTTGTGATCTCCCTACCACCCCCCCATTACTGCTCCAATGATTGGGGTTGTGATCACCCTACTACCACCCCCCCATTACTGCTCCAATGATTGGGGTTGTGATCACCCTACTACCACCCCCCCATTACTGCTCCAATGATTGGGGTTGTGATCACCCTACTACCACCCCCCCATTACTGCTCCAATGATTGGGGTTGTGATCACCCTACCACCACCCCCCATTACTGCTCCAATGATTGGGGTTGTGATCACCCTACCACCACCCCCCATTACTGCTCCAATGATTGGGGTTGTGATCACCCTACCACCACCCCCCATTACTGCTCCAATGATTGAGGTTGTGATCTCCCTACCACCACCCCCCATTACTGCTCCAATGATTGGGGTTGTGATCACCCTACCACCACCCCCCATTACTGCTCCAATGATTGGGGTTGTGATCACCCTACCACCACCCCCATTACTGCTCCAATGCTTGGGGTTGTGATCTCCCTACCACCCCCCAATTACGGCTCAAATCTTGGGCTTGTGACCCCCCCCCCCCCCCCAATCAATGCTTGGACTTGTCATCTACCCCACCTCTTTCCTATCAGTGCATGAGGTTGTGATCTCCCTACCACCCCTACCTCTCCCATCACTGTCCATTGCTTGGAGTTGTGATCTCCCGGCCCCTTTTTTTAAATTACAGAAAACTACCAAGATATTGAAAGCACTTTAAAAATTAATTTGTGGTGTATCAGATATTCTGATCTTTAATGTGGTTTAAAAAGCCATTATTTTTTCTTTTTATCCTTTAACTGATCTGTTAAATAGTACTGCACACAGCGGTCCCGGTCCTCTTCTAGAATCTTGTCTCCTTAAAAGTGCTCCCTCAGCAAGCCCTGTGTGCATCCATAGACGCACACAGCTTATCTGTTTCCTCTTCCTCATCAGACTTTGAGCTAGGCAGCATCACTAGAACCTAGGATGCTTCATCAGGGAGATCACCGGCAGGAGGAAGGACTTTCTGCTATATAGATTTTTAGTGAGATTTCATTTACAAGACTGTCCTGTTCCAGACACCTCACTTCTAGATATTGAGTAGAACAAGTTCAGTGATGTGTAACTAATGGTGAGTAGTTTGAGGGATAAAAGCTGCTTTCACATGGATTAATTTTTTTTCAAGCACTTTTGCTTTTAAAGCTTAAGAAATTGTCCCTTTAAATGTGTTCACACTGAGGCGGTGTGCTTCCGTTGTGATGAGATTTCCTGCTTGTGTTTTTGGAGCATGTTTGAGTTAAATGCACCAGAAAGCACCTTCTCATTGAAAGCAATAGAAAAGTGGCAAAAACACACCTGCAATGTGCAGTTTATCACATGTTCTTTAAAAACTGCTGCAAAAGCAAATAATCAGTGTAAAAGTAGCCTTAAAGTGGAGTTCCACCTAAAAATGGAACTTCCGCTTTAAGTATCGGTGACCACCTGACATTCCACATTTGGCATGTCCTTTTTTTTTTTTTTTTTGGGGGGGGGGGTGTTCCCTGTTTTTACAGGCACCCAGTTCCTCCCCTGGCAGCGCCCAAAGGAAGATCACCTCTCCCCCACGTCAAAGGTCCCAGAAGATTGCCCGGCCATTCACAGCGTGCAGCCCCACCCGGGCACCCACAGTTAGCATGCTGGTGAGAGGAGCAGGGACTGGTGAGTGTCTAAAAAAAAAAAAAAGTCAGCAGCCACACTTTGTAGCTGCTGACTTTTAAATGGGTGGAACTCCGCTTTAAACATATTCAGAGCGACTTCAGGAAAAAAAAGTTCTGGCCCCCATCCCCCAAAAATTAAGTCAGTAGCTTCAAACACTGTAGCTGCTGACTTTTACTATTAGGAAACTTGCCCGTCCAGGCATTCAGTGGTGTCCTCACCTGAGCTGTTTCTTGGATCGGCTCTCAGGTGCTGGCGCCTCAATCTTGATGCAATTTGTGCAAGACTTGTGCAAGTCTTCCTGTGACTTTGGATGCAAGTTGCATGACATTTCCCAATGAAACCATTTATATCTGTGCGACTTCAACAGTAAATCAAACATCCTTGGGATATACAGATCTACATTCAGATAAAAAATAGATCAAACTCCATGAACTTTTTTCTTTCCTTTCTACCATCACATTTCTATGGCTCCTGCTATGCTGTATCCTGTAAAAGCAGGGAGAAGAGATGTAGCCAGGCACAGCGCTGGATTGTAAGAGGAGGCAGGTAATGGGGAGGGGGGGGGGCGCGACAATAGGGAATGGTTTCTCACCTTAAAGTGGAAGGAAAGCATAACAACTTGACTAAACTTACTCAGCCAAATTCTAGGCCTAATCTATCTAGCCATGTAAAGAGAAAAATCGCTGTTTACCTATTCTGCAGCCAGGCTGAGCTCTCAAAGCTTCAGTGTGTAGGAGGCAGCCGACAACGGAAGCCCAATAGGAAGTCTATGGGTGACATCTCTTCCCAGGCATTTCCTGGGGGGGGGGGGGGCACTGGAGACGATAGCAGCTTCACAACAGGTAAGTGTAGGCCCCCCCCCCCCAAGGGCTAGATTAGTTCTAGAATGTGGCTGGTTAGGTTTTGCTTTACTTCCATTTTAACACAGGGAATGCACTAAGGCAGCCTTTCTCGATCTGTTCAACATAACTCTTAAAATAACTTTCTGGTCTCAGGGAACCCCTTCTAAAATTACTAGATCTACAATTCGTAATACATGAGTGTGATGGTCAGTGGGAAGAATGCTCCTTATAGGTTGCTAAAAAGATCAATGGTGTCAGTGGGAACTCAACAGAGGCAAAAATTGCTCAAGGAACCCCGTTTGACCCTGCATTAAGGTATGCAACATTTGTAATTTTAGAGATGCTTTAAAGTGGAGCTTTACATAAGTTTTATGTAAAGTCTTCATTTTAGGCTGCATTCGCACCTGAGTTTTGTAGCTTGAAGATGCCCAGCAAATCCCATTAGTTTCAGTGGCCTCTGTTCACATCTGAGAGTGAGCAGGGGCCATTGAAATGAATGGTATTTTGCTTGTTGAGTATCTTTGCGCTTTAAACTACAAAGTGCTCAGGTGTGAATGCAGCCGAGTAGGCCTATTTTTTTTTTTTTTTTTCTTTGTGCTGCTATTCTTGCTCCTAGGTGGTACTGAAGTGCCCAGTGCCTTCAGATGCCCTTTAAAGCGGAGCTCCACCTTAAACAAAAATATTAAAAGCCAGCAGCTACAAATACTGCAGCTGCTGACTTTTAATAAATGGACACTTGCCTGTCCCTGGGTCCAGCGATGTCGGCAACCGATCTCTCGGCTGCCCCTGCCGCCATCCTCGGTCAGGGAATCGGGAAGTAAGGCGTTGCGGCTTCACTGCCCAGTTCCCTACTGCGCATGCATGAGTCGCGCTGCACGTCTACACCGGTCCCCGTTGTGGTGTTGGAACTGTGTGTTTCCCACAACACAACGGGGGGTGGGGCAGACATTTGCGGCTAGGTGCGGCTAGCTATGCCCGGAAGTGGGTGCAGATACCTGTATTATACAGATATCTGCACCCCCCTGAAAGGTGCCAATTGAGGCACCGGAGGGGGGGAATTCGATGAGCAGAAGTTCCACTTTAGGGTGGAACTCCGCTTTAACATACCTCAGGAGGCTGTGGAAGCGCATTAGGACAGCTGGCGGCAGAGCTTAGTTGGGGCCTGGGCTGCTGGAATCTGAGAGGGGCAACTGGTGCAGGAAACAGGCTGACATCTGAACAGAAGATCTGCTGCAGTATGCTTTTGTCAAGCTAGTGTGATGTTTGAAGAGATTGCATAATAGATGGGAGGGGAAAAGGTGAAGATAATTAAAGTGGAACTAAAGGCAATATATAATTCTCCTCTACCAATCTGGCTTCCTCTCCGGCATCTCCACTTGACCAGCATAAGATGATGTAACTTGTGTGCAGGGCTCGGTCCTCCCAGCACATAGAACTGTGCTGGCCTTGTAATGTGCAGCTGAGTTTACATGTCAGGTAAGAGTGCAGACATGTAGGTGTATTTTATTGCAGAAGAAACAATGCATGTTCTTTTGTGATTGCTCAAGGTCTGTTCTAAAAAGCATTTAGTTAAAGGAACTTTAGTTCCTTTATAAAGGTGTAACTTGAGCCAAAATATTTTTAGTTTGGCAAGTATTAGAACCCTTGTTGGGTTTTATGTATTGCTGGCTGTGTCCTAGGTGGGTAGGTTCACTTTTAAACTCTGTAAAATGGTGGAGTTGCTACTACAACAGGAATGGAAGGAATGTCTTCCAGTGAGGATGTCCTATTCCAGAGATTACCTTAACCACTTAAGGACCAAGCCTCTTTCTGAGATTTGTTTACAAGTTAAAGTTTTTTTTTTTTTTTTTTTTTGCTAGAAAATTACTTAGAAAAAAAACTGCATGTTTGGGGTTTCTAACACCCTAGAGAATAAAATGGTGGTCGTTGCAGTACTTTGTCACACTGCATTTGCGCATATTGTGAAAGATAATGTTACACCGAGTAGATTGATACCCAACATGTCACGCTTCAAAACTGCACCTGGTCCAGAGGACGTCTAGGGCTATAATTGCTCTCGCCCTACCGATTGCGGCGATACCTCACGCGTGGTTTGAACAGTTTTCGTATGCATCCGTTTATGCACGCAAGCTTGTCGGGACGGGGCACGTTTAAATTTTTTTTACTTTTTTTTTTTTTTTTTACACTGTTTTTAAAAAAAACTTTTATTCCTATTACAAGGAATGTTAACATCCCTTGTAATAGAAAAAAGCATGACAGGACCTCTTAACTATGAGATCTGGGGGTCAAAAAGGCCTCAGATCTCCTATTTACACTAAAATACAATAAAAAGTCATTTAAAAAAATTGTCCCTTTTAAAAGCTATGGGCGGAAGTGACGTTTTGATGTTGCTTCCGCCCTACAGTGTCATGGAGACGGGTGGGGTCCATCTTCCCCCTCACTCGTCTCCATGTCAGCCCAGGGGACAGATGCGTTTGCCGACGGCTCCGGTAAGCTGCGGAGGCCACCGGATTGGGGGGGGGTGGGCCTCTCCTGCCACTGATAAAAGTGATCTTGTGGTGAATCCGCCGCAGAGACCACTTTTATCTTGTAGCAGACCACACCCTGAAGATGGGGATACTGGGGTTATGGCAGCTAGCTGCTGCCATAACGATATCCTCCAAACAGCTGCCGTATAACAACGGTGAGCGGTCCGTAAGTGGTTAAAGTGTAAGTCTACCCAAACACTAAAATCCCTGCAGCTAGATAGACATCCACAATCTAACACTAACCTATGTAGCTCTGTAGAGAAGAAATCGGTATGCTTTTTTTTTTTTTTTTTTTTTTGTTTCGATCCAGTTTCTAGCAGCGGAAGCTCTGCAGAGGACACTGCCGACAACGGCTGTGACATGAATGGGAAGTGATGTCACACATAGACTCACTATGGGGCTTACGTTGTTGGCTGTGTCCTCTGCACCTGCAAAGCCGTGGCTGAGAGCTCAGCGTTTTGTAAGATTGGCTTCAAAAAAGGTATGTATGGCGATTTCTTTACAGGGCTAGATGGGTTAGTGTTAGATAGTGGATGTCTTTAGATGCAGGGTTTTTAGTGTTGGTCGACTTCTACTTTAATGTGAGTTTAGTGTGTTTCCTGTTGTGTCCGCAGTGCAGGAAGTGACTGTAAATTTTAGGGCCTGTTCTCACCATGTCTGAGCTGTGTGTGGCACACCACTGCACATCTATTTTTTTTTTTTTTTTTTTCCCTGCGCTTAACATCCCTTAACCGCTTGCCGACAAATCGCTGTAGCTATATGTTGGCTCTTTAAGACGCTATAGCAGGCGCACACCCGCAGCATTTCCCCGGAGCTGATGTTTGTGCCCTGCGGGAGTGATGTCCCCCGGGCACTGTAATTGCTCGTTACAGACTGAGAACATGTACAAATCCCAATTCTCTCAGGGGACAGGTGACAGATCGTGTGTTCATACTAAGTATGATCACCGATCGGTCTCCTCCCCTAGTCGGTCCCATCCCCCTACAGTTAGAACACACCTAGGGAACATGTTTAACCTCTTGATTGCCCCCTAGTGTTAACCCCTTCCCTGCCAATGACATTTATACAGTAATCGGTGGCTATTTTTAGCTCTGACCACTGTATAAATGTCAATGGTCCCAAAATAGTGTGAAGTGTCCGCTCTGTCCACCGCAATCTCGCAGTCCTGATAAAAATTGCAGATTGCTGCCATCACTAGTAAAAAGATAAAAATGCCATAAATACATTCCCTATTCTGTAGATGCTATAACTTTTGTGCAAATCAATATACATTTATTGCAGAATTTTGTTTTTTGTTTACCAAAAACTTGTAGAATATAGAAATAGAAAGCACTCGGGCTTTCACGCTACGTTGTCATGGGAGGCAGTTTTATATTTAGCGCTAAAACACCTGAAAAATGCCTTCAGTGTGAAAGTAGCCATAGGGAGGAAAAACATAACTGGTTCAGGAGCCGCAGTGTTTTGGCAATCTTAGCACAATTTGGTATTGCCTGTATTCTGCCTGCAATTCCAAGTTGCTCAGGTGCGAATGGGGTCTGTTATATTCCCAACTGCCTTCCCATTGTAGCTAAATTACTGCAGATTGTGCAGTTTGCTTCTTCCCTGGTCATGGTAGCTGGGGAAAATGACACCAGAAACATAAAGTGATGTACATTTGTGGGGTTTTCATTCTCTTCTGTACAGCTAGGGGAGGTAACATATGATCTATGGACTGTCCTCCGTCCTCCGTCCTCCCCCCCCCCATTGCTGGTCAGTAAAAGTGATCAGGTGGCTGGCTGTACATGTTGCTTTGTAAACCCTCAGAATAATCGTCCTTGGCTTTTGTAGCATTTAAAGAGGTTGCAAACCCTCTATCAAAAAAAAAAAAAAAAACCTGGAAGACAAAGGCATAATGAGCTAATATGTATTGCATAATTACTCATTATAAAATGCCCTAGAACGGAGCCCTCCAGTGGCGCCCTCTGCGACGGCTGACATTTTCCCCAGTGTTTCTTCCGGGTTTGTGGGCTCCAGCGCTGAGTGGCCGGAACCGTGAAGACTTCACTCCTGTGTGCAGACAGCCATTCCTTCAGAGCTCATGTGCTGATGTAATTTTCAGTGTATACAGTAAATATCTCCTAAATGGTGCAAGTTTAGAGGATATTTACAGTTCCTAGGAGGTAACAACGTTGTCTAATTTTAATGATTTGTTGGTGGTATTGTCTAAATTTTGACTAGTGTTAAGTGAATTTGCATAATCAAACTACATATTTTTTGCTAAACTGCCTGTTCCTCTTTGAAGAATTGCTTTCTGGAATTGCTCTTTATGCACTTCTGTAGAACACTAATGGCCGATTCCTCATGCTGTGGTAGTATTGTCCTCTACTCCTGAGTGTAAGGTCCTCCTAACATACCAGCTAGCCATCTTCAATGTAGCTGATTGCTAGATGAGACCATCCTGGAAGCCTATGGCATCATTGGCAAAGGTGATGAATTGCCTCTTGCCTGCAGAAATGAGGGGCGCATTAATGATCACATGACTACAGGAAAGTGTTGAGAAATGGTGTTTTTAAAAGCGCATTTTTGAAAGCTAGTGAATGCATGAAGTAGTTGGTGTTTGAATATGTGACATTGTTCACATGTTGTTTAACCTGTCGCTTGCTACATTCAATGGTGTTAACCCCCTGCAGTGTATAGAGCTGCTGCTATGCACCAATTATAAAGCAGTTCTTTAATAGGACATCAGGAAGTGGGTGTATATTAGGAGGTGGTGTGGGGTGACTAACGCTCTGTTAATGGTCTGAATGAGGCCTGGAGCTGTCTGCCTTGGGGGATGAGTGGCCTATTATATAGTTTTCAATACCGCTACTCATGTTGCTGACACTATCAAAATCTAAATGTTGTACATTTTGTTTTCTCCTAGCCACACACATACCATGGCAGCCCAGGGAGAGCCTCAAGTTCAGTTCAAGGTAAAAATGTGAAATGTTTAAAATGGTTTAAATTGTTTAAAATGTTTGCTCTTTACATTAAAATGCCATATTTTTTTTGTTTCAGCTTGTTCTGGTTGGTGATGGTGGTACTGGTAAAACAACATTTGTAAAACGTCATTTGACTGGTGAATTCGAGAAAAAATACGTAGGTGTGTAAGCTTTAACCCTTTGCTTGCTTGGGCAATTTTTGCTATTTTGTGCTAGGTGCTGGTTTTTGTCATGGTAATGCACATGTTTATCAAACCTATAGTGCAAGTAAACCATATGGTTAATATTGGTGCACACAAACACAATATATTCCCCAATTTTTTTGGTAAAATAGTTGGTAGCAAGGTTGTGTTAAGTAAATGAATACCAAAACTTGAAATTATGGTACCCAAAATTTGTCCATAGGCTATGAGGTAAAAGCCTATAGCTTATCAGTTTAGAGTGAACTATGAATGATGGCCCTAGACTTGTTTGGTGTTCAGTAAAAGTTGACAGTTGTAAACAGTCTCAGCTACTAAGCAGCCCGGAGGCTTGGTTCACACTGCAGCAATGTGGGAACCCTGCAATTCCACTGCAGGTTCTCACATCACGTCTCCTGATGGCAGTTCACACTGCCCTATGCGAACTGCTGGGAGTGTCAAATGAAAGTTAATGGCACCCCCAAATCAGTTCGCTTATTGCAGTGCGAACTGCAAATTCAAACAGGATCGCATGGGTGTAAACACCATGCGATCCGATTCTTCTGCAGACCACGAGTCCTGTGAGTTTGGTCCAAATACTATGTGAAGTCATCCATACTATCTGGCTGAAATCGCATCTTAGTTTGCAATGTGATGTGCAGTGCAAATTGCATCCAATATCTGACTTGGTGCCCGCAGTGGGTTTAAAGTTCTGACCAATCGGGTACCTTGCACTATGTAGGATTTTGTGTCCACTGGCTGAGAAATGCTGTGGCGGACTGAACAATGGCTGCCTATTTCATGTCTGCTTAGAGTGCATTATGTCTTACTGTAAACATGCACTGTTTAATGCTTTTCTAATTTCAATGCCGTTGAAGGAGGCCAAATTGTATTTAAACAAATTGGACTAAGGTTTGGTTTTTATTAGGGCTGAAACAACTAATCGATTATGAAATTAATCGATTACTATTTTCATAATTGTTTAATCGGCAAGTAACATAATGGGGTTAAAAAAAACTAAAATGAGCCCTTTATAGTACAAAAAGAGCAACAAATTGCTACTGTAAATATTACTTTCAGTTATACAGTAAAAAATGAACCCCTTACAGTAGCGATCGGCTTTTTTTTTGTACTATAAAGGGCTAATTTTATTTAAACCCATTATGTTACTAAACGTCTTAGGCCCCTTTCACATGGACGGATAGAATGGTGCTTTTAGCTGCGGCTTTTCTAATTTTCTACCGCAGCTAAAAGCACACAATGCTTTCCTTTGGCCCCATACACACACTGCGTTTAGCTGCAATTTAGATACATGCGGTTCTGTGCAGATAGAAAAAATAGAATTGACTGCATCCAGGAGCGATTTAGCGCAGCTATCTGCACATAATCGCAAGTAATTGCAGTGCACTGTGTCAGCTGCGGATAACGGCGCTGAGCTGCTCATCGGGAAAGGGAACATTTTTCCTTTCCCGATGAGGGACAAGCACGGGGATCCGACCCGGATGCACTGTTTGGTATGAATCTTGAGGAGGAACTCCACGCCAAATTTTAAATAAAAAACCAGCGTGGGTTCCCCCTACACACTACAGTTTTTTGTTTTGTTTTTTTTTTTTTTGTTTTTTTTAAAGTAATTTGACAGCTCTGGGGTCTTCTGACTTCAGGGGTCTCGCCGGCGTCCTGATCTTCTGCCGACTCCTCCGCTATCTTCTGCCACTTTTGCTAGCGGTGGCCTGGACTTCTGCCGCCTTGTCTTTCCTCTTCAGATGTTGACACAACGCTCTCTCCAGCTGGAATGCTCTCAGAGCGCTCCGCTATGAATTATATAGGCGGTGACCCCGCCCCCTTAAGACGTCACAGTCCCTGGGCATGCTGGGGCTGTGTCATAAGGGGGCGTGGTCACCGCCTATATAAGTCAGAGGAGCGCTCAGAGCATTCCAGCTGGAGTGTGTCGTGTCAACATCTGAAGAGAAGGCTGAAGTCCGGGCCACGCTAGCAAAAGAGTGGCAGAAGATGCAGACGCTGGAGAGACGTCGGAAGAAGACCCCGGAGCTGTCTAATAAATTACTTTAAAAAAACGAGGTTTTTTTTTTTTTTTTTTTTTTGACACTTTTTTCCCTAGGTGAATGGGTAGGGGTACCATGTACCCCATACTCATTCACATAGGGTGGGGGGCTGGGAGCTCCCGGATTCCGATAAGCGCCCGCAGACCCCGACATCCAACGGCCAGGGTTGTCGGGAAGAGGCCCTTGTCGTCATCAACATGGGGGCAAGGTGATTTGGGGTGGGGGGCCCCCATGTTGAGGGCATGCAGCCTGGTACGGTTTGGGGGGGGGGGTGGGGGCTCGCCCGTCCCCACCCCTTTCCTGACCGACCGGGCTGCGTGCTCGGACAAGGGTCTGGTATGGATTTTGGAGAGGACCCCACACCGTTTTTTGGCGTAGGGGGTTCCTCTCAAAATCCATACCAATCCTAAGGGCCTGGTATGCATCGGGGGGGCCACCCACACCGTTTTTTTTTTTTTTTTTTTGTTTGTTTTTTGTTTTTTTTATTTAAAAGTTGGTGTGGAGTTCCCCCTCAAGATTCATACCAAACAGTGCGAGTCGTCGGGTTGCCATGGAAATGGCATACCGCAGCTAATCGCACTGTGCAAATGCAGCTGATCGCAATACCTGGAGTCTTGAATTTCACAGGAAAAAAACGTTTTTAACTGCAGAAACAGATCATGGCAAACTGCATAGATGTGTACTGAGCCTTATGCTGGCCACATGCATAAAATTTCAGACGAGAATATTCAGAAGAAAAATCTTTGTACATTCGCTGAATGAAAGAATGGTTGACATTTTCACTTGTTTTTAACATTCAGTTTTTAAAATGAATTTAATTTCTGAACGAAAACCACATACTGTCTGAAAATTCCTTTGACCGAGAAGTTTTCTATTTCCAAATTTTCCCATTGCTGTGGTTGAAAATGAACATCAATTTGACCCCACTAACGATTAGAAAATCGAACGAACATTCTTAAAATGCCTTTATGTTTGAAGGAAGACTATTTATTTTTTTTATTAAAAAAAAAAATGTTCTCAGTCTGATATTTACCAGATTCATTCTTTTTAATAGTATATACAGTATATCTCTTCTGTTATTCTCAGAGTGGATTAGATATTTTGCTCCCTAACCATATAGTTGGTTATTTATAGTTACCACTGCATAGAGATATTTAAGAATAAATTGCTTTTTAAAAAAAAGTGTGATGTATAATTTAGTTAAATATGTAAAGTTTAAAAAAACTTTACATATTTAAATTATACATCACCCTTTTTTTTTTTTTTTTTTTTGTTAACCGATTTAATCGAAACAATCGGCCAACTAATCGATTATGAAAATAATCTTTAGTTGCAGCCCTAGGTTTTTATACTCTGCACCAACAGTCTGTAAACATATATGGTACATCTTATAAACAAGTCACAAGCCATTTTTAATTGCCCAAGATGTTGAGATGTCTGTTTATTTATACTAAAATGACCTTTTGAATTGGTGTAGGGCTGGTCAGTGTGCAGTTTTGTCTGTCACGAAGCCAGGTATTCCCACCCACCTTTGTGTGGGAATACCTGGCTGCGTGACAGATTTCTTCCTTGCTCCTTTCGTTGTACTGCGTTTACACAGTGCAATTTGTCATGTGATTTGACAGGTCAGAATTGCATGACAATTGGCACCTAATTGCCGGTGTTCTGCCGAGAGTTCCGCTCGGCGGACAAGGACCCCCCTCTACTGCGCCTGCGCAGTAGGTTCCGGCAGAAACAGCCGAAGGTGACTAGCTGAAAATCAGCTGTACACGGCGCCTGTAAGAGGGCCCCTCGCGGGCTCGCTTCACTCGGCTCTTTTTGATTCCCCCTCTAGGTCCACTTGGATAGTGGGGAAGGAACCTGGACATAGGGCGCAGGCGCCGTGTACAGCTGATTGAAAAGTTTGAGCTTTGGCTATCTCTGGCGGCTGACAGTAGTTCATACTGCGCAGGCGCTGCGCCTGCGCAGTACAGGGGGGGAACTTTCTTGGCAAGACACCGGCAATGGGAACCGTTTAAATCCTTGCAAATCTAAGATTCCTACACTACTTTTTTGCAACTTGTGTAGACTTCTGTTTAACAAAGTTGCAAGCTGCAATTAAAACTGAGGTCTAATCGCTGATCTGCGGCTTTGAAATTGAGCTGAAGTAGCATGGTATACAAGCCGCACTATCGTGAACCAGGGCTCCTATGCAGTTTGGAACCTGGAATGTTTTCCAGCAGTTCAGGTGAGTGGGGAAAACGCTCTCCTGCTGGAATTTAAGTGTAGGTGCCAACACCTAATCTCTCAGCCTCTTTTTTAATCTGATCTTTCTTCTTAAAATGGCTGTTGAACGGGAACTGTAATATACACCCTTGCACTGTCCACACAACCTACTTTGGCTATAGATTGTTCAGCATCCAAACCTTCAGTGTCTATCTGCTCCACTGATGTACTCTGGTTCCCTCCTCTGGCCTCTGTCGCTACTTGTCTAGTTGTGACCTAGAGGTGAAGGGCAGGAGCTGCAGTATGCTGAGCAGGACCAGACCTCTAACCCTCCCACTCCATGCTGAAGGTTTTTCCACCAGTGGAGTTTGAAGGGAAAGTATGCCTTTGCTTTTCTATGCAGGTTATTGATAAGTTGCAAGTGTTTAATTTCCGTTTATTTGTAAATGACTTTATTTTTTTATTTTACAGCCACACTTGGTGTTGAAGTCCACCCTTTGGTTTTCCATACCAACAGAGGTCCTATTAAATTCAATGTATGGGATACTGCCGGTCAAGAGAAGTTTGGTGGTTTGCGAGATGGATATTACATCCAGGGTGAGGAATGCAGTGAACTTTTAACTTCATTTTAACTGTTAACCTACCCTGTCAGCATCTTAAAATGCAGGCATTTTTCCTCTCCATAAATTACTGTACTACTGTTGAGTATTCTAAAATGGGTGTCAATATTTACTAAAACTGCTCTCACCATCCTATGGCCAAAGCACTTTTAAGTTTGTTGCAAGTCAGCAGTATAATAAGCCTAATAGTAATGTAATAAAGCAGCTGCTCAGAACAGTTGTGCAGAGATCCCAATGCGTTTACCTGCTTAAATTTCGCTTCAGTCTAGTTTTTATCAAGATAGTGGCTTTTTTTGTAACTAAGTTCTACTTGTTCAAATGCTGTCTCCCCCTAAAATAGACCAATATTTTCATGTTTCATACAGTTTGTAACGTGTGATTTATCTACAAAACTGCTTACGGTATCGCCATCTTGACTGATGTTGGCAGCCCCAGATCTGTACCTTATTGGCGCTATAGTGTTCCCTTTCACTGCTTCCCTTAAAGCTGTTATATAAAGGTTATGTAGGGAACTAAGGGGGGGTTGCAGAAGACTAACTGGGCACTATAGAAGAAAGGACAGTTCCTTAAGAAGTCAGATGCTAGCATGTTTGGTATTCACCAGTGAATTGGAAAAATATGGATTTGTAGCATTGCCCATCTCCAAATTTATTTAGACTTGAACGGTGCATACCGATACTGCACATGCATTTCCCATTCAAGCCCAAGGGACATTAGTGCGTGGGTATTCTGATTCTAGATACTTGTAAAGTGTGCAGCTCATATAAGCGCTCAGGAGGAAATTCGGCAATCTGCAGGAGGGGATTGCTCAACTTTGGCAGTTTAGTCCTTCTCTTGTAGTGCGGTGGGACAGATTGATTTCAAATGAAACTGGGCATATTGAAGTTAACTGCTTTCCCTGATTTGAGTTCAGGTTATTGAGGTAAATTGCCATTTTTCCAGTTAACAAGACCTTAAAACAAACCTTTACTTTATTTAGGTGAAAGTTGGATTTCAGTTGGTTAAGGGTTGCCTACCCATTGACCACAGTGTTAAAAATGATTGTTTCTATTGATTACTAAAACTTCCACTTTTGATAGTGGACATGGAATTTATTCTGGTTTGTGTCTTCATTGGGGAGGTTTACTCTGTTCTGGTGACAAGTGGTCACCTTAAACTAGTAGTAAAGGCATTTAAAAAAACACCCTGCAAGGTAATTGCATAATGTGCCAGTATGCTGTGCATACTGGCACATTATAAAAGACTTGCCTTAGCATGAAGCCTTTCAGTGGTGTGCTGTCATTGCTGCAGAGGCTTCCATCTTCACCTGGTCTTCCTTCTGGGTTTGGGGACTCTGGCCTTGTGACTGGACAAGGCTTATCTGTAGGTCAAAATTAACACATTTACTACCACTTTAAATTACCTCTTGGTAAGCTGTGCAGACTTGATGGAGCCAAATACAGGGCAATCTTAGAAATATGAAGAAGAAAAAAACGTTCTCAAGGGCTATAAGACACATTAAATTGCAGCTGCAACAAAAAAAACACTAATCAGTGTAGTAGACTAAAAGGAATATACTAAGTTCGCTTGCAATCAAGTGAGCAAAAAAAGTGAGTAAAGTGTAACTGAATAGAATGTTGCATTAGTACAAGGTAAGAATATTGATTACCAAATATAAAACAAAGTACAAAAAGTGCTTATAAATGAATTATAAAATCAAATATGAATAAATATGCATTCAGTTATCACTAATTGACAGTGGTGGTGAAGGTAAATTCAGTCCATTCATAAAGGGTTTGGTGAAGATACACCAATCACATATCCACAGTTTGTTTAGACATAGCCTGTATAGGTGAAGAGGGAGGAAGGAAGTGTGAAGAAGAATCCCAGCAACTGGTGACTCCAGGGGACAATGAGGATGGACCCTTACCAGACACGGTGGACCTCCTTAATAGCAAGGTCTTATGCGCGTGCAGATACAGCCCTCTGCAGGGACAGATGGATGGTGGCATCTGAATCCTCGTTCCGGCAGGAAGCAGTTCCAGCGTGTCAGTCCAGAGGAAGGCACTCGCAAAAGTACTGGGACGTCTGCCCCTACATGCACACGAATCCCAATGGCACCCCAGTCCTAGTCCGCAGGGTTCAATATAGAGTTGGCCCACCCCCTGCAGCCACAACAGCTTCAACTCCTCCGGGAAGGCTGTCCGCAAGGTTTAGGAGTGTCCAATTGCTGGGTTGGATGTTACAGCCTGTGGTCCATGGCTGGATGCCAAAATTGTTGGCTCTCCCTGACATGATGCCGTCTGGTGCTGTATGGAGTCCTTTACCGGATTGGAACCATTTTGGCATCCTGCCATGGACCACAGGCTATAACATCCAACCCTGCAATTGGACACTCCTAAACCTTGTGGACAGCCTTCCCAGAGGAGTTGAAGCTGTTGTGGCTGCAGGGGGTGGGCCAACTCGATATTGAACCCTGCGGGCTATGATTGGGGTTCGTGTGCGTGTAGGGGCAAAAATCCCAGTACTTTTGCGACTGACACGCTGGAACTGCTTCCTGCCGGAACGAGGATTCAGACGCGGCCATCAATCTGTCCCTGCAGAGGGCTGTATCTGCACGTGCATAAGACCTTGCTATTAAGGCAGTCCACCGTGTCTGGTAAGGGTCCATCCTCATTGTTGTCCCCTGGAGTCTCCGGTTGCTGGGATTGTTCTTCACACTCCCTTCCTCCCTCTTCACCTATACAGGCTGTGTCTAAACGAACTGTGGATATGTGATTCCCCTCTGTGTGATTGGTGTATCTTCACTGAACTCTTTATGAATGGACTGAATTTACCTTCACCACCACTATCTGTCAATTAGTGATTTATGAACTTTTGAATTTTTTATTTACTAATTATGGATTTGATTATTTTTGCTTGGGATAACAATGCATATTTATTCATATTGTATAATTCATTTATAAGCACTTTTTATACTTGGTAATATTTATATTTGGTAATAAATATTCTTGCCTTATACTAATTCAACAATCTATTCAGTTACTCTTTACTCACTTTTTTTTTCTCACTTGATTGCAAGCGCGTTTAGTATATTCCTTTTAATCTTAGAAGAAAACCTGTTGGACTGCAGAAGATTTGAGACTGGGGCAGAGGTTTGCCTTCCAGCAGGAGAACAAACCTAAACGTACAGCCAGAGCTACAATGGAATGGTTTAGATTAGGGATATGCAATTAGCGGACCTCCAGCTGTTGCAGAACTACAAGTCCCATGAGGCATAGTAAGACTCTGGCAGCCACAAGTATGACACCCAGAGGCAGAGACATGATGGGACTTGTAGTTTTGCAACAGCTGGAGGTCCGCTAATTGCATATCCCTGGTTTAGATCAAGCATATTCATGTGTTAGACTGGTCCAGGCCTAAATCCAATTGGGTATCTGGCAATACTTAAATTGCTGTTCAGATGCTCTCTATCCAATCTGACAGAGCTTGAGCTACTTTGCAAAGAATGGGCAAAAATTTCACTTTCCTAGATGTGCAAAACTGGTAGAGACATGCCCAAAAAGACTTTCAGCTGTAAATGCAACGAAAGGTGGTTTTGCAAAGTATTGACTGGGGGGGCGGGGCTCAATACAGGTGCACACCACACTTTCACATTTATTTGTAAAAGAAAAGTTAGTGACAAATGGGGTATGAATACTTTTTCCAGTCACTGTAGTACCACTGACAATATTTTTCTAACTTTGCAGCTCAGTGTGCCATTATCATGTTTGATGTAACGTCAAGAGTCACATACAAGAATGTACCCAATTGGCATAGAGATCTTGTAAGAGTATGTGAAAATATCCCCATAGTCTTGTGTGGCAACAAAGTGGACATTAAGGACAGAAAAGTGAAAGCAAAATCAATCGTATTTCACAGGAAGAAGAATCTTCAGGTTGGTAGACTTTATTACAGTTACCACTTGTCACCTGGAAAGTGTATTTCCACTTTTGCAGCCAAATCTGGTAACTCTTGCTTTATTACAGGTTCACATTGTAACTAGATATTTAACACTTTGTCCTAGCAAAGGTTTGGAAGCTGTGCTTCTTTAATTATATGAAAATTAGCTGACTCCCTGTCCTTGGGACAGACTCGCACTGATATGGTTTAGAAAGCCAAGCAATTGGGTAAAATGTATATTTTTAAAAAATGTGGTTGTGATCTGTAGATTGAAAACAGTGGGGTTTCCTCATTGTGATCATGAAAGTGGAAAGAACACTTGAACTTAAGGTCTATATTGGCATTTTGTGTTTTCTAGGCACGCCATAGTGCTGAATGTAACTCTTAGGCACGGGAACGTAAAGCAGAGCTCCACCTTAAAGGAGAAGTTGCACCTTCTGCTGCCACAGACACTTTTTTTGTGGAGGGAGAGGGGTACCTGGTTTTGACAGCTACCCGTTCCCACTTCTGGGTCAGATTGTTTTTAGGGGAGCATGGTACTCGTTAAGATCATAAAGAATAGAACATGTGATCTTGTTTTTTGTTGGCTGCTGTTTGAGCAATGTTGTTTATCTAACGTTTGACACGTTTTTATTTTTCAGTACTATGATATCTCTGCAAAGAGTAACTACAACTTTGAAAAGCCCTTCCTTTGGCTTGCCAGAAAACTGATAGGGGATCCGAACCTTGAGTTTGTAGCCATGCCTGCTCTTGCACCACCTGAAGTGGTTATGGATCCTGCGTTGGCTGCACAATATGAGAATGATCTACAGGTAAGTCATTTTATTTCCCTTAATGTTTTAAAATCTTAATCATTTTGGGGTTTGCCTGATTTGTTGCTTCTAAACAAATTTTTCAGTTGTTGTTAATTACTTTTATTCTTTTAACTAGATTGCCCAGACCACAGCACTGCCAGATGAAGATGATGATCTGTGAGGTGAATGAAGCTCGAGCCCAGAGTCAGAAGTCTAGTTTTATAGGCAACTGTCCTGTGATGTCAGTGGTGCAGCGTGTTTGCCACTTTATTTAGCTGAGCAGAACATGTGCTTAACCTTTTGGGATGCTGAAGGAGATGAATGGGCTTTGGAGTGAATGTGGCAGTTGAAATAAATCCTTCATATTTTGGACCTGCATATCTAGCTGTTTGGGACTGCAAATAATATTCCCTTTAAAAGTTTCAAATATAAGTTAAGACTGCTTCAGTCACATCACAATGTTCTATGGTGATCCTGTTTGTTACTGTCATTCCCATACATTTTTCGTTTAGATCATAATAAAGTTGTATTTCAAATACCCCAGTTATTGATCATGGCAGATTGTTCTGTTCTGAACTAAACTCTTTTGAGCCAGCTGATGCTTTTTTTGCAGGTTGTAAATTTTATTGTGCTCTTCAAGACTAAAGCAGACTATTCTTTTTCTTAGAACAAGCTTCTTCTGTTTTGGAGTTTGCATATGAAATCATTTAGCATTTATAATGCTGCTAAATGCACTGAGTTGGGTTGCTGGTTTTTTTTTTTTTTTTTTTTTGGCTGAATTGCCTTTATTTAACCACTTCTTGCCCAACGATGTCATATGTCTACTTTGGGGATATCTGATTCCTGCAGCTACAGGCATCATTCAGATCTTTTAGAGCTGGTTATTCCCCGCACTGTAGGAACAATCATAGCGACTGTCCAGCTGCTTGATCATTCTTGCAGGCAGTGGGAGGGGACACCCCCTGCTGCTTCTCCCAGCTGGCTTGTACAATGCCACAGCTGGGAAGCCAGAATTTATTCCAACTCCCCCCCCCCCCCCCCCCCCCCCTTTCCATCTTTGAAAAATTACTGTGTGAGATAACATTGCAACGACCACTATTTTATTCCCTAGGGTCTAGGCTTAAAAAAAATGGGGGTCTGAGCCATTTTCTTGCAAAATGATTTTTACATGTAGAAGTGAAGTGTCAGAATTTGCCTGGGTAGCAAGTAGTTAAACATGGTTTACTTTTGGCTGGCTCGTGTATGTAATTTCATTTAGCAGTAAATACACTCAAGGCTGGGACTGCATTGGGCTTTTGTGAAAAATGTTGACAGGCTGCTTTCACACTGGGGCGGCAGGTCCGTTAGTGGTAAAGTGCCGCTATTTTAAGCGGCGCTTTATCGCTGTTTAAGCAGTGCTTTTCAGCCGCTAGCGGGGTGCTTTTAACAGGCTGAAGAGGTTTAAAACGTCAGGGTTTCTGCACTTCCGAAGAGCTTGGGCACAAACCTTGCACAATAAATGCAGTGTTATGAATGTACATCAACATAACTCATTGTGTAGGCTCACCTTTTTTACAGACTCTGTAAGGTGAATTTACACTTGACCCTGTGCCCATTCCTCCCCCCATACCACTAACCTGGAGTCTGGTAATTGTTCCTTCTGACACATCATATTGATGCTTTACCAGTCTGAGTTGAAATCCCAGTGGCTTTCTCTCCTCTTCTCTTGAGGTGAGACGGCTACGCAGGTTCTGATTGGTCAGCGCTGACCAATTAGAATACTCTTAAACGTACCTCCCTGATGAGGTATGTGTGGTGGTTTTTTTTTTTTTTTTCTTATGAAGCCGAGGGGATTTCTAAGCCCTGGACTGGTGAGCCGGCGACCCGGTGTGTCAGTGTCTGCAATCGCTGCGCTCCAGGTCAGCAGGTATAGGGTCCTGTGTAAGTTCACCTTACAGATGTTGCTGTAAAGGTGAACTTAACCTTTAAAGTCAGTGTGTGTTTAAAATATTTGATTACAGCCTAAACTTCATGTATCATGAAGTCTGTTTTTTCATCTGCCTTTGTATGTATAAATGCAGACTACGCTATCTGGATGTTGTGACAGTAGAAGGAAATTGCTTGCGCTCTAGCACCGGTGGCATAGAAATGGATAGCCATTGAAAGCACCCCTGCCAGCATTTACTCAAATTCCAGTCACTGGACTGCTTGGTCTGCATGGCAATGTGAAAATCTAAAGCCATGTGAAAGGGGCTGTCGTGTGATTAAAATTTAGCTACCAAAATATTGTCAGACTATGTGCTGTTCTGCTTTTTTTTTTTTTTAAATATTTTAAAAGGAGTATTCCATAGTAAACGCCTAGTGATTATGCCAGTTTGACTATTGACTGGCAACACTGACCATTCTGCAGTCTTTAGTTTTGCCACTCTTGTGTGTTTCATTTTGAGTAGGCAATGCACTTTCAGTTGCCTGACCCATGTCTCTTGTCTTGTAGGAATTGGCTCCAGCAGTGTGACACTGCTTCCCTTTCCTCCCCATGTAACACCCCTTTAAATTGGTGTTCCGGATGAAATTATACTTTTTAAATAAAGGATGGCAAGTCTGTTGTGGCCTTTACAATTTTGTCTTGCTACCCTTTATGCTTTAATTGTAATGGCATACTGGCCTGCCCTCACTGCTAACTAGCAATAGTTGAGTTTAGGGGCTGTCTGGTAGACTTGTGGTGCCAAAATACAGGAGGTGGAGAAGCCCCTGCACGCACTCTAGTCCCAGGTGTGTGCAAGGCATACTGATGTTGCAAGTGGGTCAGTGCACTGCTTGTTTTGGATCCATGTGCATCTAAATGCAGCCTTTATGGAACAACAAAACCCTCACGACTACAGGTCGCTTAACTTTTCTACTCTGCCATTGAACATGTTCACAGCTGACCCTTAAAGTAGAACACCCCCTGGTGTTTAGTAATGGGGATCTTTTCTGCTTTCCTATTACTTTTCTGGGGACAATACAAAAATGGTGGGATTTTCTTTTACTTTCAATGATAGAGGTAAATGGAACAAATGGGGTGAACCTCCTTAACGGGCACAGGCAGCAACACAAAATTTAAAGGTGTTCAAATCCCCCTCCACGTGATCCAAAACTAATAAAAGGCTTTGCTATTTGTTCTAATTCACGCCAGCCATAGACTGTTATGTTTTGAATCTCAGCTGGTTGAGCAGGAACCAGCTGTGAATGGAACCAGGTAGGGGCAGGCTCAGGTAATTATTGCCAGTGGCTATAGCCTCTAGCAATAATCACGGTCTCAGCAGGGATGGGAGAGGGTTTAGCACCTGAATATTGGAGCCGCTGAGGTCAACACCGTTTAGTTAGATTGCAGGCTGCTGCATTGGATGGGTAGAGTTATAGATGGATATCTATTTATATCTCTCACGCTAAACTCAGAATGTGGTACCACACCCCCCAAAAGTGGTGGTAAACAAAATCTTAATTTTGGAAGGGATTTCCAATGCACCCAAAAGAATATAAATCATAAACATTAAATACTTTTGTTTTATTAGTACAATACAACATAAAAAAAGTTGTCATGGCAAGAGTCCCAACTAGCCACAGATACCGTGGTGTATAGCAAAATGTAATAAATACTGCACTTCTTTTTTTTTTTTTTTTTTTTTTTGAAGTGTGGAATACATATGCCTACTTGACTTTCTGAAGTTCTCCCAGCGTGTTGCTACAGGAGGGTACTGACATGGTTGGAGGAGCTAGTGTGTGGTTGAAGCAGGATTTATGCAAGTTAAAGATTTTGCTGGAGCTTGTGCTGCTTGGTTACAGTGGCGTTAAAACGCCCTGCTGAAAAGTATTCATTGTTTTCTCAAAGTCCTAATGATTCGACAAGTATATAGAATAAAAAGACTTTTTCCAGTCAGTGGAGCTGGTAATGGTAGCTCCTGTGTTCTGTTTGTAAATGTATTTGTATAAACGGATGTATTTTTGTATTGTCTGTCACACAATTCCAAAGTACGAACATGCATGCTCGGAATCAATGCTCACCAAACATGACAGCAGAAAGTGACCAAAGGGTGGGGCTCAAGAGCTGAAATTCCTCATAGTACCTCACTGTTTGTTGGCTGACAATTGTGTTCTGTTAGTATGCAAGACAAGATCATGCCCTTAACCACTTACTGACCGGCCACTGTATATATACGTCATTACTTTAAAGATGGATATCTCTGTAATGGCAGCAGCTGCTGCCACAACCAAGGTATCCATCTTTGGGGCCGGCGGTTCTGTACACGATAATGGTGGTCTCTGCGGCGGGTTTGCAGCGAGATCACCGTTATCAGCGGCGGGCGAGGTGCTGCCCAACGCCGCTTACCGGAGCCATCGCTAGTGGCAGAGGCGATCAGGTCCTTTCTCTTCCTCAGTATGGAGGCGAGTGAGGCTAAGATGGCGCCCAACCGTCTCCATACCATAGGACGGCCGGAGCGACGTCTTTACGTCAGCTCCGCCCACTTCTACTTTTTTTTTTTGCTTTAAAGTCTAAATATGAGATCTGAGGACTTTTTGACCCCAGATCTCATATTTAAGAGGACCTGTCATGCTTTTTTCTATTACAAGGGATGTTTACATTCCTTGTAATAGGAATAAAAGTGATCTAAATTTTTTTTTTAAAACGGTGAAAACATTTTTTAAAGCGCCCTGTCCCGACGAGCTCGCCCGCATATGTGAGTAGCGCCCGCATATGAAAACGGTGGTCAAACCACAAATGTGAGGTGTCGGCGCGACCGGTAGAGCGAGAGCAATAATTCTAGCCCTAGACCTCCTTTAACGCAAAACATGCAACCTGTAGCATTTTTTTTTTTTTAAACGTCGCCTATGGAGATTTTTAAGGGTAAAAGTTTGACGCCATTCCACGAGCGGGTGCAATTTTGAAGCATGACATGTTGGGTATTAATTTACTTGGCGTAACATATTTCACAATATAAAAAAAAAAATTGGGCTAACTTTACTGTTCACTTTTTTAAATAAAAAAAAAAAAATAAAAAATGCACTTATAAGACCGCTGCGCAAATATGGTGCAAAAAAAGTATTGCCATGACTGCCATATTATTATCTAGGGTGTTAGAACCCCCAAACATTATATAGTTTTTTTTGTAAGTAATTTTTCTAGCAAAAAAACCTGTTTTAAACATGTAAACACCTAAAAATCCAAAACGAGGCTTGTCTTTAAGTGGTTAAAGTCTGATGTTCTGTTGGCCAACCATCTGTACTTACCAGGCTTTACTCTTGCACTTTTGAAGGCCATGGAGCACCAGGACAATGGAAATGCCCCAGAAATTACCCCATTTTGGAAAGAAAACACCCCAACGTATAATCTGAGGTATAACAGGTCTTTTGACTATCTTTTTTTTTTTTTTTTTTTTTTTCAGGTGCACTTGTAGTGCAAAGTGGATTTGCCTTTTGTAAATAACCCCCAAAGTGTGTTTTTCCCATGATTTTATCGCAAATTAATAGAATTGCTCTGAATCTGCCTGCTAAATGTGAATGGGGCCTTAGTATACAAACATCTAGTACTAATAATTCTATTTCAACAAGTGCTGGCTGTAAGCTTGGACCCCAAAGAGGTATTCGACACAAAAATAACAATGGTGTATGTTGCAACTAAAGGCAATTTTTTTTTTTTTGAACAGAGCAAGGGAGGGCTGTAACCCCTGTCAGATTTTGTTTTTGCCACCTGTGTCCGATTGGGGAGATTTCCCTTCACTTGTCCCATTGCTAAACAGGAAGATAAAGGAACTCCTTGGGAAACCTCAGGTCATCAGAATTATTGGTCCCCACTGGAAGGTTTCCTCTTATTTTTCTGGGGACAAATCAAAATTTGGGATTTTCTTTTACTTTCAATGATAATGGTAAACAGGACAAATAGAGGGTGAAACTCCTTAACGAGGACACAGACATCAGTTTTTATTGCTAAGTGTTCTAATCCCTCTCTACTCTATCCTAAAAAAAAAAAAAGTTTTGCCTTTAGTTATACTTTAATTGTGATGGCTGTTAGATTTCTTTTTTAGGCATTTTTTTTCCTGTTTAGACCAGAAACACCCTTCCTATCTTGAGGTGTTTCCACTTTGGATGGAGGAGCAATGAACTTAAGCGACTAACACACTTAAGCCACTAACACACTTAAGCCACTAACACACTTAAGCCAAACTCCATCTAAGGCTGGGTTCACACCTATGCAAATTGTAAAAGGGGAAAAGTTGCATGACACAAGATTATGACAGGTATCTCCATGACGGCTGCGGAAGGAAGGCTGTGCGTCTTTGGCTCTGCTTCAGAGCAGAATTCAGGCAAAAATTTGTCCCTGAAACGGAGAACAGGGATGCACATGATCCATGCTGTGAGCCACATCCATCAGAGGTGTGAACCCAGCCTAACACTGGCTGCATGTACATTGAGTGTTTGCCCAGTTCTTCTGAACACCTTTTTCTCCTGGCAGGAAGTGAGCCGTTGCTAGGCATGTCAAGCCTTTGAACATTCATTCTGTTGCCCTGAATATTAATTTATTTTGGCCATTGAAAAGCCAAAACACTCCTGAATGTGCAAGTACGTTTTTTTTTAAATTATCTGCCTAAAAACCCCGAGGTATAAAGCTGGATACACACTATGCAACTTTTGTTTGATTTCCTTTAGATTTACCTTCAACTATGTAGTGCAAGGGGCCTGCCTGATTGCATACATATTCAAAGTTTTTAGGTTTGACCTCATATTATATGGTTTTGCTAAATTTAAAAGAAAAAAAAAAAAAAAAAAAAATCTAAAGAAGATTGTATAGTAAGGTGACCAGATTTTTAAAATGAAATCTGGGGACATATTTTTTTTTTTTAATATACTAGTAATGGCAGCAATTGACGACTCTTTGCCCGTCTCAGCCGCCCGCCTCACAGCCTGTCCAGTCTAAAGCCCCATACACACTACAAGATTTTCTGCTGATTTTTTCCTTCACATTTACCAAAACCATATAATATGAGGTCAAACCTTAGAAGTTTCAATTAGTATGCAATCAGGCAGGCCCTTGCACTACATGGAAAGACAAAAATCAGCAGAAAATCTGATAGTGTGTATGGGGCTTTACTCTTCGGGCCCCGGCTACTACTGGGTGAGGAGCAGAGGAAGATCACTCCACCAGGGAAGGCAAGGAGATAAGCAGGCACGCGGCTGGCCGGGACTTGAGCCAAGGCAGAAGAACATGCAAGTGGAGCTGAATGGGCATGCGCCTGAAACTGAAGAAATAGTCCCTCCGCTCTGACCAGCACATGATCATCAGAAAGGGGTACAGATAATGGAAAAAAAAAATAAACCCCCATAAGCTAGTAGGGGGGGGTGCAATTCAGATTTTTTCTTTTTATTCTGCACGGGCTGTCTTTGGAATTGCCCCAGCCCCTGTTCAAATCCAATCCAGGGACAAAACTGGGGACAGACTTGGTCCGGGGACAGTGTCCTCAATTCGGGGACTGTCCCCAGAAACCGGGGATGTCTGGTCACCCTATTGTATAGTGTGTATCCAGCTTTAGTCTAACACCTTTAAAAGCTGCATTGTTGACGCCCAGTGTGCATGAGGCCTTTTGAAGCAGTTACACTAACAAATTCAGGATGGAGGCCCAGGGCTGGTGTTAGAAATCATGGGGCCCTGTACAGCCTTTCTGTATAGTATTTGATCCCCTATCAATCAGCAAGATTTCTGGCTCCCAGGTGTCTTCTGTACAGGAAATGAGCTGAGATTAGGCGCACTCTTTTAAAGGGAGTGCGCCTAATCTCAGCTTGTTAATTGTATAAAAGACACCTGTCCACAGGAGCAATCAATCAGATTCCAATCGCTCCACCATGGCCAAGACCAAAGAGCTGTCCAAGGATGTCAGGGAAAAGATTGTAGTCCTACACAAGGCTGGAATGGGCTATAAGACCCATCGCCAAGCAGCTTGGTGAGAGGGGTGACAACAGTTGGTGTGATTATTCACAAATGGAAGAAAAACAAAATAACTCAATCTCCCTCAGTCTGGGACTACATGCAGGATCTCACCTCGTGGAGTTTCAATGATCATGAGAACGGTGAGGAATCAGGCCAGAACTACACAGGAAAAATCTTGTCAATGATCTCAAGGCAGCTGGGACCATAGTCGCCAAGAAAACAATTGGTAACACAATATGCCGTGAAGGACTGAAATCCTGCAGCGCCCGCAAGGTCCCCCTACTTTAAGAAGGCACATGTACCGGCCTGTCTGAAGTTTGCTAATGAACATCTGAATGATTCAAAGGAGAACTGGGTGGAAGTGTGGTCAGATGAGATCAAAATCCTGCAGCACCCGCAAGGTCCCCCTGCTCAAGAAAGCACACGTACAGTTTTTTTTTTCTAGCAGCCATTGTTTTAGTTGGAAATCTGGTTACCAAGCATCCTGTAGGAAGTCCCCAGGTCCTAAGGCCTTTAATCCCGGTTGACCCGGCCCTTGCATGTTGCCCCAGCACTGCCACTGATTCCCATCTCTCCCCAGCACTGCCACTGATCCCCATCTGTTCCCTTCCTGCCACTGATCCCCATCCCTCCCTAGCACTGCCTCTGATCCCCATCCCTCCCCAGCACTGTCACTGATTCCCAGCACTGCCACTAATCCCCATCCCTCCCCAGCACTGCCATTGATCCCCATCCCTCCCCAGCACTACCATTGATCCCCATTCCTCCCCAGCACTGCCACTGATCCCCATTCCTCCCTACCACTGCCACTAATCCCTATCCCTTCCTAGCACTGCCACTGATCCCCATCCCTCCCTACCACTACCACTGATCCCCATCCCTCCCTGCCACTGATCCCCATCCCTCCCCAGCACTGCCACTGATCCCCCATCCCTCCCCAGCACTGCCACTGATCCCCCATCCCTCCCCAGCACTGCCACTGATCCCCCATCCCTCCCCAGCACTGCCACTGATCCCCCATCCCTCCCCAGCACTGCCACTGATCCCCCATCCCTCCCCAGCACTGCCACCGATCCCCATGAATCCCCAGCACTGCCACTGATCCCCAATCCTCCCCAGCACAGCCACTGATCCCCGTCCCTTCCTAGCACTGCCACAGATCCCTGTCCCTTCCTACCACTGCCACTGATCCCCTTCCCAGCACTGCCATGGATCCCCATCCCTCCTTACCACTGCCCCTGATTCCCGGCACTGCCACTGATCCCCATCCCTCCCCAGCACTGCCACTGATCCCCATCCCTCCCCAGCACTGCCACTGATCCCCATCCCTCCCCAGCACTGCCACTGATCCCCATCCCTCCCCAGCACTGCCACTGATCCCCAATCCTCCCCATCACTGCCACTGATCCCCATCCCTCTCCAGCACTGCCACTGATCCCCATCCCTCCCTACCACTCACTGCCCCTGATCCCCATCCCTTCCTAGCACTGCCACTGATCCCTATCTCTCACTGCCACTGATCCCCTTCCCAGCACTGCCAAGGATCCGCATCCCGCCTTACCACTGCCCCTGATTCCCGGCACTGCCAATGATCCCCATCCCTCCCCAGCACTGCCACTGATCCCCAGCACTGCCACTGATCCCCATGCCTCCCCAGCACTGCCACTGATCCACATCCCTCTCCAGCACTGCCACTGATCCTCATCCTTTCCTGCCACTGATCCCTATCCCTCCCAAGCACTGCCACTGATTCCCATCGCTCCCTGCCACTGATCTCCATCCCTCCCTACCACTGATCCCCATCCCTCCCTACCACTGCCACTGATCTCCATTCCTCCCTACCTACCACTGCCACTGATCCCCATCCCTCCCTACCACTGATCCCCATCCCTTCCCAGCACTGCCACTGATCCCCATTATTCCCCACCACTGCCACTGATCCCCATCCCCCTTACCACTCCCACTGATCCCCATCCCTCCCTACCACTGCCAATGATCCCCAACCCTCCCCAGCACTGCCAATGATCCCCATCCCTCCTAACCACTGCCAGTGATCCCCATCCCTCCCTAGCACTGCCACTGATCCCCATCCCTCCCTACCAGTGCCACTGATACTATTGTCATATACTACCCCAGCTCTCCCTTGGAATTGAACATAATAGTATGTCATAATTTTGCATATAGACAAAATGCTGTTTCCTGTAAATCTGACTTCCTAATAAATTTAATTTTAGTTGTAATGGTCATGGTTCAAAATAATGGATGTGGAGGTATTTTGGTGATCATGATTTTTTTTTTGGGTGGGGGCAGCATGTCATTCTTGGAACCAGGCAGCACAATGTCTTGGGCCAGCCCTGACCAAAACTATAAAATAGGTGGACACACCTATCTATCCATTCACTCTGTATACAATCAGGCAGGTCCTTGCACTACATAGTTGATGATATATCTAAAATAGATTGTACAATAAAATTGTATAGTGTATGGTGAACTTTTCAGACTTCCAGGGACACACTTCTCCTGTTTTCAGTACTACAGCTCTGCTCCACATACCTGTAATGAGCTTAGCTCCTGCGCACTCTGCCAAATGAACGATCTAAGATGAAGGTACAAAACTATTGATGGCTTTTTATCTAGTGAGAACAGAGCTGACTGATAATGATTGCATTGGAAAAGCATGTAACTGCAGAGAGGGGAGGGAGGAATCTCCTGGAGGGGGAGGGCAGGTGCAGGGTGTGTGTTAATGAGGTCAGCTGGTGAACTTTCTCGTGGTAATGGTTTTTCCGGCCCAAATACCAAACAGAGGGGTTTTCTACAAGTGTTTGGAAACTAAGGTAAGGTTTGTCCTAAAAGACAGAAAGCTTTTTGTTTTATGCATTAATTGTACTTAGAATTTAGAAAAAATAAAAAGAGAGAACTTAGCCGTCTTTTTTTAACTGTGGAAAAATGTGGAAAGGGGAAATGCGAAGCTTAAGTTTCAATGCAAAATCCCTACAGAATTATGAACTCTGGTAGAAATCCCCAAACAAAACTTCTGCCTCCTGTACAGTATTTTAAGAAAATCTCTTAAGCAAGGAACCAGACACAACTATAAAAAATAACTGACTTCAACTGAGACTTTCAGCCAAACAGTCTTGGCTGGAGTTACGCTTTAAAAGAAACATATATTCCAGTGTTTTCTATATGAGGTAATTACAAGCATTTGTGTGTTTGCTCTGCTCAACTACTGTTTACAAGCTATGGTTAAACAATCTCCATGTTGTTAGGACCTAACTATGCCATATGCTATAGTTTAGTCTTTGCTGCCATCTTGTGGTTTTCCAAGGTACCATCTCTGAGGAAAACTAAACCGAGGATTACAAAATTGAGAGCCATCTTTTGGAGCTGAATGTACCTGGGTTCAGTATGAGACATGTTCATCAAACTTTACTTTTTTAAATAGATTATGTCTGCAAGTTTTAGAGTATAATACAAAACAAGGAAATGATACAGTTCACAATCACACAGTTCCTTAAAGTGTCACTAAACCCACATCACTGTCAATTAATGGTGTATTACATGCTGTTCGTACTCACTCAGTCACTATGAGATTCATTTTCTGTATAAAAAACCTGGTTGATCCTGCTGTTCTCTATCTCCACTTTCTGTCCATGTCCCCAATTCAGCTAGGCATTTTGCAGCTGTGGTGGCAACTCTGCACATGCTCAGTTTCAGTGAGTTTCTATGCTGAGCATTCTCTCCCTATGAAAAATAAAAAAAACCTAAATTAAAAAGCAATAAAGCTACTCCCCAAATACTGTAGACAAGCTACTAGACAATGTGAAAGTGTTAATAAAAAATATATATTTTCACTTTCAACATTTGATATTTCACTATATTCCATGAAACGTGGTCAGATTTTATTTTTTTTAGCATACTCATTATAGTGTCACATATGTAGCGTCACTATTAACACCTTCAGCATTTCCTCCCTATCACATCTGAGCAGATCATGTGACTGTAGAGTCACACATGTGGGTGTATACTCAGTGGTAAATGGTAGTCCACCCCCTCCCTGCTCCTCCATGTCCACTAACCAGCTAAAACACAAAACACTATTACATGTAGATTAATGGAGTCTTCACCTCCCTCTTATTCTAAGACACAGGCTGGAGGGGCATAACACAGCCTGTGACTTCAGATATCCACTCACACCATGTTATTACCAATAAATAATAACAATTTGATTGGATTTCAAATATATATTTGTATGGCAATTTCAAACAGTTCATTGATAATAATAATTTATTTTTGCTCTGTATTCCAAAGCCTTTTTTTAACATGTGACCAGCAACAGAAGACTAGAAGCTCCTCCTGCTTATGTTTCCCTAGAGACAGGCTGGGAAAGAGCTGGGTCATGTGACAGCTGTATATCAATTAGGAAAAAGGTACCTTTTTTAAAAAAAAAATTAAATAATTACAGTGCCATCATCCACATACAGAAGTAAATGGGACAATATAAATTAAACAGTGTGGGTTTAGTATCACTTTAACCACTTACGGACCGCCCACCGCAGTTTTACGTCGGCTGTTTGAAGGAGGATATCGTTGTTATGGCAGCAGCTAGCTGCCATAACCCCGGTATCCCCTTCTTCAGTGGGCAGTCCACTACAAGATAAAAGTGGTCTCTGAGGCAGATTCACCCCCCTCCTGCCTCGATCCAGTGCCCTCTGCCGCTTACCAGAGCCGTCCGCAGCAGCGGAGGCGATTGCGTCCTGTCACTAGCTGGGTATGGAGACAAGTGAGGGGAAGATGGCCCCCACCCGTCTCCATACAATTGCTAGGCGGAAGCGACGTCAAAATGCCACTTCCGCCCACAGGTCTTAAAGGGCCATTTTAAAAAAAAAAAATTTTAAATGAATTTTTTTTTTTTTTTTTTATTGCACTTTTGTCTAAATATGAGTTCTGAGGTCTTTTTGACCCCAGATCTCATATTTAAGAGGTCCTGTCATGCTTTTTTCTATTACAAGGGATATTTACATTCCTTGTAATAGGAATAAAAGTGACAATTTAAAAAAAAAAAAAAAAAACAGTGTAAAAAATAAAAGGTAAAATGAATAAGAAAAAACAAAAATTTTAACGCGCCCCGTCCCAACGAGCTCAGTGCAGAAGCGAACACATATGTGAGTAGCGCCCGCATATGAAAACGGTGTTCAAACCTCACAGGTGAGGTATTGCCGCGATCGGTAGAGCGAGTGCAATAATTCTAGCCCTAGACCTCCTCTGTAACTTAAAACATGCAACCTGTAGAATTTTTTAAACGTCGCCTATGGAGATTTTTAAGGGTAAAAGTTTGTCACCATTCCATGAGCGGGTGCAGTTTTGAAGCATGACATGTTGGGTATCAATTTACTCAGCGTAACATTATCCTTCACAATATAAAAAAAAATTGGGCTAACTTTACTGTTGTCTTATTTTTTAATTAAAAAAAAATGTATTTTTTCCCAAAAAAGTGCGCTTGTGATGCCCCGTACACACGGTCGGATTTTCCGATGGAAAATGTCCGATCGGAGCGTGTTGCCGGAAATTCCGACCGTGTGGGCTCCATCGGACATTTTCCATCGGATTTTCCGACACACAAAGTTTGAGAGCAGGATATAAAATTTTCCGACTACAAAATCCGTTGTCGGAAATTCCGATCGTGTGTACACAAATCCGACGGACAAAGTGCCACGCATGCTCAGAATAAATAAAGAGATGAAAGCTATTGGCCACTGCCCCATTTATAGTCCCGACGTACGTGTTTTACGTCACCGCGTTCAGAACGATCGGATTTTCCGACAACTTTGTGTGACCGTGTGTATGCAAGACAAGTTTGAGCCAACATCTGTCGGAAAAAATCCTAGGATTTTGTTGTCGGAATGTCCGAACAAAGTCCGACCATGTGTACGGGGCATAAGACTGCTACGCAACTATGGTGTGACAGAAAGTATTGCAACGACTGCCATTTTATTCTCTAGGGTGTTAGAAAAAAATGTATAATGTTTGGGGTTCTAAGTAATTTTCTAGCAAAAAAACCTGTTTTTAACTTGTAACCAACAAATCTCAGAAAAAGGCTCAGTCCTTAAGTGGTTAAATACAGTTAAGTCAGGTTATTGTCATTGATAGAGGTAATATAATGATAATTTTAATAGCTAAGGTCAGAAGAGATTACAAATAAAAAGCTCATGACACCCCTCAGAAAATACAAACTGAGCTGAAAGCATTCATGCTCCAACACAACAGCAGAGGATGAATCTCAAGCATATTATGTTTAAATCTAAACTTGGATTGACTGTTCAACAGGCTGTGGGAATAGCTATAATATTAATAAGTGGTGTAAACCGACAACCAACAGAGAATCTCAAAAACACCAAACTCAGGGCAGTATCATTGTGTCAGAATTCTCCAGCCACGGAGACCAAATTTGTCAAATTTAGTGGTACATCCTTTGCTGTTTCAGGTGACTCTATACAAGGGAAGAGCAGATGTATACATTTTTGCATCTATCAAGAGTCCTTGGGCAAGAGATTTAAAAAAAAAAGTGCAATTGCCTTTCTAGCATAACAGAGCAATAGCCCAAGTAACATGCTAGTCACAATTCTGGGAGCCTGGGGTTCCACAAGACCCAGCAAACAAACACTGAGCACCTGTGGTACTTAAACATTAGTTATTGCAGTAATCGATTCCAAAACCTGGGACCAATATGTGCTTATTTCTATACATGTTCAGAAATCGGCATTTAAGGAGGAGCACCTCCAACATGCAAAGGATTGGTCAGCTGAGAACTTTCCCATCTGTACCAGTGTGATGTAGTAGTGATGAACAATTTTAAATTACACAAGCCTATATCTAGCTGAGATCAGTTGTTGAAACAGGTAACCCCAGTTATCATCCCAATCATCATTGTTCAGACTTGGGAGCTCCAATGTCTGCTTTTTCCTTGCACTTATGGAACACTGTGACATGGGCTGTTGTAGGGCCCTATATAACGTTGAGTGAACCTTGGGCAAAGACTCAGCACACAGAAGGGACTCCATGCTTGTATTGGATAACCTGATTTAAGCTAAATCGAACTGAGAAGTTCAGGCTTAATGAAGTTGAATATAGCAAAACAGATACCAATTGGGGGGAAAGGGTGGAAGGTTACTATCAATAAATCACCCAGAACATTAACACCTCTCCATGCCCTGATGACTGGCTCTGGGATCTGAAAAAGATGGTGTTGATTAAGATTGTTCCATAAAGGAGTACACTGGGTCATTCATTAGGGGGTGACTGTATATAAAACCTGAGTCTTATAGGACACGACAATGCCTATAAAGAAGTGACTGCAGCACCTTTTAGGAGCCTAAGACCTGCGGCCTTCAATAGAACTGAAGCATTATCTTTACTAAGTGTGAGGCAGTTATGGGTAGGAGTTGCCCGGTCAAAAAATATTGGAAGAGGTTTGGGAACGCTAGCCCCCCAAAGTCTAAAAAAAAAGATTTTTTGGTGGCAAGCAGCCAATTTTAATAATGCTTAAAGTAACATAGCAGGTTAATCAAGGGATTTTTTGAGCAATCTGTTTGCCTCATGTATACAGCTATGATCATTATCTGCATAGGAGAGATAAATATGTATATGCATATTTATAGAGAAAACTCTATATGAAGTCTTGGGTCCAAGCTAAAAGAATCCAGCCTCACTGGAACAAGCATGTGTTGTCTGTGTCGGATTTGTGATGAAGGTATAAAGCCATACCCTATACAGAATGTAAGCAAATAGAAAAGAAAGGTATGCTGCAGGAGCACATCAATCACTCACAACCTACATCTCTGTATGTAACAAAATCCTTGTGTCTTGAATTATTAAAAAATGTGGTAAGCAGTCCATTAAAATGAGGGGGTTGTCTTACCGCAACGCACAGTAACGTGTGAAAAATGCACGTAAACTCATGCCGCATTACACAAATGTGAACCTAGACTTTGGGGTTGATTTACTAAAGGCAAATCCACTTTGCACTGCAAATGCACGGAAATTGCACTTGGAAGTGCACTTGTAAGTGCAGTCGCTGTAGATCGCTGTAGATTTGAGGGGAAGTTCTGAAATGAGGTGAAGCTCTGCTGATTTTATCATCCAATCATATGCAAGCAAAAATATATTTTTTTAATTTTCCTTGCATGTCCCCCTCAGATCTACAACAACTGCACTTCCAAGTGCACTTGTAGTGCAAAGTGGATTTACCTTTAGTAAATAACCCCCTTTGAGTTGTAATATGAACTTGCTGCAACACTAAACAGCAAATACTGCAGTGTAAGCATAAGACATTACATTAAATGTCCTAAATCTCTGTAGCAAGATAAACTATTGCACCATCTACATAGGATGTCATGAAGCAGCATAACACTGTGGTAAAGATTAGATACCACCAAAGGCCCATAAGTACAACAAATGTCATGCAAATGTTTTAGCATTGTAACATGGTTAGATGGTTATTTCTGTGGTATAGGATAAAACCTACTACAATTAGTGGAAAGGCACAACGCATGCCATGTACAAAAGTTCAGGGGTCTCTGTATAAAACCCTATTTTTTTGTTTGTTTTTTTAAATAACAAACATATCATACTTACCTCCACTGTGCAGTTCGTTTTGCACAGAGTGGCCCCGATCATTGTCTTCTGGGGTCCCCCAGCAGCGCTCGTGGCTCCTCCCCGCATCGGTAAACCCTCTAGGAGAAGCGCTTTCCCTGGGGGTTACCGCGTAGGCACGCTCCCAAGTTCAGCATTTGCGTCCATAGACACAGAATGCCGAACTTGGCCCCGCCCCCGGCGCCCGCGTCAATGGATTTGATTGACAGCAGTCAAGAACCCTACCACTGCCACTGATCCCCATCCCTCCCTACCTACCACTGCCACTGATCCCCATCCCTCCCTACCACTGATCCCCATCCCTCCCTGCCACTGATCCCCATCACTCCCCACCACTGCCACTGATCACCATCACTACCCACCACTGCCACTGATCACCATCACTACCCACCACTGCCACTGATCCCCATCCCTCCTACCACTGACACTGATCCCCACCCTTTCCCTACCACTGCCAATGATCCCCATCCCTCCACTCAACACAGCAACAATTGTTATGCTCACATTAAAATGTGCCCTGGCCGGCATCAGCTAGATGAGCCTGCACACTGCCCCTATCAATCTGAGTCTAGCTCACTGGACTCATTCGCCCTGCTCTCTACACCATAATCAAACTACATTTCCCTTGAATCTTTGGGAATTGGAGAGAATGTAGGAGAGTACACTAGGCCTGTGCATGTTAACAGGGCTGGTGCAAGGATTTTTGACACCCTAGACGAAACCTCATTTTGCACCCCCCCCCCCAGCTCCACCCTTGCTTTCACCCCCTTTGCCCTGCCCATGTATACCCCACCTTTTTAATGACTGGTACTATCTTGTATGCAACACTTCGCTAGACCCATCAAATGCAGCCTCGCCATTGCCCATCAAATGCAGCCTCGCCATTGCCCATCAAATGCAGCCTCGCCATTGCCTATCAATGCAGCCTCACCAGTGCCCATCAAATGCAGCTTATCAGTGACCATCAATGCAGCCCAATAATGCAGCCTCACCAGTGGGCATCAATGCAGCCTCATCCGTGCCCATGAATGCAGCCTCATCAGTGCCCATCAAATGTAGCCTTGTCAGTGCCCATCAAATGCAGCCTTACCAGTGCCCATCAATGCAGCCTCACCAGTGCCCATCAATGCAGCCTAACCAGTGCCCATCAAATGCAGCCTACCGGGGAGGTGGGGAGGGACCCTTACATCCAGGCCATATGCTCAGTACACAGACAGATCAGTCTATATACACTATATACCAGGGGTCTTCAAACTGCGGCCCTCCAGGTGTTCAGGAACTACAATTCCCATCATGCCTAGTCATGTCTGTGAATGTCAGAGTTTTACAATGCCTCATGGGATGTGTAGTTCTGCAACAGCTGGAGGGCCGTAGTTTTAGGATCCCTGCTATATACGGTAATACAGTGTCAGTGACAGTGTTTCACTCACCGGGTCTGGTGCTCTGATCTGCATGCGACAACGCAGCCCAGCCAGTGCGAGGAACAGTTTCAAACCCTGCCTCTAAAGGGCAGTGGATGGTGTCAATAGTTTTTTATTTTTATGTGTTTATTTTTTTACAATTTGATTTTTGTTCATTTGGAAAGTGGAAAGTGTCAGTAGGGCTTTGTGGGAGGTGTCAGTAATTTTTTATCTTATATTATTTTTTTACAATTTAATTTTTTATAATTTTTTTACAATTTTATTTTTTTAATATTTATTATGTTTGTTTTTTTTATCAGCCCTGTTGGGGGCTTTGGTGAGATAACAGGGGTCTAAACAGACCCCTGACATCTCCCCTTTGAGACAGAGATAGGAACTGAGGACAGAGATTCCCCAGTCTCTTTCTCAGCATTGAAGATGAATGAACAGGAGACAGAGGCTCCTGTCCATTCATAAACTGAAGCAGAGTAATCACAGGTTACTCTGCTTAGTTATCAAAGGACACAGGAGTAATCTGTTGTGATCACTCACTATGTCCAATTCAGGAAAGGAAGGGTCTTGTAAATTACATATTTACCTATCCCTTCCTCCGCTCTCCATCCTCACACATCCCCGCAGCCGGTGGGAGAGGAGAGGAGGAAGGGGGTGGAGGAGGAGCACATGGAGGGGGGCCAGAGAAGGAGGACATGGGGGCTGGAGGAGGACACGGAGGGGGGCCAGAGAAGGAGAACACAGGGGCCGGAGATGGAGGACTGTCGGGGATGATTGGTGCAGCAGGAGGGATAGCTGCAAGCACCGATCTCCCTTTATGGCATTTTAGCTGACACCTCCTCTCCCTCCTGGGGCTGTCAGCTGAAATGCCATACAGGGAGATCAGTGCTTGCAGCTGTCCCTACCGCTGCACTGATCGTCCCTGACTGTCAACCAGGAGATCATCCATGTGTGCAGTGTGGGTAACAGTGCCCCCCCCCCCATGCACACACGGATACACCACTGACTCAGAGACTGGTGAGACAAACAGCAGGTAACTGATCATAGAGGCACGCAGGAGATGTTCTTTGCTTCCACTCTAGAGTTGGGACACAGTCCTCTGCCGTCGCTGTGCCTCCGTCACTACAGGAAAGATGGCATTGCCTCCTGGAGGACAGTCGGTTACATGCTGCAGACCCAGAAGGTCAGAATACCAGCGGCCGGGCATCATAGGCGGCAGTGCGCCCTAGGCGGGTGCCTAGTTTGCCTAGTGGTAGCACCGGCCCTGCATGTTAAATGTGAACAAGCCCACTTCAACATAAATCACGCCCCTCATTCTTCAGCCAGCCACCCATACTACTCTGCAACACACAGCAGGATAGATAGGTTACAGCCTTATAAATGCAAAGCATGTTATTTTTGCTCTCCCCCTCCAGCCACAACAGCAGATAAACATATTGCTCTTACATGCTTTATGTAATCATTACCGAACTGTAGACACATGCCCATAATTATATATTATACACACTGTACTCTGCTGTAATTCAGTATTAGAAATATTCCTCCTCCTGCTGCAGCTTTGAGATCTTTTTAACAGCAATCAGTGCTTGTATGGTGTATATGAGCACTTTCCTATCTGCAACACAGAAAAAGAGAGCCGGGTGTTGTGGAAATTTTTATTAATGTATGTTGTCAGATGTCCCCCAGTATCAGTTTTGCTGCAATAAGCTCATGCGAGCGTATTCGCACATACAGACATCAGTGGAGGACCGTTGGTTGCGGAAACCTTCCTGTGGACACGGGAGACCTATTTGCCCTTTAAGGGATGTTCGCTTATGCCTCACCAAGAGACTGGCCACCTCATAGCGACTGCATCAAGGCTCCTAGCAAACAGATCTGCGTACATGGGAACCATAACATAACCGCACAAAATTATGGCTCGCTGAGCCATGGTAAAGTATGGATCACACCAATGATAGCGGTGGGAATGTGCACACGGTTGTGATCAGAGCCATGTTTGTAGTGTACACAATGTGAGGCACATTGTGTCTCAGCAGGAAACTACTCACATGGCTCTGCACACGACCGTTTGCACACGTCACTACTGGATATCTATTTTAATATATACATGTGTCTGATTGGTTCGTTTGAAGGTATACAAGTGTCTAATTGGCTGATTGTGAAGCCACCACCCTCTTTTGTTATCACTGTGTTATACGATAAATAAACAAGACTTGCCAATGTAAGTCAGGATTTGACTAAGCTCAACGTGATACCAGCGTCTGTCTGTGTTACTTGGACATATAAAAGCGCACTTTCCCGGCATTATACAAGAGAGCTATAATTGTGCTTTTCAGCGCAACTAAATTATTTGCTTATAGGAGAAGCTTATAAAATCCACAACACTGGACATGCTGCTTTACATCAGCTTGTGGGACAAGTTAATGTTGGCATGAGAAAAAAACAAAAAAGTGCAGCCCTAACTTACTAATCAAGAACACAATAATGGTGGAACCCTCTAATGTATGTTAACCTCAATAAGCTTCAATATCACCACAATACCGTTCTTTATGATATGTAATGTCACATATAATACACATCAAACTGAAAATAAGACATAAAAATGGCTCCAAATTTTGCAGGGATGGTGGAAACCCCTCATACAGATTTGGCAGTGGACGGTGTCAGTAAAGCAGAGGATGTGTCCACTGCTTATCAGTTCAGCCTCATCAATGCCCATAAGTTCAGCCTCTTCAGTGCCCATCCGTGCCGCATATCAGTGCAGTCTTATCAGTGCCCATAAGTGCGGCCTCAGTGCAGCATATCAGTGCAGTCTCATCATTGCCCATAAGTTTAGCCTCATCAGTGTAGCATATCAGTACCCATAAGTGTCGCCTGCCTGTGCCCACCAGTGCGGTCTCATCTGTGCTCACCAGAGCAGCCTGTGCCCATCTGCGCCCACCAGTGCAGCTTATCAGTGCCCACCAGTGCGATCTATCTGTGCCTATCTGTGCCCATCAGTCTTGCCTCATCAGTGCCCATAAGTGCAGCCTCATCAGTGCTGCCGCAGTGCCCATCAGTACAGCCTCAGCAGTGCCACCTTAGTGCAGCATCATCGGTGCAGCTTATCAGTGTTAATCAGTGCTGCCTTATCAGTGTAGCCTCATCAGTGCCGCCCTAGTGCAGCCTTTTTCAGTGCCCCCTCAATGCAGCTCATCAGTGTCCATAAGTGCTGCCTAATTGTGCTCATCAGTGCGGTCTCATAAGTGCCCATCAGTGCTGCCTATCTGTGCCCACCAGTGCGGCTTCATCTGTGCCCACCAGTGCCCATCAGTACGGTCCCATCGGTGGCTACAAGTGCGCCCTCATCTGTGCCCACCAGTGCGCCCTCATCTGTGCCCACCAGTGCAGCCTATCTGTGCCCACCAGTGTCCATAAGTGCGGTCTCATCAGTGCCGCCTCATCTGTGCCCATCAGTGCTGTTTCATCTGTGCCCATCAGTACGGCCTATCTGTGCGGTCTCATTTGTGACCACCAGTGCGGTCTTATCTGTGCCCACCGGTGAGGTCTCATCTGTGCCTGCCAGTACGGTCTCATCTGTGCCCACCAATACGGTCTCATCTGTGCCAATCTGTGCCCACCAGTGCGGTCCCATCTGTGCCCACCAGTGCGGTCCCATCTGTGCCCACCAGTGCGGTCTCATCTGTGCCCATGTGTGCCCACCAGTGCGGTCTCATCTGTGCCCACCAGTGCGGTCTCATCTGTGCCCACCAGTGCAGTCTCATCTGTGCCAATCTGTGTCCGCCAGTGCGGTCTCATCTGTGCACATCTGTGCCCAACAGTGCGGTCTCATCTGTGCTGGTGGGCGGATTGGTTGTGGTGCCGGTGTCTTGCCGAATAAGTTCCTTCGGCGGATAGGTTCCCCCCCTGTACTGCGCAGGCGCAGCGCCTGCGCAGTACGTACTACTGTCGGCCGCCGGAGATAGCCGAAGCTCAAAAGCTTCAATCAGCTGTACACGGCGCCTGCGCTCTGGGTCCAGGTTCCTTCCCCTCTATCCAAGTGGACCTAGAGGGGGAATCTAAAAGTGCCGAGCGCAGCGAGGCCGTGCCCGAAGCGTGGCGAGCGAAGCGAGCCCGCGAGGGGCCCTCTTCCAGGCGCCGTGTACAGCTGATTTTCAGCTGTTCCGCTTCGGCTATTTCCGCCGCCTTCTACTGCGCATGCGCAATAGAGGGGGGAACTAATCCGCCGAGCGGAACTTTCTCGGCAGAACACCGGCAGGGAGAAGAGGAGGAGAGGAGGAAACCACCTCCATGGGCGGCACAGACCGGGAGCTATGAGATCTCCTCCGCCCACTATAGCAAGCAGGGGCGGAAGTACAAGTCCCTGCTTGCTTTCGGAGAACTACTGTTGGGAAGTGCCAAGGCCACTGGCTGAGAGTACAGGAGGAACAGCAGGCAGCGGTCTTACAAACAGGAAATCACTGGAAATTAACAGCTTTTCTGCTAAATCATCAGGCTGCTACAGAGGAACTATGGAGCTCAGAAGAAAATGAATGGCATAGTTGGTAAAGGTAGGAGATCAGCAACAAGAGCATGGCAAAAAGGTTTTTTTCCCGGAGTCCTGCTTTAAGGATTTCGAGAAGATCTGTAAAAGAGAGTGGACCAAAATCCCTCCTGAGATGTGTGCAAACCTGGTCACCAATTACAAAAAACATCTTACCTCTGTGCTTGCCAACAAGGGTTTCTCCACCAAGTACTAAGTCATGTTTTGCTTGGGGATCAAATACTTATTTTTCTCACTGAACTGCAAATTAATTTATAGCATTTGTTTTATGTGTTTTTTCTGGATTTTTGGTTGATATTATGTTGCTATCATTTAAAATACACCTATGATAACAAATTATAGACCCTTCATTTCTTTGTAAGTGGCCAAACTTACAGAATCTACAGGGGATCAAATAATTACAGGTAGCCAGGTACCATGTGATTGCTGTGGGCCAATGACAGCTTGTTTACATTGTTATCATATGATCGCTATGACCAATCATAGCGATCACATGATACCCAGTACCTAGTTACCGGTAATTGTGATCTGCTGTGTCTGGTGGACACAGCGGTCATAGGAAGTGCGTGCCCCTAACACCGGAACAGGCTGAATCATGGACATGTATGTGATCCAGCCCATATGTGCCGCCCGCCCGCAGTAAATGTACTGTGGGTAATCGGCAAGTGGTTAGTGTTAACAATTGATAAAAAAACATCTTCATTGACTAAAATATATTTCTTTCTCATCCATTGGAAAACACAGGAAGTCCAACACTGTTGGGGTTTATTGCTTCCTACAGGAAGATTGGACACTGGAAATTAAAAAAAACTGTAGGTCAGTCCAGGATAGCCCCTACTATTCCTAGTATGCCTCTGCTTTTTTGCTAGTGTCCTGGATAGTGGACACCTTCTCTTCAGCTTTGCTTGGAAAGTTTAACGATTTTTCTAGCATTTTTATCTCTTCGATTGTTTCTTCAGATTTTATGCTAGATTGCTGCTTGAGCTGGTCTTCAATGGCAGCTATCCAGATTGGCCCTTTCTCAGCTTAGGTTTGGGGTACTGTACCTGCTGGATGGGACATTGTAGAGCTAGCCTGGAAGTGATCTTGATCACTGGGATGTGCGTTAGGTGAAGAAGCATCCTGTGAGTAGGTAGATTGGGCTTAGCACTGGAGCTACCGTGTTGTTTGCACTGATGGGCACCTTTAAATTCCCCATTCTTCATCTGACTCAACACTGTCGCCCCTGCATACCTATGGTGTTCCAAGGGTTGGCTCCAGTGCCTGCAGTCATTCCATCTCATGGCACCCCCATTGTGGGATGCTCAGGCAACTTTCTGTAAAGAAAACAATCACCATAGGCTCTAGTGGACAACACCCATTTGATGGGTTTAGTGTCTCCAAGATTTAGTCATATCTTGTTTCATCACAAAACAGTGCAAGAGAGTTGGGTGTTCTCCTTCAAGGTGACCTCTTATCTCAAATCTCCTTTTGGACTACCTTAGCCCTTTCCTCTGTTGTTGTGGTTCTAACTCCTAAGCAGACTAATGCCCCGTACACACGGTCGGACTTTGTTCAGACATTCCGACAACAAAATCCTAGGATTTTTTCCGACGGATGTTGGCTCAAACTTGTCTTGCATACACACGGTCACACAAAGTTGTCGGAAAATCTGATCGTTCTAAACGCGGTGACGTAAAACACGTACGTCGGGACTATAAATGGGGCAGTGGCCAATAGCTTTCATCTCTTTATTTATTCTGAGCATGCGTGGCACTTTGTCCGTCGGATTTGTGTACACACGATCGGAATTTTATATCCTGCTCTCAAACTTTGTGTGTCGGAAAATCCAATGGAAAATGTGTGATGGAGCCTACACACGTTCGGAATTTCCGACAACAAGGTCCTATCACACATTTTCCTTCGGAAAATCCAACCGTGTGTACGGGGCATAACTCAACCATTTACAAAGATCATGTAGTTCCTTGGGTCTAGTCCTGTCCACACTGCTGCTTTTAAGTGCAATTTTCTGGAGTCAAATTTTCCTAACTGGTGGCTTCTGGATACAGGGGACCAGTCTAGATACCAAGGTACGTTCCAAGTACCAAGGTACATTCAAGACCCTGAGCTACAGGTAAAGGATGTTGGAGGAGGGCTCCATGAAATGCTTGTCTGTCTGCCTGGTGAACAGACTAATTTCCTGCTGCAGGTATCCTCTGTCAATTATGGGGAATGTCTTCACTCAGTGAGATCCATGCAGTTTCTGGCCCTTCCCTTGGCTGTTTTACAGGTTCATGAAGAAGGCCCCTCTGTCATTCTTCTCTGCTTTGGGTTTTGCCAGGCAAATATTCTTCATTGTCCAAATAGTGCTTTTGTCACTAGCTCCATGACTTCTATTTCTTCATTGGACCTGCAGTTTCAGGAATGTCTCTAGTCCTGCAGCTCTATGAGTTTTGAGGGTAGCCAGGTTATTTTCAGACATTTTTTTCCCCCAGGGGCATCTTCTTTCTTTATTTTATTACAGGTTCCTTTAAAGTGCCGTCAGTTTACACAGTGCTATACATATATATTTTACATTCACATCAGTCCCTTCCATCAAGGAGCTTCATACAGATCTGGTTTTCTTCTTGCTTATTCAGGGAGAAAATGTTCCTGCTATTCCCTGCCTACTCCTTGTATAGAAAGCCCCATGTACCTGCTCTTTTGGACTTGCTGACTGTATGGGAATGAACCTTGTTTCTCTAAGGGGGTGCAGCAACCACCGTTCTATGCCTTGGTGTTAATTCTGAATATGGTTTTTCTTCTGGTTATATCAAGTAGACCAGTTCCATGTTATGGTCTTTAATTCTTCCCCCTGTGTTGTATCTCCTTACCAGTAGGAGTATTCTCTGCTTACCAGGCAGGGGATTCTGCTTCATCCAATGCCAGTTTCAAGCATTGATCCTTTAGACGAACCTTCAGCTCCATGAAGTCCCTAGTCTTGTTTCCCTTATGTAGCAAGGTCTTTTACCTCTTTTGGTCTAATGAGAACCTCCAAGGCCAAAGATAGCTGACATCCTTCAATATGTGGTGGGTTGTGAGGCATAGTGAGTGCAAGGATGGTGAAAGTCATTGGGCGCCAGACACTTCTTGGATGTAAAAGAGGTTTTATTTCTTTTGACAGTCCTTTTTATATATTTTGAGGTAAAGAGGGTTAGGAACACGACACCCTTAGATAGTTGCAAAATCAATTGGCAGACTCCGAGACTTCAATAGGAGAACAGCCATGCAGGGAAAGGCCCCAGCAGGGCACCTCTGCACATGCAGGATTGCTGTCTCCTATGGTAACAGTCCTTTAACAGTTCCTAACTCAAACGTATCAGTTCATTCAGCTCCACTACAACTGCTCCTTGTAGTTCATCAATACTGAGCTCCTGGTCTCTCACTAAACCCACTGATTCACTGCCTATGAATCCATTGAACTTTGGCTCAAGGCTGTTCTGCAAGCGTCTCCTCCTCTGGTTGAGTCCCTGACTTGATCACTGCCTGAAGTTTCCCGATTCTCCACCATGCCCTTCGGTGAGAATATGGTTCCGGTACTTGCTTCAGTTACTCACTATTGTCCCTGGTAAAGGCGATTGGTTCCTTTGTGGCAACAGCTTCCCTTCTACCTCTGACCACTGACAGGTTCTCCGGCCAGCAGAACCATCACTTCTGGTTGGATTGCAAGCCACAGTCTCAACCCTGCACTGCCCTCTTACTTCTGGATAGGCCCTCACACAGCCTGGCAGCCAGATGCCCCAGGGTTAGGCCCAATCTCCGGCCTAGCAGCCCGGGGCAGATGACGCATATCCACCCAGACGGCAGTCCGGGTGGCACAGAACACAAATCACCTGACCTCACCCGAAAATATAGGCTCTCCCAGCAGGCCAAAGGATTAAAGAAAACCCCTGCCCATTGGCTGGGACACTCACATACCCATAACCTGACCTTGGGTTGCCCTTCTCGTATTTAGTACCACCAAGTACCCGGCCACCTAGTGGTAGAAGAGAAAAGTGCAACAAGGCCATGCTTAGGGAGAAAACAATAGATCCCTATCAATCGACCAAGATAACTACTCAAGGCAAGTAAATTAGTGAGGAGCTCGCTGGCTAAACTTCAGGGTGCTACACTTAAGTCTGTTAGCAGTTATTTTTGCTGTTGCCCACCCCTCAATTGGATTGCTTTGGGATGCCCCTTCAGTGTATGACTTCTTGTGTCCCTCAATGAACGAGAAAGAAAATACTCACCATAAAATCCTTCTCTTGAAGTCCATTGAGGGACACAGGTTCCATCCCCCTATGTTTTTGATAATTCTGCTTAGAGGCATGCTGTGAATAGTAGGGATTATCTTGGGCTAGCCTGCAGACTTTTTGCTTGCCAATGTCTAATCCTTCTGTAGGTGGTAGTATGACCCAACAGTGTATGACTTCCTGTGCTCCTTAATGGACTCCAAGAAAAAGATTTTGTGGTGAGATAGCGCAGGATTCTGCTTTTGGGTCAGTTATCTGGGGATTCCTTGTGAAGTTATGAAACCCAGAGCTGTGGCAGTGCTGCTGTCCCCCTCTCTGAAGACCCACTGTTGAGAATATCTAACAGGTTTTAGACTGTGTTGAGGTTTTTCCTTTGTTTATTGATGAAGCTGGGTGAATAGAATTTTCTACAAAAGCATTTGTAGCTGACTGGCCACTATTTAAAGGCAGCTTATCTACACTCTCCGCAGACACCACCACCTATAAGGCTGGGCTCACATGTGAGCATGCAGCGGCTCACAGCAGGAGTCCGGTACGGCTCAGTTTCAGGTCCGAATTCAGCCCGAATTTTTGACTGAATTCGGACCTGAAATGGACCAAAATACGCAGAGGGCTCCTGTGCAAATCGCACCGGAGCCGCTGCGGAGATATGTGAACCGGCTCCATAGAGAGCAGGTCACAATCTCCTGCTGTGCCAATTGGATGCGGGAAAACCCGCATCCAATTTGAACTAGTGTGAACCCAGCCTGAAAGGGAGATCCATATCCTTTCTTACCTAACAGTAAAGAATCCCTTACACAGGTTAAGATTGAACCGTTTCTCATCCAAATTCATTGTGTGACTGTGTGCCTTTTTTAGAGACCTTAGATTAAAAAGTCCCCCCCCCCCATGCTAGAGTTACTCAAGGATTTGTATATTGCTAGCATATCCCTTCTTAAGCCTCTCCAGAGAGAATACGTGTACGTTTAATAACTGGTGTTAATTCTTGCATTATTACCATTCTCTTAACACTCTCTAAGCCGATTTTTACACCTGCTCTGAGGCTGTTTAATAAACCGTGTTGTGTTGACTCCAGGTCTGTGATAAGCGGTGTTAGCGAGCAGTGTGTTAGCACTGTGTTAGAGAGTGAAAGGAATGTGGGGAAGGTATAACTAGCTGCACAGCCATCCTGTGTGGGGAAACCTATGATCCACAGTAAAGGATCATGATTATTTCTCAGAACTGTTTAAAAATAAAAAATAAACACATGTAAAAGCACATACACAGCCTGACTAATATTATAAAGTATATATTTACATACCTCCCAACTTTTTGAGATGGGAATGAGGGACACCTATCAGCAAAAGTATGCAGGGATAGGAACCACCCCTGGCCACACTCCCTTAAAGGAGAATTATACAAAAAAACAAGATTGGTTAAACCCACAAGTGCTTTTTTTTACCACTACCATTCCTTTATATTGGCTTTTGGAATTTACAAATGCAGCAATTTAGAAATCAGATGAAAGGTTTAGAGCTGAAAAACACTTTTTGATAGATAAAAAGTGTATTTTATATACTTCTCAAGTTTCCCGCGAGGTGTGGGATTCTCCCGCATTTCTGCGGTGGCTCCCGCACACCTGCAAACCCCCGTAAACTCCTGGGATTGATCAGTGTGGCGGGGAACAGCTGTGAACACCGATCTCCTTTGTATCGATTTTTAGCTGACATCCGCTTCTCCTTCTCTTCCTCCTGTGGCTGTCAGTTAAAAAGCTTTACAGGGAGATCGGTGTTCACAGCTGTCCCTCCTACTGCACCGATCATTTCTGGCTGTTCTGTGTGCTCCTCCCCTCGCCCCCTCTGTATCCTTCTCCGCCCCCCCCTGTTCTCCTCCGCCCCCGCTGTTCTCCTCCAGCCCCCGTGTTCTCCTCCGGCCCTGTGTTCTCTTCTGCCCCTCCTATCCTCCTCCTTCGCCCCCCTTGTCCCCCGCAGCCGGCTCCCCTCCTCTCCTCTCCCACTGGTTGTGGGGGGAACTGTCAGGAATAGGACACAGTGAGCTAGATCGCTCCTGTGACCTGTGATGCCTCTGTCTCCTGTCCGTTCATCTTTACTGCTGAGAAAGGGACTGGGGATTCTGTGTCCTCAGTCCCTTTGTCTGTCTCAAAGGGGAGATGTCAGGGGTCTGTTTAGACCCCTGACATCTCACCAAAGCCCCCCACAAAATATAAAAAAAATATTGTAAAAAAATTCTAAAAAATTAAAAAGTGTAAAAAAATTAAATAAACTACTGACACCACTCTCCCCTGCTCTACCAACACTGTCCACTGACCCAACCCCCTCCCCCTGAATAGCATTGTGAAAAACAAATAAAAACAAATTAAATTGTAAAAAAATCAATTATTACAAATAAAAAAACTGCTGACACCATCCACTGCCACATACCACCCACCCCCCACCCCCTTCCCCAGAAGCACTGTGAAAAAATATTGAAAAAGTGATTTAAAAAATATTTTGCTATTTTGCCGCGGGGGGGGGGGGGGGGGGGGGGGTGTCGAAACGCCACCTCCCTGAAATGAGTTTTTGCAGGTTGGGATGTCTGAGAGCAGCCAGATTCTCTTAGAAAACAATAACTAGTCTTTTAAAATTGTTTAAGAACCCAAATCTTTAAAACTGCATATCCTTTCTATTTTAACCATTTATCACCATGTAACCCATTCCAATTACATACAGTACAGCCTCTGCTATCTTCTTTACCTATTGTGTCTAACATTTGCCAATTTTAGTAAGTTATTGCAAACAGGGCCCTGTTCTCCTGTATCATATTCCTGTACTTGTTCGTATCTGGAATCTGTCATTTACAACCTTTTTATTATTTCATGTACAACCAGGGGTGGGTTTCTTCATAACCAATACACCATGGCCCAGGCCAGCAAGATTACTAGGGGCAGTGAATGGCTGCCCACGCTGCTGACTGTAAGTACAGAGTACCATGTCTAATAACATGTTCCAGACTGCCAGTCAGTATGCTAATGTGCAGTTCAGTTGGGTCATGTGTCCTGCTGTCACAGCACAGTTTATACAATGCTGTTGGTAAAATAATGTTCTGTGTATTTACAATTTACCGCTCTAGCTCCATACACCTACAACTGAACTGCCAGCAGTGTAGAACAGTCAGGCCAATACAAAGTCAGCAAATTGTCTCTTTCAGCACAACCATCCCCAGACTCAGCAAGCCTTGTATGGTTACAACGATCCATCTCGTTCTTGTGATACTAAGACTAGCCAGTTTACATGCTATGGTGCAGAAAGATGCAGAAAATACTGCTTCCAAGGAAGGCAGAAAATATACAGTGCCTTAATACTAAATAATAATAATAAATCTCAGTTTCTGATGACATCAAAGGGTAAGGTAGCTCAATAGTATCAGGGAAGTCGAAATCCGGCCCTGGCACCGATATTTATTTTTCTATTAGAATAAAAACGTTAGATATCCAAACTGTACATTAATTTTTTTCGTATGCAAGATGGAATAAATAAGTTAAAAATAAACTATCTTCTTATATAACTGTTGCTTTGGGTTTTATTTGCTACACTTTCTGAACCTATTTTCTAACACATGAGGGCACTGTGTGTCTACATATTCATGTTGTATACGTTTCTTCAGTGAGAGTTTGCCTTGTATACATAACATTACATAACCATTAATTGTCTAGTAAGCTAATACAATATAGCATGCTATAGTGTAACTCTTTGGTAATATTTTACTGATATGAATAAGTACTCACTTTACTCATTTAACTGGATTAAGAATTGACTTGACTTGGACTGAGTGAGATGAATCTGATGTGCAGATGTAGGTACATGCACTACCATTCCTGTCATCTCATTGCAGATGGAAGTATATCTGTATATCACCTATGTATGTAAAATTATGTATTTATTTATATATATATATATATATATATAATATATATATATACATAATATATAAATAAATATATATATATATATATACACACATACACAGTATGTGTATGTAAATTTGAGTCTCTAAGCATTCCCACATTTATACTGTGCTCACAGAGGAAGGCATCTAAGTTTTTTTTTTTTTAACAGCACTTTTTGTCCAATCTTGAATTATGGTAGCGTGCCCTCTTCATGGACCTTCAAATTTACAATTTTACAAATTTTTACAATTACCTTTGATATATTTGTACATTGTAATCATATCTCCTCCTAAGCTTCTCTTCTCCAGAGTCACTAAGTGTAAGCTTTGTAATCATTCCTCATAACTGAGGCCATCCAACCCCCTTATTAATTTCATAGCCATTCAATTAACTCTTTCTAATTCTTCCTGTGGAACCCTTCCTGTGGATTGGTGACCAAACTTAACTTTATATTAACGTGAGGATGAACCAGTGTTTTTAAAGTGGAAATAATTATCTCCTAAATATGTGTCCTTTTAATTATCTGAGAATACTTCTAGCTTTGTTAGCTGCAGCTTGGAATTTTATTTAATTAAAGTCTGTGACCTACAAGGACTCTGAAACCTTTTTCTATCACCAATTTTACCAGCATATTTCTGGCACCCAATTGCATACCTTTACATTTTTATGTTGAACCTCATCTGTCATGAAGCTGCACATCCCCATATTTTTTCAAGTAACGATGCTATATCCTGTGCTGAATTTATTTCCTTGCATAGTTTGGTATCATCAGCAAACACTGAAATTGAGCTCTTAATTCCAACATCAATATCATTAATAAACAAGTTAAACAGCATTGGTCTGAAAACAGACCCCTGGGGCATACCATTCACAGTCTTAGTCCATTTAGATAATGAGTCATTTATCACTACTTTCTAGATCTGTTCATATAACCAGTTTTCTCTCCATGTTCATACAATTTCTTCAACACCAATAGATCTTATTTTGTAAATGAAACATTTATGAGGTACACTTTTCAATGTTTTGGCAAAAGCCACATGTATTACTGTAGCAGTTTCCCCCAAGCAGATATCCCCCCACTGATGTATGAGTCCCCCGAATCCAGATGACAATGATCCTTCTAGCTGTGCCATATCCTCTGACACACCAAGGCTGGAAAAGGATGATTCATTTGGGCTACACACCCAACAAAGCAGCAATAAGAAAAAGGCAACAGCAATAAACAATTACGGAATAAACAAATATGTACAATGCAACAAAGAATGAGAGGACCATTTGGTTTGGGGGGTTCTAAATGTAGTACTGGAAACTAAAAGGTCCTTGAGTCTCTTCAAAACCCCTCCTACTGGCCAGTGTCGTATTAAAGGTCTGGGCCCAGAGTCCAGCATTGGAATGCTCAGATCTATTTGTATCCCACAGTAAAGAGCGTTAGTGCCCAAACTATGTCCTAAATTAGGGTGGTGCTATTCTTTTAAGAGAAGATTAGGAAAGTTAGAACAGCTGCCTCTCACCACTATGCAGTCTGTTAAGAAGCCTCCTCCTGCTTTCTGATGAGTGGAACCTCTAGCGTTGCGTTGGCAGCAACTCTAGACTCTGTAGCAGGGATCTCTCATGAAACTAGTGACGACCTTTTCCTGCAACTTGTCAGATCTCTCTGACATCTGTGGCGTCTGTAAAAATGCAGCAGCGCAGTCTCACTTTTACACCATGGCGAGCTCTGGCAACAGCAGCCTCTCTAACTCAAGGACATTCTCCAACAGTCACCTCTCACTCCCCAAGTATGACTGCCCAGAGTCCTGGCTTCTCCTTCCTTTTTCTCCTTTCTGCAGCACACCATCCTCTTGGGACATGTAGTCCTGTACAGTTCCCAGCTGCATAGAGGCTGTCGCCTGGGGACTACATTCCCTACAGTTCCAGGAGGCTCCCAGAAGTCTTTCAAATTTCCCAGGCTTCACTGCAGCCAGTCACAGTTTCGTCTTTATACTGGGAAGTGGGTGAGGCTCTCCTTCAGTGGCTGTATCACAGTGTCTGTGTCCCCTGGATGGCTCTGTCTTGTTTGTCTCCTGTCACCTTCACTTACTGTATAAACAGTCTCTTCCCTGTCAAGGATATCCTTGTACTAGGCTAAAGTCTAGCTCTCCTCTGTGCCCTCTTCCTGAATGGCCACTCCTCCCCTCACTTGCATCCAGAGAGTGGTGTCAGCTGCTAAGTGAAGTGTCACAGCCAATTCCGGAGTGCTACGGCTGGACAATGCCACGGAACAGGGCTACACTATGTTCATTGACCCTCCACTATTTAAATTTCCACTCACTTCCCCATAGATCGTTAACAAGCTGGTCTGACTAGAATGGTCTTTTATAAATCCATACAGGTTATTGCTTATGATACTTTTACCACAGACACGTTTTTTAATAGAGTCGCTTACTATAACCTTAAATACTTTACAAACTATTGTTGTTAGAATGTTAGTTCCCTGGTATACATCTCATCCATTTTTTTAATATTCATACCAAAATTTCTCTACTTAAATCAGTTGGTACCATTCCAGTAAGTAAGGTGTCTTTAAAAATAAAAGCCTGGCTTTAACAGAGTTATGCTCTCTGGGAACCCATGGGTGTAATCTGGACATAGTAATTTGTTCACATGAAGTTTTTTAGTCTGTTTTGAACCCAGTTTTCTGTCAGCCACAGAGGTATATTCAGTACATTTTTATTAGCTTTACTATTAACACTTATTATGACTATCAAATCCATTGTGTTTGTTTTTATGAACCGAATAGAGAACAATTTGACATGTCTGCCCTCTCCCTGTAATTTGTGTTCAACTTCCTGTGTTTATCTTGTTTTGGGCTTAGGCATTTCATCCTTTTAGCTATTTACTATTTATATATTTGAATGTAGCGCCCTCAAGTGTGCTAGAAGTGGTAGTGGTTAGGTTTTTGTTAGTTTACGTAAATTTACAGGCTTGGCTGGCAGCCAAGTCTGTCTATTTGTTTTAATTTGGTTTGGGAGTGACTCAGGTAGAGCTGGGTGACTCATAGGCAGCATCACTGAGACCTCCCACTTCTATCCAGAACATTCTGGAATCTTCTGGAAGGGAAGGAGGAGAGGAGAGGTGGTGCTGCCTGGAATATTCTGAGGAGCCCTTACCAATCCCCAACCTGAATTGGCATGGGGCAAGCCTGATTAAATACTCAGGGTCAGCCCAGTTGGGGAGGAGCTGTTCAGGAGGAAGCTGGAGATGGAATGCTAGACTGTTGTGGCAATGGAGGGAGCTCACACAGTCAGGAGGACTAGAGAGGCATGCCTGAAAGGACTGGGAGAGTGCAGTCTGGGATGGGTGCAGAGCCAGTGGAGTGGACTGTGGTGGCACAGGCAATGGAGAGTAGGGATGAGCTTCGTGTTCGAGTCGAACCCATGTTCGACTCGAACATCGGCTGTTCGATCGTTCGCCGAATTGCGAACGTTATGGGCCGTTCGCGCTAAATTCGTGTGGCGCGTCACGGCCCATAATTCACTGCTGCATCGCAGTGCATTGCTGGCTGATGATTGGCCAAGCATGCACTATGACCCGCATGCTTGGCCAATCACAGCGCCGTCAGTAGAGAGAGCTGTAATTGGCCAAAGCCAGGGTGGCTTTGGCCAATTATGGCTCAGGGGATTTAGTACACACCCCACACTATATAAGGCCGCCTGCACGGCGGCCCTGTGTAGTGTGTGTTCCGGTGTGCTGAGAGATAGAGAGAGAGAGAGACAGTGTCATTTGATTTGAGTTAGATAGATTAGGCAGAACAGTCAGTCAGTTAGCTGCACTTACAGTGTATTGTGTATATATATGCATCCCAGGTGTTGCATATATATATATATACACTGTATTCAGTTTAGCTAGATCCGTTCCTGTTATCTTCTATCTAGACTATTTACATTTAGTGCAGTGCATCCTGCTCACAGTGTTCAGCTAGATCCGTTCCTGCTATTTACATTTAGTGCAGTGCGTCCTGCTCACAGTGTTCAGCTAGATCCGTTCCTGCTATTTACATTTAGTGCAGTGCGTCCTGCTCACAGTGTTCAGCTAGATCCGTTCCTGTTATTTACATTTAGTGCAGTGCGTCCTGCTCACAGTGTTCAGCTAGATCCGTTCCTGCTATTTACATTTGGTGCAGTGCGTCCTGCTCACAGTGTTCAGCTAGATCCGTTCCTGCTATTTACATTTAGTGCAGTGCGTCCTGCTCACAGTGTTCAGCTAGATCCGTTCCTGCTATTTACATTTAGTGCAGTGCGTCCTGCTCACAGTGTTCAGCTAGATCCGTTCCTGTTATCTTCTAGACTATTTACATTTAGTGCAGTGCGTCCTGCTCACAGTGTTCAGCTAGATCCGTTCCTGCAATTTACATTTAGTGCAGTGCGTCCTGCTCACAGTGTTCAGCTAGATCTGTTCCTGCTATTTACATTTAGTGCAGTGCGTCCTGCTCACAGTGTTCAGCTAGATCCGTTCCTGCTATTTACATTTAGTGCAGTGCGTCCTGCTCACAGTGTTCAGCTAGATCCGTTCCTGTTATTTACATTTAGTGCAGTGCGTCCTGCTCCAAGTGTTCAGCTAGATCCGTTCCTGCTATTTACATTTAGTGCAGTGCGTCCTGCTCACAGTGTTCAGCTAGATCCGTTCCTGCTATTTACATTTAGTGCAGTGCGTCCTGCTCACAGTGTTCAGCTAGATCCGTTCCTGCTATTTACATTTAGTGCAGTGCGTCCTGCTCACAGTGTTCAGCTAGATCCGTTCCTGTTATCTTCCTACTGACAGGCAGGCTTGTCTGGTTACAGTATATAAAGCTACCTGAAGAAAATTACAGGTGTTCTATTTGATCCTATTAGTACCACGGTCAGGCAGCTAGACTATTTACATTTAGTACAGTGCGTCCTGCTCACAGTGTTCAGCTAGATCCGTTCCTGTTATCTTCCTACTGACAGGCAGGCTTGTCTGGTTACAGTATATAAAGCTACCTGAAGAAAATTACAGGTGTTCTATTTGATCCTATTAGTACCACGGTCAGGCAGCTAGACTATTTACATTTAGTACAGTGCGTCCTGCTCACAGTGTACAGCTAGATCCGTTCCTGTTATCTTCCTACTGACAGGCAGGCTTGTCTGGTTACAGTATATAAAGCTACCTGAAGAAAATTACAGGTGTTCTATTTGATCCTATTAGTACCACGGTCAGGCAGCTAGACTATTTACATTTAGTACAGTGCGTCCTGCTCACAGTGTTCAGCTAGATCCGTTCCTGTTATCTTCCTACTGACAGGCAGGCTTGTCTGGTTACAGTATATAAAGCTACTTGAAGAAAATTACAGGTGTTCTATCCCAGCTTAGTGCAGCTACAGGCCATTAGTATGTCTGGAAGGCCAAGAAGGAGAGGCAGACAGTCACAAGCCAATAAGAGAGGGCAAGCAGGCTCTGTGTCTAGTGCTGGTCGTGGAGACGGTGCATCCTCATCAGCACGTGGCCATGGGACACGCTTGGCCTTTTTTTCGGCAGCTGGCCGTGTTGAGCCGCAACATGCGGAAGACTTGGTCGAGTGGATGACCAAGCCGTCCTCATCCTCCTCATCCTCTCTCACCCATGCCCAGGGTGCTTTGTCTGGCAAAGCAGCGGCCTCTTCCCTCAGCTCAATGTCATCAGTGACTCCTTCCCTAGCTCCACCATGTCCTCATGAGGATTCCCTCGAACTGTTTGACCACAGTGTTGGGTACATGCTCCAGGAGGATGCCCAGCGTTTGGAAGGCTCTGATGACGATACTGAGCTCGATGAAGGCAGTAACATGAGCACGGACAGAGGGGGTGCCCAAGAAGGACAGCAATCTGGCAGTCATGCTCCCCCTGCTGCAGCATACTGCCAGGTTTGCTCCAGTGATGAGGAGGGAGGGGATGATGAGGTCACTGACTCAACGTGGGTGCCTGATAGGAGAGAGGAGGAGGAGGAGGAGGAGGAGGCGGCGGCACATCACCAACGAGGCAGGATGCCCTCCAGGGGCCAGCCTAAGGGCAGCACATTGACTGCATCACACCCCAAAGCTCCACATGTGCAGGGCGCTGCAGTCTCTGCGCGTTATTCAAAAAGTTCTTTGGTGTGGGCCTTTTTTGAGACGAGTGCATCAGATCGCACCGCTGCTATTTGCAACATATGTCTCAAGCGTATCTCGCGTGGCCAAAACATCTCCCGCTTGGGTACCACATGCTTGACCAGACATATGTTGACCTGCCATGCAGTTCGTTGGCAAGCGTATCTAAAAGACCCACACCAAAGAACAAAGAGGATCTCTCCTTGCTCCTCATCAGCTGAGATTTCCAACCCCACTAGACCTTCAGTCCTCTCTGAGACCTGCAGTGAGAGGAATGAAGGTGTAGAATTAGGTGTGTCACAGCCAAGTACTTGTGGGCAATCTGCTTTTGGTACACCGACGTCAGATTGTACCAGGCAAATTTCCCTGCCCCAGCTGCTGCACCGCCGAAAGAAGTTTGCTCCCAGCCATCCACATGCCCAGCGGTTGAATGCTAGCTTGGCAAAATTGCTAGCACTTCAACTGCTGCCTTTTCAGTTGGTAGACTCTGCCCCCTTCCGTGAGTTTGTGGAATGTGCGGTTCCTCAGTGGCAGGTACCCAAACGCCACTTTTTCTCACGGAAGGCGATTCCGGCTCTCTACCGGCATGTGGAAGGCAATGTCCATGCCTCGCTGGACAGGGCGGTCAGCGGTAAGGTGCATATTACCGCTGACTCATGGTCCAGCAGGCATGGACAGGGACGTTACCTAAGTTTCACGGCGCATTGGGTGACTCTGCTGGCAGCTGGGAAGGATGCAGGACAAGGTGCAGTAGTGTTGGAGGTTGTTCCGCCACCACGCCTCCAAAATGCTGATTGTGACACACCTCTCTCCTCCACCCCCTCCTCTTCTTCTTCCTCCATGGCCTCTTCCTCGGAACCAGCGGTGCTCCGTAGGCGTTCAAGGGGCTACGCAAGTACGCAGGCCAAAAGATGCCATGCGGTGCTTGAGCTGGTGTGCTTGGGGGACAGGAGCCACACTGGGGCAGAGGTTTTGTCAGCTCTGCAGGGGCAGGTTCAGAGGTGGTTGACGCCACGCCAACTTAAGGCAGGAATGGTGGTTTGCGACAATGGCACCAACCTCCTCTCTGCCCTCCGACAGGGACAAATGACCCATGTGCCCTGTTTGGCTCACGTCCTTAACTTGGTGGTGCAGCGGTTCTTGGGCAGGTACCCGGGCTTACAGGATGTCCTGAGGCAGGCCAGGAAAGTCTGTGTGCATTTCCGCCGGTCATATAATGCCAGTGCTCGGCTGACGGACCTCCAAAAGGAGTTTAACCTGCCCAAGAACCGCCTAATCTGTGACATGCCCACCAGGTGGAACTCAACGTTGGCCATGCTGCAGCGGCTGCACACGCAGCAGAGGGCCATCAATGAGTACCTGTGCGACTATGGCACCAGGACAGGGTCAGGGGAGCTTGGTTTTATTTCCCCACGCCAGTGGGCCATGATCAGGGATGCATGCACTGTCCTGTCACCATTCGAGGAGGCCACGAGGATGGTGAGCAGTGACAGTGCATGCATCAGTGACACTGTCCCCCTTGTCCACCTGTTGGAGCACACGCTGCGTGGAATAATGGACAGGGCACTTGAGGCAGAACAGAGGCAGGAAGAGGAGGACTTCCTTAGCTCTCAAGGCCCCCTTTATCCAGATAGTGTTCCTGCGTGCCCGCCGATCACACAGGAAGAGGAAGAGGAGGAGGAGGAAGATTGTGTCAGTATGGAGGTGGAGCCTGGCACTCAGCATCAGCAGCAGTCTTTAAGGGATCAGTCCTAAGAAACACATGGACTTGTACGTGGCTGGGAGGAGGTGGCTGCGGACCATGTCGTTCTTAGTGACCCAGAGGACTCCGGACCGAATGCCTCAGCAAACCTACGCTGCATGGCCTCCCTGATCCTGCAAAGCCTGCGTAAGGATCCTCGTATTCGTGGTATCAAGGAGAAGGACCAATACTGGCTGGCAACCCTCCTTGATCCACGTTACAAGGGTAAGGTTGCGGACCTTATCTTGCCATCGCAGAGGGAGCAGAGGATGAAACATCTTCGGGAGGCCTTGCAGAAAGGTCTGTGCAACGCGTTCCCAGAGACTGGGAGGTTACAAACTCCTGTTTCTGGACAACGTGTTGCTGAGGCTTCGGTCAGTCAAAGAAGGAGCGGTGGAGAAGGTGGCCGTCTGACCGATGCGTTCAGACAATTTTTTGGTCCGCAGCCCCAAGGTATGATCGGTTCCAGCAACCATCGCCAGCGTCTGTTTTACATGGTGCAGGAATACCTAGGGGCAAGATCAGACTTGGACACCTTTCCCACCGAAAATCCTCTGGGTTACTGGGTCTTGAGGATGGATCACTGGCCAGAGCTTGCACAGTATGCAATTGAGCTACTGGCCTGTCCTGCATCCAGCGTTCTTTCGGAACGCACATTCAGTGCTGCTGGAAGCGTGGTAACCGATCACAGGGTGCGTCTGTCCACCGACTCAGGCGATCGGCTGACCTTCATAAAAATGAATGAGTCTTGGATCACCACCAGCTACCAAGCACCTGATGCTGATGTAACCGAATAATTTTTTTTGAAATCTCAGATCCCTTCAAAGACTGCCTATGCTGATGCTGAGTGACTATCCCTGAGTAATTATCCTCTTCCTCCTCAATCATCACGCTGATAGCTTGTAAGAACATTTTTGGTTCTGGGTGCCACCACCAGTGCCTAAGGCACAATTTTTCAGCCCCTGTTTAACAGGGGCGTGTAATTACAATTTTTGATGTAATACTTTGCAGCAGGGCTTGTTCCTGCATTCCAACTAGAGTGTCTGTGAGGGGTTGCAGTGTTGTGGCACCAGCACCAGTGCCTAAGGCCCAATTTTTCTGCCCCTGTCTAACAGGGGCGTGTAATTACAATTTTTGATGCAATACTTTGCAGCAGGGCTCGTTCCTGCGTTCCAACTAGAGTGTCTGTGAGGGGTTGCAGTGTTGTGGCACCAGCAACAGTGCCTAAGGCCCAATTTTTCTGCCCCTGTCTAACAGGGGCGTGTAATTACAATTTTTGATGCAATACTTTGCAGCAGGGCTCGTTCCTGCGTTCCAACTAGAGTGTCTGTGAGGGGTTGCAGTGTTGTGGCACCAGCACCAGTGCCTAAGGCCCAATTTTTCTGCCCCTGTCTAACGGGGGCGTGTAATTACAATTTTTGATGCAATACTTTGCAGCAGGGCTCGTTCCTGCGTTCCAACTAGAGTGTCTGTGAGGGGTTGCAGTGTTGTGGCACCAGCACCAGTGCCTAAGGCCCAATTTTTCTGCCCCTGTCTAACAGGGGCGTGTAATTACAATTTTTGAAGCAATACTTTGCAGCAGGGCTCGTTCCTGCGTTCCAACTAGAGTGTCTGTGAGGGGTTGCAGTGTTGTGGCACCAGCACCAGTGCCTAAGGCCCAATTTTTCTGCCCCTGTCTAACAGGGGCGTGTAATTACAATTTTTGAAGCAATACTTTGCAGCAGGGCTCGTTCCTGCGTTCCAACTAGAGTGTCTGTGAGGGGTTGCAGTGTTGTGGCACCAGCACCAGTGCCTAAGGCCTAATTTTTCAGCTCCTGTTCAACAGGGGCATGTAATTACAATTCTTGATCTAATATTTCACAGCAGGGCCCTGTGAGGGCTTACAGTGTTGTGGCCACAGCAATACCTAAGGCCCAAATTTCTGCTGAGTATATAGGGCAGGACCCTACTTTCAAACATCTAACTTACAAATGACTCCTACTTGCAAACGGAAGGAGACAACAGGAAGTGAGATGAAATCTACCCCTAGGAAGGGAAATTCTCTCCTGTAAGAGTTAATATGGGAAAACAATTTCTCCTTTCCACTGATGCTTTCCAATCCTTGTTCCACAAAAAAACCCAAATTTTCAAAAAACATTTTTCATTGGGACAAAAAAGTGAGGTGAAATCTTCTGAAGAGGAGGAAAGACAGCAAAACAAATGTCACAGGGGTGATAACCCTTCCCTATGTTTTCTAAAAAGCTTAGAAAAGATTTTTTGGCTGGAGCTAAACACGTTAAAAATGTTCAAAATTACAAACAGATTCTACTTAACAACAAACCTACAGTCCCTGTCTTGTTTGCACTGCTGTTCAGAGTATATAGGGCCTGGTGGCCCCACACCTTTCCTTATTTTAATTTGGGTGCGGGGTTCCCCTTAATATCCATACAAGACCCAAAGGGCCTGGTAATGGACTGGGGGGTACCCATGCCGTTTGTCTCACTGATTTTCATCCATATTGCCATGACCCGACATGACATTAAACCCGCAAGCAGTTTTAAATGAGATTTTTTCCTTTAAAAATGACATTTGGTGCAGGGACTGTTCTAAACATGGGAAACACGCGTCACTTTACAGGCATACTATAGACACCCCCCAGGTACGATATTTAAAGGAATATTTCACTTTTTTTTTTTACTTTAAGCATCATTAAAATCACTGCTCCCGAAAAAACGGCCGTTTTTAAAAGTTTTTTTTGCATTGATACATGTCCCCTGGGGTAGGACCCGGCTCCCCAAACCCTTTTTAGGACAATACCATGCAAATTAGCCTTTAAAATGAGCACTTTTGATTTCGAACGTTCGAGTCCCATAGACGTCAATGGGGTTCTAACGTTCGTGCGAACTTTCGGTCCGTTCGCGGGTTCTGGTGCGAACCGAACCGGGGGGTGTTCGGCTCATCCCTAATGGAGAGAGGCAGCTGCAGCCCAGAGGGCTGGCAGGGCCTGAAGATGTGGTACTGGGCTCAGTAGTCATGTGGACAGTTAGCACTAGGACTACCTATTTTTGCTACACCATAGGGCCAACGGTCCCTGCCTGTAAGGGGCATTTGTTTTGGACCTGGCTGAGCCAGTGTCAGACCTGCTATCAGTGTTAGCTGGTCCTGAGAGTGAGATCAAGAAGAGTGCTGGAGAGTGAGATCAAGAGTCAAGTTTGTGCTGGAGGAAGTTCTGTATACTGGAGATGTATATAATTCTCAGTCCCTACATTTTCTGCAATCATCTGGGCATCTCATAATCATCCCATCTCCATCCAAGTTGAATTTTCCCAATAAAAAAAAAAAAAACACAAACAACAAAGTGCTTGGACTGTTTATTATCGTCTGAATGCTTGAGGACTTTGTGCCTGGCTGGGCAGGGTGACAGACGGACTACAACAACCAGCAGCCCCTAGGGGTGTACGGCTACATGAAGAATTTTTGGAGGTTTGTTTTACTGTAGCGATATGCTTTTCGTATTCAACTTTAGCTGCCCTGATTGTTTTCTTGTATCTCTTGTTGCATGCCTTGTCACTATGAATTGCTAAGGATGTCCCTTCCAATTTGTATGTTCTAAAGGCCAATTTTTCAAATGTATTTGCTTTGTTACACTAGCATTTAGTCACATAGTTTTTAATTTAGTTTTTTTATATGTGTTACCTGTTGGAATACACTGGCAAATGTAGTTGTTTAACACCTTCTTCAAACACTCCCACTTCTCCTCTGTGATCTTTGTTAAAGTGTAACTAAACCCAGGACCCTGCATTCACTATATCTGGTCTCCCACAATACACAGAACATGGAGAGCCAATCATTTAGAAAATATAAAAACTGCTAAATATCTTTTCTCATCAGCAGTATATGGCTGTCTTGTGACTTCTATCAGTGTCCAGCTGAGCACTGATTAAAGATTGTAGGAGGAGTTTCCATTCTCCTCTGACTGTCCTATGGGGCTGCATGACTCCTGACCCTCTGTCTGGACAATGCTGATTGGCCCTGTGCTGATCACATGCACCATCCCGAAAAAAAAAAAACTCTCTAGCAATACACACCAAACTGGGCATTTGCAGAGTGCCCCCAAGTCTCTGAACTATCAGCAGATGGATTGGGGACTGTGGAAGAAGGGGAGGATCAGGGAAGACAGAATCAAACAGCCTTTTTATACAATGCAGAGGATAAACCCCTTAGGTTTCACAGTGAGTATAACAAGCATGCTTTACTGCATATACATACTGATTTTACTGTTGTGGGTTTAGTCACACTTTAAGACTATTTTTTTCCCATGGTGTTTTGTGCAGTAAGGATTGCAGCCTATTGAAGCCTTTTTAAAATTCTTGTCATATCAATATGCCTCTTTTGCCTGTAATTTATGATAAATGTTTTACACTATGATCACTACTATCTAATTTGTGAAATTATTAGAATCAACAGGACATGTTTTTCTTGTTGGGTATTCTACTATCTGACTTATGAAACTGTCCTGCAGTAAGTTCAAGAAATTACAGACCTTTGTTAAGTGTGTGGTTCTTTATGCCCATTCAATAGGGTCATTTAGGTTTCCCATAATAATAACATTGCATGGCTTCCTAAGACATATGTAGGATCGAGAACAAAAAATCTATATACTGCTGCTTACCAGTCCTTCAAGTATAATTAAAGGCAAAACTTTTTTAATTAATTGTGGATGGAATAGAGAAGAATCAGAACCCACGTCAGGTTTTTATTGCTGTCTGTGTCCCTATTAGGGAGATTCACCCTCTCTATTTGTCCTGTTTAACATTATTATTATCACTGAAAGTGAAAGTAAAAGAAAAGCCCACATTTTGGGTTGTCCCAGAACAAAATAAAAGGGAAATCTTCCAATGGAGACACTAGTTCTGATGACCTAGGGGGTCCCTAAGGGATTCCCTTTATTTGCAGGGATTTCCTCTCAATTCCTGTTTTGGCTATGGGACAGGAAGTGAAGGTTAATCTTCCCAATGGGACACAGATGGCAAGAAAACTGACAGGGGCTATAACCGTCTCTTACTCCATCCAAAATGAAAAAAAAAAAGTTTTGCCTACAGTTCTACTTTAAATGTTATTATTTTTTTTTAAGTTTCTTTTAACTTTATTTTTATCTGGTGATCCTGCAACTAACACACTTCCCGTTCTATTGCATTGTATTTAAAACTAGCGATGTTCAAGGCCTCCTGTTGTCCTGTTGGCTCACTCTGCTCTAGGTGGTGGTCCCTTCAAGGAGCTCCTTTCATCCACAAACAAGCAAAGCTTGGGCTGCACTCTATATGTGTCAACCATAACATAAAATGAAAGTATCGGCTTCAGCTGCAGTTCCCACCTATTGGTTGATGGGCTGGGACTTTAACTAAAGCCTATACTTTCACTTTGTAATATGATTGACCCATATAGAGTGCGATCCACACCTCCTGTCCTAGTCACTGCATTGTATCTATGGAGGAGCAGAGTTTTCACTGTAGAAGGGAAACCGCCCAAGACAGGTGCATGTGTCTAAAGACCCTCCATACATCAGCCGGTGCTGACCTATTCTGCGATCGCAGCAGCAGGGACACCACTCAAGTAGGGTGGCTGCACTTCAGCGATGTTGCAGATTAAAACTTGTATTTATTGATATCTTCAAAAACATAAATACAGACAATCCAGCTCCCTGGATGAACAGAGGAATGTCTGTATTTATATGTTTTTGAAGATTTCAATAAATTCAAGTTTTCACTCCTTCACGCCAACCATACGCAAATATGTAGCCCCACACATATTTTCCTTCATGCTGGGAGTGCACTGCAGAGAGACTGGGATCTCACCGAGAGCCCAGGGCCCCGTTCTAATGATTGAGACCTGGAACGTCCAATTCTGGGTCACCTGATTGCTGTAATAGCCTCTGATTGGCTAATACAGTGATCAGTCACTGTGAAGCCCACCCCCTTGTTTTCTGTCTCTATGAATGGACGAGACAGATGCATTGGGTTTTATTTACTAAAGGCAAATCCACTGTGCACTGCAAGTGCACTTGGAGGTGCAGTTGCTGTAGATCTGAGGGGGGCATGCAAGGAGAATAAAAAACAGCATTTTTGCTTGCACATGATTGGATGATAGAAATCAGCAGAACTACCCTTCATTTAAGATCTTCCCCTCAGATCTACAGCAACTGCACTTCCACGTGCGCTTGCAGTGCACAGAGGATTTGCCTTTAGTAAATAAACCCCACAGTATCTTTCTCTGTCCTTGCACAGATAGGAAAAAAAGGTGTGTGCAGAAAAATAAATAATAAATAAATAAATAATAATAAAAAAAAAACCCCTAGATCAAGGTTTAATCTAGGTCAGCCCCAGGGTTAGTGTTTGGGTCAGTGTCAAAAGTCAAGGTCAAAGGTCAGGGTCAACTATTTTTAGACAGGTTTTTTTTTAAATTAGTATAAGTGTCAATTAGTGTCAGTGGGGGTTATTTACGAAAGGCAAATCCACTTTGCACTACAAGTGCAGTCGCTGTAAATCCGAGGGGGATATGCAAGGTAAATAAAAAACAGCATTTTAGCTTGCACGTGATTGGATGATAAAATCAGCAGAGCTTCCCCTCATTTCAGATGTACCCCTCAGATTTACAGCGACTGCACTTCCAGAGCGACTGTGCTAGTTTTTCTTAGATAATAAATTAAAATATTGAGATATCCATTACCATTTACCACCAAATGAAAGCCCAATTTGTCCTGAAAAAAACATGGTATAATCCACCTGGTTGCACAAACCAGTTATGATGATATGTACAGTTTTACTAACACATGTCAAAGTTGCAAAATTAGGCTTAGGCATTAAAGCGGAGCGCCGAAAATTTTTTTTTTAAAAGTCAGCAGCTACAAATACTGCAGCTGCTGACTTTTAAAACATGGACACTTACCTGTCCAGGGCGCCCGCGATGTCGGCACCCGAGGCCGAACCGTCTCTTCGTCCTCGGGTGCTGCCGCCTCCATCTTCGGTAAGGGAATCAGGAAGTGAAGCCGTGCGGCTTCACTTCCCGGTTCCCTACTGCGCATGCGCGAGTCGCGCAGCGCAATATGGATGGTCCCTGCTGCCTCTGGGACCCGTGTGTTTCCCAGCAGGCAGCGGGGAGGGAGCAGGAAGTGGCGTAAATAACCGCAGATTCTGCGGCTATCTATGCCGGAAGTGAGTACAGATACCTGTAATATACAGGTATCTGCACCCCCCTCCCCCCTGAAAGGTGCCAACTGTGTCACCAGAGGGGGGGAGGAATCTGATGAGTGGAAGTTCCACTTTTGGGTGGAACTCCACTTTAAAGTAATTGTAAAGTCTCATTTTTTTTCTATAAAAATAACAAACATGTTATACTTACCTCGGAAAAGAATCAGAAAATGTTATTGTCATTTTATAATAACAATCATAAAATGAAACAGAGTTGTAGTAGTGGTTTTGCACAGAGCAGCCTGGATTCTCCTCTTCTCGGAACCCTCTTCTGTGCTCCTGGCCCCTCCCTCCTGTTGAGTGCCCCCACAGCAAGCAGCTTGCTATGGGGGGCCCCCAAGCCAAGCTGCAGCTTTGTGTATCCATTCAGACAGAGAGCTGCTGTTCGACCCTGCCTCCTCTCTCTCCTGATTGGCTAACTGACTTTGATTGACAGCAGCAGGAGTCAGTGGTGCCCCTGCTGTGTTTCAGCCAATCACGAAGGAGAGTCCCAGATGGCTGAGACATTTGTGGACATCACTGCATAGAGATGGTGCTCAGGTAAGTATTAGGAGGGCTGAGGGAGGCTGCTGCACACCGAAGGCTTTTTATTTTAATGCAAAGAATGCATTAAGATAAAAAACCTTCTGACTTTAAAACCCCTTTAAGATTTGTTTTACCCTTAGGCATGAAGGGATTAATCTGCAACATCGCTGAAGTGCGGCCAGCCTACAAGTGTGTTCTTTGAGTAGAGTCGTCACCCTAGACCAGTCTTTCTCAACCTTTTAACCCTAGAGGAACCCCAAAAATAAATTTCAGGTCTAGAGGAACCCTTACTAAAACCAATTTATCAGGGGTCAATAGGAACAATGCCCCTTATACTGGTGGCCAATAGGAAGAATACCCCCCTTAAAGTGATGCTCAGAATGCCACCCTTAAAGACAGCTAAAAAGATATTTGGTGTCATGCTGCTGGCTTTGCTAAGTGATGCTGAACCTCGAACTCTGTAGGCACCATCAAAAAGGTGGTTCATCAGCCACTACTCAAGGAACCCCTAGCAACCTCTGGAAGAGCCCCAGTGTTCCACAGAACCCTGGTTGAGAATGGCTGCCCTAGACTGTACTTCAGATTTGGACTACAAACTAGGGGGTTGCCACATCATCCCTTTAATCCAGGACACATATTAATTACACAGGTTTTGGGGCTAATTTAATGCAGATAAGGCACTGAGTTTTATTACCACCTTAAAGTGGTTGTAAACTCTCTCTGTAAGCTTTAGCTAATTGAAAGCTACATTGAAAACGCTACTGATCTGTGCCTGTGAAATTTCACTTACCTGTACATTTTCCAGGCAATCCTTACTGCAATATTTTATGATGTCACCAGCGCATACGCAGTCCGTTGCTTGATTCACGGCATGCTATGTGTGCCATTTCAGGGTTAACAGCATGCTGGGTCTGTCATTTTCCCTGTAAACGGCACAGCGCGGAAGCCTCGTGATACTATGCCTTCCCCCTCAGCGTCCTGGTTCTCTCCTTGTGCACGCGCTCGTGCATGCTCGAGATTTAGGTAGGGGAACAAAGGAAGGGCGGAAATAACGTCCGCACGAGGATCAAAAAACAAGATTTAAGATGGCGCTGTCAAATCCCGGAAGAGATATTTTTTAAATAAACAAATAAAAGGTACTTGGAAAGCATTTTTTAAATGCATATAAATGTGGGAGATGTGTAAACAATTAGTTATTTTATCATATTAAAAAAAAAAAAAGGAAAAAAAAAAAAAACGGGGTTTACTTCCTCTTTAATCAGCCACAGAACCTGTGTAATTAATGTGTGTCCTGGATTAAAGGGATGAGGTGGCAACCCTACGCCCCCTTTATTTCTATAATATAGGGATGAGGTGTTTTGTAGTCCAAACAGGAGAACTGGGAAGGTTGATATCATTGCTTGATATTTCAGTTCTGTGCACAGGAAATTATAATGACATTGTATTACTGAGAGGATCATCAGATATTTTTCTGACCTTCAATGTGTTTTCCATCCTATTCTCTGTCACATAAGGCTTATGTAGCTAGATTAAAGCTGTACATAGACAGGATGACCGTTTTTGACATTCCCCTCAATAGTTTTGAGGGGAATGTCGACTGTAAAGATTTCTTTCTATCTCAATTTTCCTCTTCATTAAACTCTCTCTTAATAGGAATCACCAAGAAAGCTCTTCTGGCACTTTCATTTCCCAGACATCCCAACCTGCAAAAAATCATTTCAGGGAGGTGGCAAACTCACTTAAGGGAGGTTTTGCGCCACCGCTGAAATCCCCCTCCCCCCAATTAAATGCAGCCTCACCGTGCCCATTATTTCAGCCTCACCGTGCCCATCATTGCAGCCTTACCATACCCATCATTGCAGCCTTACCGTGCCCATCATTGCAGCCTCACTGTGCCCATCATTGCAGCCTTACCGTGCCCATAATTGCAGTCTCACTGTGCCCATAATCGCAGCCTCACCGTGCCCATAATCGCAGCCTTACCATGCCCATAATTGCAGCCTTACCGTGCCCATAATCCCAGCCTCACAATGCCCATAATCACAGCCTTGCAGTGCCCATAATTGCAGCCTCACCAATTAAATGCAGCCTTACAGTGCCCATAATTGCAGCCTCACCAATTAAATGCAGCCTCACCATGCCCATCATTTCAGCCTCACCGTGCCCATCATTGCAGCCTTACCATATCCATCATTGCAGCCTTACCATATCCATCATTGCAGCCTTACCGTGCCCATCATTGCAGCCTCACTGTGCCCATCATTGCAGCCTTACCGTGCCCATAATTGCAGCCTCACGTGCCCATAATCGCAGCCTCACTGTGCCCATAATCGCAGGCTCACCATGCCCATAATTGAAGCCTTACCATGCCCATAATTGCAGCCTTACCGTGCTCATAATCCCATCCTCACCATGCCCATAATCACAGCCTTGCAGTGCCCATAATTGCAGCCTCACCATGCCCAAAATTGCAGCCTCACTGTGCCAATAATTGCAGCATTACCAAGCCCATAATTGCAGCCTTACAGTGCCCATAATCGGAGCCTTACAGTGCCCGTAATCGCAGCCTTACAGTGCCTATAATCGCAGCCTTACAGTGCCCATAATCGCAGCCTCACTACGGTCAGTGCCTGGATTACACACAGCAGGCATCCCCTGCTGTGTCTCGGAATTCAGTGTGAAAACTTTGGCCACACTGTGACAAAAGTCCCGCCCTCCTCCTAGACCAGCTCGTGTGATAGACGCAGTGTTCTGTCTATCACACGAGCTGGTCTAGGAGTAGGGCGGGACTTTTGTCACAGCGCGGCCAAAGTTTTTTACACTCAGCTCCGACCACTGTGTGTGACATGTAGTGGAGGAGGAGGAGGGAGGGGAACGCTACTGGCAGCCACAGCTTAGCCCAAAGCGGTCCCAGGGCAGGCAGCCTACCGGGAAATGTCCCGGTAGGCCAGTCCGGCCCTGCCGCCTGTCACTCAGCCACAGACAGAGCAGTCCGAGCGGCTGTACTCCATTTGGCTGCTCGGGCTGCTCTGTCTGTCTCTGAGTGACAGGCTCAGCTGGGAGATCGCCCAGCGCTCACGGGTGACTGGGAGCCCGCACCCAAATGCGGGAGACACCCACGACCTGCGGGAGAGTTGAGATGTCTGATTTCCTAAAGTTCAAAGATTGTCTTGTGCCTTTATTGTGGTTAAAGTTTTGGCAGTTGCTAAATCTAACATGTGAAATCAGTTTTTAAGTATTCAAAATGTTTTAATACATTTCTAATTGGTGTTTTAATCCCTAAAGTGATGCAATATTTTTTAAATTTGGTAAATGCATTCTTCATCTGAACTAATCTAATCCTTTTGCATGGTTATTCCCCACAATTATGCACAGTTTTATCTTAGTTTGACATGTCTGTCTTACAGCAATTACTCAGTAATCTTGCTCATTTTGTTCACATAGGCACTCTACAAAATTACTTTCACATAATGGAACACCTCCCCAGTATCACAGTTCAGCATGTATGAATATCTTTAACACTTTTTCTGTCAGTAATGTAATAAGTACATCATGTTGGAAATGTTGCCTGGGGAACAGCTGTTATAAAGTAGAGCTATAGGCAAATTATAAAATCAGATCAGATCTGCCTAAGCCAGTAAGTTCAGACAATCAATTTTATTAGAGACTTCCTGGATCATTCTAAAAATGCCTGTTGATCATACCAGTAGAACCATTGGACTGGCACTGCTCAAGAGAGGATGACAAAACTGTTCCTTCTGCAGTGAAATATTTGCAGCAATGTCATCGTTGCTGCCAATGTAGTTGCTTAGATACTGGCACAGTCAACAGCCACATCAGCTCTACCTACAGCCCTATGTTGATAACATGTTGCCCTGTCTGCAAGAGCTTAAAGCAATATTAAACCCAAAAGCAAACATTTATTATATTGCAGCTTACCAATTCTTAGATGTGGTGGTTGCATTAGTTTTCTTTTTTAAGCTTTCTTTCCTTTATTTACACCTGGTTATCTGGCCAGTAAGTCTGTTTTTCAACAGAACAAGCTGTTCTGCAGATATAGCAGTTACAGGATTGAGACAAACCATTTACTACTGACAGGGGTGCTAAGAATGATTAGCTTTTCTTTATTTATGTAAAACCTTTATCCCAAAGGGAAACAGTTTGCTGTAACTGCTTATAAAGTTTTAGCTGAAGCTCAGCTTCAATTTGTTAGTGTATCTAAATCTGCTAGTGCATCTAACACCCCCCTCCCTCCAGATTAACAAAGCTGCTATCCAAAGGCGCCCCTGTGCTACTTCATCTAATGTAGAGGCACTCTATCATAGGAGGTGTGTTACTGGCGAGATCACCAGGTGAAAACAGAGAGAAAAAAGACTAAAAAAACAAATACAGCCACCACATATAATGATTGGTAAGCTGCAATATATTAACTTTCTGGTTTTGGATTTAATAACGCTTAAGTCCCCTTTCACACTTATACGACTTTGTATTGCAAAATCGTATGACAAGTCATTCTCCATGATTTTCAATGACTACCATTCATATTGGCACGACTTTAAGTCGTGCCGACTTCAAAGTAGTCCCTGCACTACTTTGGTCCAACTTCCATGCGAGTTGTACTCCATAGACCTCAATGTTAAACCCTCAAGTAGCATGCAAATCGTACCTGAATAATATAGACACGATTTCAGTACGACTTTGTAAGCACAAGCTGTAAGCACAAGCCTCACACCATGTATGTTTTCATTTGTTAATGCCAAAGTTGTGACAAAGTCGTACAAAGTAGTACTGCTCCCAAATCGCGGCAAAATCACGCAAAATCGCGGCAAAATCACGGCCACAAAATCATGGTAAAATCGCACGACTTTGAAGTCGCATAAGTGTATAAGGGGTCTTAGGGAAATTATGTAAAAGACTTGTTCTGTCACTTGTACCTATCTCAGCATTGTCTAGCAGGGTGCATTAGAAACCCAGATTCCCAGTTGCATTTACCATTACAGAAATTTAATTTAATTACATTTTTTTTAAACATTTAGCATGCCAGCTTGCATGTTAAAATCCAGCTAGTGAAAAAACTATAGGGTTTAGATGGCCTTTAAATAAAGGACTGGTGTCTCTGGTAGGGAAGCATGAGCTGCTTTTTTGGATAGAGCTTGCATATTATTGACCAGTCTATATCCCTGTTCTTGCCTAATATCATGAGTTATGGGTAAGGGCTGGAAGAATGAGTTTATGAGTGCAATTAGTTTTATGACTACTAGGTGAGAAAGGCTAGAATATGCAGGAGGCTGTACCACCCAGCTGCTTGAACATCACAAAGAGCAGAAGTCTTTAGTAGGGCTGCCCGGCTCAGCCTGATCTATTTGTGACTACAGTCAAACAGTCTTAAAGTGGTTGTAAACTCTGTTACACCACTTTTACCTACAGGTAAGCCTATAATAAAGCTTACCTGTAGGTACTGGAAATATCTCCTAAACCTGCACAGTTTAGGAGTTATTTACCATATACGCTTGCGCCGACGTCATTGGCGCATGAGCACAGAAGAAAGGGCAAGATTGTGCCGTTTCTAAGGGGCTTGTGCAGTGACCAGTGGCTCCCACGTGCATGCGACTCCGGCCAGTCACAGAGCCACAGTCCATGGCCCCAGAAGGAAGAGGAGTGAAAATGGATGCGGCCACCAGCTGGGACATTGCGGACATCACGGGCTTCATTTGCAGGTACGTGCAACATAATGGGCTAGTATGCAATGCATACTAGCCCATTATGCTTTTACTTTGCAGGGAAAAAAGAGGAAGTAAAACCCATCAACTGGTAAACTTGTTTCTGACAGGCGATTATACCACTAGTATTTTCACCTATACTGAAAACCCCAACAAAAGAAGCACTCTTGTTCATAAAAGTAGAAGAGAGTCTCTCATCTGCACTTAATCTACCAGTCTTCTCGCATACTGATTTCCATGGTGCTACCTTGATTTCCATGGTTCTCAGTACTGTACCTTTCTACCACAAGATTCAGTGTCCAAACAACTCCAATATATGGAATATCCTGACCTGCCATGGAATATCCTGACCTGCCATGGAATATCCTGATCTGCCATGGAATATCCTGACCTGCCATGGATAATCCTGACTTGCAATTGAAGCCTGCATTTCTCCTTGTCATCCACATGGGGATTGGGGCTAGGTCTTACCTTTCATTAGACCTAAGCACTCTTCTTCGCTGGAGCACCTTCTGAACGCTCTCCACTGTGGTTCTACGCTTACATAATCAGTCATCAGTTTTAGCTAGGGGAAAACTCCCTTGCAAAGTGAACAGCCTAGTTGCTCTTAGTAACTAAACCCCAAATTATTCACGCTTAAAGGTTCTAGTCAGCAAGCCTTTCTTTTACAAGAAGGTTTATTGAGAGTCTCATTAATACACAGTCATATCAGTTGGTGTAGACAAATACAATAGATACATATAAAGTAGAATAATAAAGGAAACAGACCTAGATAAAGAAGTAGGCTGGATCCAGTGCCTACACATACCTTATATTAAAGTCTAGCCTTGATGGGGAACAAATCCTTATCAGAAGGACACAACTTACCTATTGGGAGTGAATTAATGGGGATGAATAAGTTAGGGTATGAAAATTTAGTGAAAAAGGGGTGACTATTTTCACTTTAAATACCAATCATGTGAAAAAGAAATAAAGGAATAAAGTAAAAACATAATGATTGGATGATGGAAGTAAGTGTAGATTTGCCTTTTTAACTATTCATAGTGAACATTCTATACTCATTTAGTAGATCAGCCCCAATGGCTTGATGGTACAACTATCATGTAAACACCTAATGTTAGGAAAATGTTAGAAATGATTGAAAATTACAGAAATCGTGCAGCAGATTTAGAGTATCACAATTCAGTGTTATTTGTCTAGCAGAGAGGCGGGGTGTGGACACAAATTCCTGAGTGGGTCACAGAGACCACTGGGACTAATTAAACATTGTACCTCTTGAGTTTAGGCTAGAATAACATTTTATCATTGTGCTTCATTTGATGGAGATGATACCATTATGTCCTCAAACTAGGAGGGCCGTACTTGCACGTTTGCCATTTAGAATCTCAAATATGTCCATTGATGAATACTTATACTAAATACCACAGATTCTGACACAGCTAAGAAGGGATCCACTCTATAATAATATGGGAACGTATGCTTTTCAACATGCTCTACTGATATTCATGTTAATTTGAACAAATTATCTATCGTGTAAAACTTTCATTATTCGCACAGACACATGGTGGCACTAAAGATACGCCAGTTGTATAAAAATAATGTCAAAACCTTTATTGCGGAACCATTTGTTTCAGGAAGTTAAAAAGAGAAGTTTGAGTTTTTAATACAAATGGTGGTTTTTAAATAATGTCATCAGGTACATATTCTGGTGTGCAATTAGATCTGTGCATGACTGTGTATCTTTAGCATTTGTCTTTATTGGTAATAATGGCTTAGTGCATTAATAGCAGATCATTTAACATGATGTCAATAATTCTCGTAGAATGTCTTAAAAAATGAATAGATAGCAGTTTGCAGACGCTTTGGTAACGTTGTCAACAGTGACTTTGATATATGTAGTTTATATAATCCTTTGTTCTTATCTGTGTGTTGTATTTATATATTTATATGTTTGTACCAAGTTCTGGTACATTTTTTAAAACGAGATTTTTAGAGTGACTGGTTTATTTATTATAACAGGATTGTAATCTTTTTCTAAATATATGAGTTATATGTATTTGTTCATTATACATCTTATCTTGTGTTGCACACAATTTTAAGAAAGAATGGTATTTATTCATGCTATAGTTGTGTTCTCATCTATCGGTTTTAATAAAAAAAATTGTTTACTAACTGATCTCTTTCAGAGGTGTATATTTGTGCTAGGCGTAGAGACTTAAAAGACTGTCTTCTCTACTAAGAGCAGATGATCCAGAAGCAGCAGGAGAAGTGGAGAAAACACATCCTAGGAATAAAGTAAGAGCAGGAAGAGCAGAAACTTGCACTGTAGGTGCTTAGGTACTGCTTCCTCACCAGTAAGGAAATCAATGAACAGCACAGAACTAATATCACCAAATCTAATGAGAATAGCGGTCATCAGAGGTATTTGAAGTGATACAGTGGGGGTTATTTACTAAAGACAAATCCACTTTGCACTACAAGTGCAAACTACATGTGAAAAGTGCACTTAAAATTGCACTGAAAGTGCACTTGGAAGTGCAGTCGCTGTAGATCCGAGGGGGACATGCAAGGAAAATAAAAAACAGCTTTTTAGCCTGCACATGATTGGATGATAAAATCAGCAGAGCTTCCACTCATTTCAGATCTAAACCTCAGATTTACAGTGACTGCACTTCCAAGTGCACTTTTAGTGCAATTTCAAGTGCACTTTGCACTTGCAGTGCAAAGTGGATTTGTCTTTCGTAAATAACCCCCAGTATGTCTTAGATCAGTGGTCATCAACCCTGTCCTCAGGGCCCACTAACAGGCCAAGTTTGCAAGATAACTGAAATACATCTCAGGTGATATCATTTGCTGCTCAGTGATTGCAGTATTCTAGTCTGCATCTCCCTTAGGCTCCATTCACACTAGCGCGTTTTTTGATGCATTTTGCATTTTGCAGAAATGCATGGGAATTTTTTAACATGGGTTCCTATGGAACATGTTCACATCAATGCTTTTTTGTATCTCTGCGTTTTTGGAAAGGGTCGGGGACTTTTTTTCATGCAAAAAGCAGCGTTTTGCATGTAATGGATTTCAATGGACAAGCATCAAAAACGCAAGTGCACCGTTTTTGGTGCGTTTTTGGTGCGTTTTTGCCGGTTTTTTTATTTTTTTTTTTTATTTTTTATTTTTTGTAATTTTTTTTTAAGACTGTAAAAAAAAATGAAAAAAAAAAAACGCAAAACGCAAATCGCGGCAAAAACGCGGCAAAAACGCCGCAAAAACGCTACAAAAACGCTGCTCAAAAACGTGCCAAGCATGAAAAAAAACCTCCAAAAACGCTCAAAAGCAACATGCATAGGTGTGAATCGAGCCTAAGGCCTGATTCACACCTATGCATTTTTAGTGCTTTTTGCATTTTGCAGATTTGCACTACAGGACGTGTTCCATAGGAAACCATGTTAAATGGACTGTAGTGCAAATCTGCAAAATGCAAAAAGCACTAAAAATGCATAGGTGTGAATGGAGCCTTAGGTAGTACATAAATCCTGGCCTGTTAGTGGGCCCTGAGGACAGGGTTGATGACCACTGTCTTAGATAATCTCAAACTGCAGATATGCAGCTATGAGGCTAATGGAACAGGAGTGGCTATGCACATTCACATACTCTCCCTGAAAAATTGAAAATGAATCCTGGAGACATATTCAGAGAGCACAGCCTAGTTGCTCAGTTTTTACTTCTGGTGTTGTTGTACAGAATGAGCCCTCCCTCCTAGTTGTGATGAAGTGATCCTGGATTACATTTAAGGTGATGTTGGAACCCTCTTCTTGCTGCCTTTTACATACTGAAAGTCGGATGTAAAAAAAAAAGCCAATACTAAGACAATCTTCATAGCACCAATCAACACCAATCTGCCGTGGAAGTTTAAATATGACTGATGATGCGGGAAGCAGTCAATGGGGTTGATTTACTAAAACTGGAGAGTGCAAAATCTGGTGCAGCTCTGCATAGAAACCAATCACCTTCCAGGATTTTTTGTCAAAGCTTAATTGAACAAGCTGAAGTTAGAAGCTGATTGGCTACCATACCCAGTTGCACCAGATTTTGCACTCTCCAGTTTTAGTAAATCAACTTCAAAATGTTCTCTGGATTCACTGGTTTACAGATGAATATAACACAGGTGAACATTCTGATTTTAGCACAGCTGCTTTGTGCTGAAATTTAATTTAGTAACTCATTGATTTTCTTTCACTTGTTGCCTGAATTTGCTCTTTTTAAATGCACTGCGACCAGCATAACCCACGCCACCAGTCAATAGACTTTGTACTGACAACAAGCAAGCACAGGAAAAGATTCGCTAGGTAGCTGCTTGGCAGAAGTCTTATTGCTATAGTGTTTACATGTCAGAAAAAAATTAAATGGAAATACTGGTATACTGTAGATAGGTATTTATTATTGTCTAGCTACCCTTATTATTAGCATTTGTGATAGCAATTATTTATAAACTCTGGTAATACTGGCACTTCTGTCTATTAACAGGTTTAGCTAGGATGACATGACTACATTTATAGGACCAGAAATCTATATTATACTGTGCCAGCAAAAGTTTAAATATGTTTTTAAGATGCAATGATTGTTTAACCACTTACTGACCGCCGCACGACGATGTACGTCCAAACTTTGAACAGTGATATCGTTGTTATGGCAGCAGCTAGCTGCCATAACCCCGGTATCCCCATTTTCGTGCGGCGGCCGGCTTTCAGATAAAAGTGGTCCCTGCGGCGGATTCGCCGCGAGATCACTTTTATCGGTGGCGGGAGGGGGGCCCACCGCGATCCGGTGCCCTCCGCCACTTACCGGAGCCGTTGATAGCGGCGGAGGCGATCGCGTCCTCCTCCGTGGTGTGTCTGGAGACGAGCGAGGCTAAGATGGTGCCCACTTGTCTCCATGACACTGCTGGGCGGAAGCGACATCAAAATGTCACTTCCGTCCATGCCTCTTAAAGGCACATTTTTTCAAATGTCATTTTTTTAAAAAAAAATTTTTTTATTGCATTTTAGTATAAATATGAGATCTGAGGTCTTTTTGACCCCAGATCTCATATTTAAGAGGTCCTGTCATGCTTTTTTCTATTACAAGGGATGTTTACATCCCTTGTAATAGGAATAAAAGTGACACATTTTTTTTTTTTAAGCAGTGTAAAAATAAATAAAATAATATAAAATAAATAATAAAAATAATTTTTTTTTTTTTAAAACCCCCCCCCCCGTCCCGACGAGCCTGCGCGCAGAAGTGAACGCATACGCAAGTAGCGGCCGCATATGAAAACTGTGGTCAAACCACACATGTGAGGTATTGCCATGACCGGTAGAGCGAGAGCAATAATTCTAGCCCTAGACCTCTGTACCGCAAAATATGCAACCTGTACAATTTTTTAAACGTCGCCTATGGAGATTTTTGAGGGTAAAAGTTTGACGCCATTCCACGAGCGGGCGCAATTTTCAAGCGTGACATGTTGGGTATCAATTTACTTGGTGTAACATTATATTTCACAATATAAAAAAAATTAGGCTAACTTTACTGTTGTCTTATTTTTTTATTCAAAAAAGTGAATTTTTTCCAAAAAAAAGTGCGCTTTTAAGACCGCTGCGCAAATACGATGCAAAAACAAGTATTGCAACATCCGCCATTTTATTCTCTAGGGTGTTAGAAGAAAAACCATATATAATGTTTGGGGGTTCTAAGTACTTTTCTAGCAAAAAAACCTGTTTTAAACACGTAAACACCTAAAATCCAAAACGAGGCTGGTCCTTAAGTGGTTAAGGGTTGGGGGTTTGGGGTTTAATGTTTTAGGGTGGGGGTTTAGTGTTTTAGGTTTCATCTTTTGGAGGAAAGTATATTTTACTCAAATATAATTTTGCTGGGGTCTTTAATTTTTTTCCGGGGTCAGCAGCTTGTTTCTGGTACAGGTAAAGTTGCTATTTCCTTGCACATTTGTGTATATATCACTGCATACGAGTGCGGTACAGTTTAGTGCACCAAATCAGCACATTGTTAAGTGCACCAAACACCACACCCTCAATCCCGCTATTGCCATAGCTTCTTATAAAGCTAAACTTTAAGTGCACCTTTTCAGAAAAACACGAAGAGGTGAACTTCAGCCTCCTACACATTCCTCACCTCCCTGGTCCCAGTTGCCCTTACCTCCGTGGGTGATACAGTTTCACCATCTATGCAGCCTGGTGCAGCCATAGTAAAGGGGTATATGGCCCAGTAAGTGTTGTGTGCACATAATTATCTATGAAGAACTGCAAAAAGTTCATTCCAATTGGAGCGTTCGGGGTAACTTTCCGCTGATCTTAATGCACCAGATGCAGCACCTCTGAAGAGACTGAAGTATCTCTAGGTAAACAGATAAGAAGAACAGCAGTGTGCAAACTGAGTGTAGTATATTAACAGATTTATTGTGGTGAAAAGACAAATGGCAACTTACACTGTGAAAGTTAAAATCAGGCTCATCACATACCCTGTTTCCCCGAAAATAAGACCTAGCGCGATTGTCGGTGATGGCTGCAATATAAGCCCTACCCCCAAATAAGCCCTAGTTAAAGTCCTTGTAGGTCTTATTTTCAGGCTAGGGCTTATTTTCGGAGAAACAGGGTAGGGCTTATTTGGGGGGTAGGGCTTATATTGCAGCCATAACAATCACGCTAGGTCTTATTTTCGGGGAAACCGGGTAGTAAGGACTTCTGATGGACAGTCTCACAACAACAGGGAACCTCAAACCAAGATAGGAGTACTGGGTGAATGGATACACTTGCAGGACCAAGAGAACACACTGGGGGCATCAAACTAAGTGCACAAATTATAGTTCTAAGAAATCTTTATGTATATGCTTTAACACTATCTTATAGAATAAAAAAAATATTGTTCATAGGTTCTAAAAGAAGGATTAATGCTGCCATTAAAGCGGAGCTCCACCGCAATTCTTTTTTTTAAACGTCAGCAGCTACAAATACTGCAGCTGCTGACTTTTAAAACATGGACACTTACCTGTCCAGGGCGCCCGCGATGTCGGCACCCGAGGCCGAACCGTCTCTAGGTCCTCGGGTGCTGCCGCCTCCATCTTCGGTAAGGGAATCAGGAAGTGAAGGCTTGCGGCTTCACTTCCCGGTTCCCTACTGTGCATGCGCGAGTCGCACAGCGCAATACGGATGGTCCCTGCTGTCTCTGGGACCCGTGTGTTTCCCAGCAGACAGCAGGGGGGGGGAACAGTGGCGTAAATAACCACAGATTCTGCGGCTATCTATGCCGGAAGTGGGTACAGATACCTGTAATATACAGGTATCTGCACCCCCCTTCCCCCTGAAAGGTGCCAACTGTGACACCGGAGGGGGGGAGGAATCCGATGAGTGGAAGTTCCACGTTTGGGTAGAACTCCACTTTAAGATGCAAGTATTGTGTCTCTTTATGTGTGAATACAACACAACTTTATCTTTGACACAACGGGCCCTAAAGAATACATTTGCTATAATTACTCTTCCCTAATAAGCTAAAGTAATATCCCCAGATATACATAGAGATTGATAAGTGCTGTCAGTAGCTGCATCATCATATTTCTTAGATAACTCAAACAGGTAAGATTTAAAATATGAAAAAAATATTACTGATTCAGGATTGTATGCTAGTGCACGTTTTAGGTCATATGCATAAAAACACAGCACAATTTTAAATCACATACAGTATGTTTTTTTCCCAGAATTACAGGTCTAATAATTTTAGGAAAAAATGACAAGAGTTAAACCCCCTATGTGCCCATGTCTCAAAGCTCCTATTTATTTCAAATAACTAAAATGAAACATGTAACGTATTTAATCAGTTATTTAATCCCTTTTTATTTTTGCACTTTATACACTGTTCCTTGTGTTATTAAGATAGGTATTTATAGATAAGATGGCATATCCATTGAGAAATGGTAGATTTGAAAGCTACAAAACCCTTCAGGAGTCAAAAGAGGGAATCAGACTGACAGTAGTGGACTTCTAGTAAATCTTCACTGCATGAACCACATCCAACACAAGAAGAGTCGTGTCCGCCAGCGTCTGAGGTTTTGGACAGAAAGAAGGCAATAAAATGTCCTGTTTAAGATGGAACAAAGAGACCACCTTAGGTAAAATGGAAGGCTGAGGCCGTAAAACTACTTTGTTAGGTGGGAGCCCAGGAATGGTTCAACAAAGTATCTGAAAGTGTAAACAGTATCTACAATTAGGCATTAGCTCTTTAGACAGGGTATACATAGTGAAGCAGAATTTATGGATGGTATATCTGGATATGCCATCGGTCTTCATAACTGGGGGAACTCTGTATTTATCCATTTAATATATTGGTACTGTGTCTTTGGGCCATACTTGGTACTGTTGGTAAGTACCATACATAAATTCTGCTTCACTATGTATACCCTGTCTAAAGGGCTAATGCCTAATTGTAGATACTGTTTATACTTTCAGATACTTTGTTGGAAAGGTTTATAGTGAGAACCTTTGACAACTTACCTCTGTGTGTGACCTACACTCTAATATTTTTACATCTCTAATCTATATGACTGTTATACATCAGGTGAGAGTTATTCCAGTACAGCCTGTTCTTTAACATGGATTCTATCTCCACGCATAAGATCTAAGTCTTTTAAGACGATGTTTATATAAATACCTACCTATCTTAATTGAATGTATGGGTGCACTTTATCCCATAGTGTTCTATAATGAATATTTTTTTGTTCCATTTAGTCGTATCAACTATAGACCACATTATATGTGTGTTCTTTGTTGCTGCATACATATACATGAAACGTGAAACTTCGTCTTTTTGGATGTCTGTCTAGTTTTGTGAGGTGTCCCCATACCCTCAGCCACAGGTTTACCAGGCAAGCATATATGTTGTCATATTTATGTTTGTATGTTTTATGTCTATATATACTTCTCCTGGATAAATGTTGCAATAACTACTGTTATACTTATATTGATATATACGATATGAAATACTTATACATATACTTTCTTGTTTTGCTTTTAAATATACCTGCACCTACCCAGTATCTGTCCTGAGGAGGCTAATCCCTGTACTCTGTACTCTTGATCCAGCCCTCTGTAACTGCACTACTGGGTAACTGGTAACTGTGTCCATAGAGGGTGTTGTTTGTATGTTGTTTACATGTTTTTTAACTATGGTGTAATACAATTTATACTTTTTTAATGATTTTTCCTCTCATTATATGCCCACAAAGTCCACCAATTTTTTGAGTTTCTCAATCCTTACATATATATTTTGGATGTTGGCATGGTGAGAGTCTTCCCTATCTTTTAGATGTAATCATTAAGAGGAGGACCAAATGAACGATCCCCTTGAAAGGGTAAACACTCAACCTGTTTTTAATAAGGTAACCCCACTGATCAACACTTCAGTTAAAAAATCCTGTGCATGTCACCGCCAGGATGTCCGACCTAGGGAGAACTGTTGAATGGAGCCTGATTCACCAAGAAACTAATGGCACAGGGAAAATTCCCTCAGATATCTACCTGACTCAGTGTCGCCAGAGTCAGAGTCTCTATCTCTGATGAGCCCAGACCTTAATGCTTTGACACCCCCCCCCAGAGCCACAGTTGCAGGTTGTAAGGCTACTCCTACAAGAGAAGAAGAGGCCTTAAATAAGGCTTCAAGATTTTTTTCTGAAGCATCCATAAATACCAGGACCTCTTCCACCGAGAGTCCTTTTGAAATAGAAAATTGCTGAATCTACGGCAGGCATACTTTTTTTCTTAGAGAACTCACTATGCAAAGGGTGGTGTTGAGCAAATCATTTAGGTGAAATAAAATTTGAGAAAACGCCTCCAGTAAGACTAAAATCATAAACAATATGGGGGTACCATCAACCAAATGACAATGAAGAAAAGTGTGGAAAAGGAGACAGTTCCCCTAAACGACTCCAAAAAGAGAAAGGGAATTGACTATCCTGGTACCCTGAATGAATTACACACAGAGTAAGATTACATTTTTATTTATACAAAAAATATAAAAACAAGGTATCCAGATACAGCTGGAAACATCAATTTAAAATATACATAAAGGGAAAAAATGTGTCTATACATGTGTTACACTGATACTTGATATGCTCCAAGATGGATATAGGAGATAAAGTAGGTCCTCAGTGAACAGAACTCCTTTACATTTTTCGTGTATATATAGCACTTCTTCAGGAAGAACAAATTCAAATATAGTCTGAAATAAAGATAACGGAGTATAAATAATATTACACAGATAAAATAATGAGGCATTATATACAGAGATTGGTAGATGAGGGGAGGGAATGGTACTGACGCTTACCAATGTGGACAGTGTATGAATCCATCTTAAAGCGACAGTACACCTATTACTCAGAAAGAGCTAATACATTAGACACAGAGTAGACAACATATTGCTACATATATAATACATTTTCAAGATATATCTCAATCACAATTCAACCATGTACAATGTCAAATCCCTATATCCTGCAATAAATGCATGATCTGGGCAGATCTGGGCAATTTTTAGCGCCAGCAAAGATCAACATATCACTCAGAGGGATTAGTAGATGTAAGCACAATTCAGATGACTGCAAGTTACAGAAACGGTTTGTAGGACAGTACTTCATTGAGGCCAGTGAGGCGGTGGCATTGAGCCTCTCAATCCACAGGACCTCACGTTGTAAAACAGCACATCCCAATTACCACCCCTTGAGTCCTGGGAGACAACTTTGAGAACCCTGAAATTAAATCTATGATATTGGCCAATATGGCGGCCAACAGTTGTAAGTCTTGGCCTTTCCACGTGTATTGGTCCACATTGGTAAGCGTCAGTACCATCCCCTCCCCTCATCTACAAATCTCTTATATCATGCCTCATTATTTTATCTGTGTGATATTATGTATACTCCAATATCTTTCTTTCTGACTTTATTTGAATTTGTTCCCTCTGAAGAAGCGGAAGATTTCCACGAAACATGTAGAGGAGTTCTGTTCACCGAGGACAGTGTAACACATGTATAGACACATATTATCCCTTTGTGTGTGAATTTGAAATTGATGTTTCCATCTGTATCTGAATACCTTGTTTTTATATTTTTTGTATAAATAAAAATGTAATCTTGCTCTATGTGAAATTAGTTCAGGGTACCGTGATAGGCGATTCCCTTCCTCTTTTTGGAGACAATTAGGTGAATTGTCTCCTTTTCCATACTTTTCATTTTGGTGAAAAAAAAGACATTTTCAGGGTGAGCCCAGCTCACATATAACATATCCTTTAAATAGGGATGAGCCGAACACCCCCCGGTTCAGTTTGCAGCAGAACATGCGAACATGCAAAAAGTTAATTCGAACACGCGAACACGCGAACACCGTTAAAGTCTATGGGACACGAACGTGAAAAATCAAAAGTGCTAATTTTAAAGGTTTATATGCAAGTTATTGCCATAAAAAGTGTTTGGGGACCCGGGTCCTGCCCCAGGGGACATGTATCAATGCAAAAAAAAAGTTTAAAAAAAATGGCAGTTTTTTCGGGAGCAGCGATTTTAAGAATGCTTAAAGTGAAACAATAGAAATTAAATATTCCTTTAAATATCATGTCTGGGGGGTGTCTATAGTATGCCTGTAAAGTGGTGCAGTTTTCCCGTCTTTAGAACAATACCACAGTAAAATGTCATTTCTAAAGGAAAAAAAGTAATTTAACACTGCTTGTGGCTGTAATGTATTGTCGGGTCCCGCCAATGTAGATGAAAATCATTGAGAAAAATGGCATGGCCCCCCCCCGCCCATTACCAGGCTCTTTGGGTCTGGTATGGATATTAAGGGAAACCCTGCACCCAAACTGAAAAAAAAATGGCGTGGGGGGGCCCCCAGGCACTATATACTCTGAACAGAAGTATATATACTATACGGCCTGTCCTATATACTCACAGTTACTCTTGTTGGGTGCAGGAACAGGCCCTGCTGTTAAATATTATTTCTAAAATTGTAATTACATTCCCCTGTTAAACAGGGGCAGAAAAATTTGGCCTTGGGTGGTGGTGCCACAACACCGTAACCCCTCACAGTTACTCTTGGTGGGTGCAGGAATGGGCCCTGCTGTGAAATATTAGATCAAGAATTGTAATTATATGCCCCTGTTAAGCATTGGCAGAAAAATTGGGCCTTTGGTGGTGGTGTTGCCACCACACTGTAAGCCCTCACAGTTACTCTTGGTGGGTGCAGGAACGGGCCCTGCTGTGAAATATTAGATCAAGAATTGTAATTACATGCCCCTGTTAAACAGGGGCAGAAAAATTGGGCCTATGGTGGTGGTGGTGCCACAACACTGTAAGCCCTCACAATTACTCTTGATGGACACAGGAATGGGCCCTGCTGTTAAATATTATATCAAAAATTGTAATTACATGCCCCTGTTAAACAGGGACAGAAAAACTGGGCCTTGGGTGGTGATGGTGGTGCCACAACACTGTAACCCTTCACAGATACTCTTGTTGGGTGCAGGAATGGGGCCTGCTGTGAAATATTTGATCAAAAATTGTAATTACATGCCCCTGTTAAACTGGGGCAGAAAAATTGGGCCTGGGGTGGTGGTGCCACAACACTGTAACCCCTCACAGATACTCTTGTTGGGCGCAGGAATGGGCCCTGCTGTGAAATATTTGATTAAAAATGGTAATTACATGCCCCTGTTGAACAGGGCAGAAAAATTGGGCCTTAAGCAGTGGTGGTGCCCTAAACCAAAAATATTTTTGAAAGCTAGCATCATCAATATTGAGGAGAAATAGGATAGTCACTCAGCATAGGCAGTCTTCAAGGGATCCCACATCCATAGAAAAATCAATCAGTTACATCAGCATCAGGTGCTTGATAGCTGCTGCTGATCCAAGACTGATTCATTTTTATGAATGTGAGCCTATCAACGGAGTCTGTGGACATGCGCATTCTATGATCCGTTACAAACCCTCCAGCAGCACTGAACGTGCGTTCAGAAAAAACGCTGGATGCAGGACAGGCCAGTAGCTCAATTGCATGTTGAGCACGTTCTGGCCAGTGGTCCATCCTCAAGACCCAGTAACCCAGTGGATGCTCTGTTGGAAAGGTCTCCAAGTCTGCTCTTGCCCCTAGATATTCCTGCACCATGTAATGCAGACACCACCGATGGTTGCTTGAACCGATCAGACCTTGGTGCGGAGGACTGAAAAATTGTCTAAAGGCATCGGTCAGCCGGCCACCTTCTCCATCGCTCTTCCTCTGACTGAAGGAAGCCTCAGCAACACGTTGTCCAGCACCAGGAAATTGTAACTTCCCATGGTCTGGAAAAGCATTGCACAAACCTTTCTTCAAGGCCTCCTGAAGATGTTTCATCTATGCTCCCTCTGCGAAGGCAGGATGAGTTCTGCAACCTTACCCTTGTAAAGTGGATCAAGAAGGGTTGCCAGCCAGTAATGATCCCTCTCCTTGATACCACGATTTCTAAGGTCCTTTCGCAGGGTTTGCAGAATCAGGGAGGCCATGCAGTGTAAGTTTGCAGAGGCATTCGATTCCGAGTCCTCTGGGTCACTAAGGATCACATGATCCGTAACAACCTCCTCCCAGCCATGTACAGCTCCTTGGGTTTCTGGGGACTGAAAACCATCCTTTGAAGACTACTGCTGAGTGTTATCCTCCATGTCCATGCTGACACAATCCTCCTCCTCCTCTTCTTCCTGTGTGTTTGACGGGCCTGCAGGAATACTATCTGGATAAAGGTGGCCTTGAGAGGTAAGGAAGTCCTACTCTTCCTCCCGCTGTTCTGCCTCAAGTGCCCTGTCCATTATTCCACATTTCCTCTGGTACTTGTAATCATACAACATATTTTATTCAACAATATTATATATTAATACTCTGCCGGTCATCTTTATATTTGAACGTACCCCCAAGTACCACAGAATCATGCTTTGAACCTCATTCAAATAGACCCCTTATGGCAGTATTATGTGTATTCTTTATCTTTAGCTACCAGATTCACTCCCCCTCTTTTCTGCCACAATATAATTTTTATCAATTCACTACCAGTAACAGGTATACATACACCTTATGAATTATGGCCGCCATGCTGCTGCGGAACGCGGGGGGGGAATTTCCTCCACCTGAGGACAATACTATTCAGTTTATACTCACAGACCTCTCTGATGCCCACTTTGTCGTTAGACAGCAATCTTACCAGTATCAATATCCGGTGCTATGTTGACTCCAAGCTTTTAATGTGATTTAACGAAACACTGTAACAACTGCTTCACCATTCAATACTATGTAAGTGTTTTGACTATATTTTCTTGAGCATGTAGCATTATGCCTTCACATGTTATGGCAATCAATTGACTATATATCTCAATTATATCTTAGATGAACTCCTCTCCTCCCTCTTTTTTGCATCCCTGAAGAAGGACTATACTATATCCCGAAACGCGTTGGGTGTGAGGAGAAGTTCTCCCTTTTTTATGTATTTATTCTGTATGGTGATATAAACTAATTACCTAGATATGTCAATGTTCCGTTAACACTCTTTTAAATGTTGTTTCTAAATAAAATTTGTTTATTATTATATTGTTGTACATTCCGATATATTTCTACTTAAGACAAATACTAAGTGCCTTTAAAGTCCGCCCAGGGGAACCTTTCTTTATATTTATTCTGTCTATTGGATGTGGCACTGTTTTTAATAACCTAGGTTAGCCTCTCGCTCCCCTTTCTTCACTTATTCCACCAAGCTAGTGCTCCAACAGGAAGACAAGAGGGACAGTATCACTGATGCATGCATTTTCGCTGCTCACCATCATCGTGGCCTCCTAAAATCGTGACAGGACAGTGCATGCATACTTGATCCATAGCCACTGGCGTGGCAAAAAAAGCCAAGCTCCCCTGACCCTGTCCTGGTGCCATACTCACATAGGAACTCATCGATGGCCCTCTGCTGCAAGTGCAGCCGCTGCAGCATTGCCAACATTGAGTTCCACCTGGTGGGCATGTCACAAATGGTGGTTCATGGGCAGGTTGCATTCCTTTTGAATGTCAGCCAGCCGAGCACTGGCATTGTATGACTGGTGGAAATGACCACAGACTTTTCTGGCCTGCTTCAGGGGATCCTGTAAGCCTGGGTACCTGTTCAATAACCGCTGCACCACCAAATTCAGGATGTGTGCCAAACATGGGTCAAGTGTCCCTGGCGGAGGGCAGAGAGAAGGTTAGTGCCATTGTCGCATACAACCATTTCTGGCTGAAGCTGGGGTGGCATTAACCACCTCTGAGCCTGCCCCTGCAGAGCTGACAGAATCTCTGCCCCAGTGTGGCTCCTGTCCCCTAAGCAGATCAACTAAAGCACTGTATGGCATCTTTTTGTCTGAGTGCATGCGTAGGCCCTTGAATGCTTACGGAGCACTGCTAGTTCAGAGGACAAATCTGCAGAAGAGTAAACAAGGTATATGGCGCTACCTAACCTAAGTGAAATATCTTGTGAAACGAGCGATGAAATAAATATATAAAAATCATAACAGATACAATCAATGCATGAAATAAATATATAAAAAATATCAAATACAATCAATGCATAGAATACAATTCATATTGCGCCACCTGTTTCCCCCAGCCTCTCACCTCTAGCAGCGGCCCCCAATGGGCCTCATATCTCAAATACAGTAGAAGTAGATTAGAAATAAAACACCACGGAATGCACTGTAGATATAGGCTACACTGACTGGATGCTGCGGAGTATATATATATATATATATATATATATATATATATATATATATATATATATATATATATATATATATATATATATATCAGTATCCCACAAAAGTGAGTACACCTGTCAGAGAACTCACACAGCAAGTGCTCATCCTCATGCAGCACCTGCTAACCTCCGTTCCGCAAACATCAATGACACAGCAAGTGCCCATCCTCATGCAGCAGCTGATAATCTCTGTTCTGCTAACGCCAATGCGCATGCACGGAATCTTAGAGTGAGACAAATGGGAATGCGCAATGGAGCATCCATGTGAACGCTTGCTAGTGCGCATGCGCACACTCACATGGATCCTGGCGCACGGCGCCCTATATAAACAGAGAATCTGCCCAGTATTAGTGCTGGATCATCTTCAGCTTGTTCCTGTGTTCTTGTACTTCTGCCTGATTGACTCTGCTCCTGAAAACCAGGCTTCCCTCTGACCATTCTCTTGGATTCTCCTTACCGGCATGCCTGTCTCTGTGTACCGAACTGACTCTGGCTTGGACTTTGACCACGGCTCTGACTCCTGCCAGTTCCTGACTCCTCTGTTAATCCTGATCTGGTCCCAGCTGAACAACCTGATGTTCAGTCCTTACAGGAATTCCTGTGTCTTCAAGTTCCAGCCTTTGACATGCAGGCACCTGCACCCTTTCGCTGCCCCTGCACTTCCTGTATCCACCACCAGGGGTGCTAGGACCGGAACTGTGCAAGTTGCCACCCTCATCCTTTCGGGCTCCGCTGTAAGGTACGTGACAGTACGATCCAGCCACGTGGAGTCCGAGACGGGGGCCTCGCCGTGGGAAACACTGTGCCAGCAGATTGTAAACCTCACCCAGGCAGTCCAAGGCCTTCGAGAGGGCTACTTAAAGATGAACTGGGATGTGTAGGGGTTCCCATCTCCCTGGAGGACCTAATCCAATTGTCTATACAGATCGATCAACACCTAAGAGAATGGAGATCTGATAGAACCAGTCAATTTCATCCCATATGGATGCTGCCCAGAGTATGCAGCTGTCCGGCTATTCCTGTCTCACCACCAGAGGCGTATCTAGTGAAAATGGCGCCCATGGCAAGCACTGAAACTGCGCCCCTGTCAAAAAAAAAACAACAAAACAAAAAAAAACAGCTAACAAAACTACAAGTCAAGCTCTTTAATCCTTCTATTAACAAATTAGTACTACATAAACTGCCCAATGGATCAGTTCGCCCCTGGTCATTAAACATTCTACATTCAGTGAAAGTTAGTGTACTGCAAAGTTTGCTCTGCATGAACTTTCACTGAATGTAGAATGTTTAAGGAGCTTGTTGCACAAATCACTTTATTAAACTTTATGATATCTATTTATTTAATCCATATTGAGCACTATTTGATTGTGTGTATATGCCAAGCACAAGCAGCCAATCAAATATGGTGCTCAATATGGATTACATTAATATGCATAGCCATAAATAAAAGTGTAATAAAGTGATTTGTGCAACAGCAGGTACTACTTTTAAATAGACTGCGAATGTGACTACAGCAGATGACCAGACTGCGAATGTGACTACAGCAGATGACCAGACTGCGAATGTGACTACAGCTGATGACCAGACTGCGAATACAGGAGATGACCAGACTGTGAATGCGACATACTACAGTAGATGACCAGAATGCAAATGCGACATACTACAGGAGATAACCAGTCTGCGAATGCGACATACTACAGGAAATGACCAGAATGCGAATGCGACATACTACAGGAGATGACCAGAATGCGAATGCGACATACTACAGGAGATGACCAGAATGCGAATGCGACTACAGCAGATGACCAGACTGCGAATGCGACTACAGCAGATGACCAGAATGCGAATGCGACCACAGCAGATGACCAGACTGCGAATGCGACTACAGAAGATGACCAGACTGCGAATGCGACTACAGCAGATGACCAGACTGCGAATGCGACTACAGCAGATGACCAGACTTCGAATGCAACGTACTACAGGAGATGACCAGACTGCGAATGCGACATACTACAGGAGATGAACAGAGACTGCGAATGCGACTACAGCAGATGACCAGACTGCGAATGCGATATACTACAGGAGATGACCAGACTGCGAATGCGACATACTACAGGAGATGACCAGAAGGCGAATGCGACTACAAGAGATGACCAGACTGCAAATGCGACATACTACACCAGATGACCAGACTGCGAATGCGACATACTACAGCAGATGACCAGACTGCGAATGCGACATACTACAGGAGATGACCAGACTGCGAATGTGACTACAGCAGATGACCAGATTGCGAATGTGACATACTACAGCAGATGACCAGACTGCGAATGCGACTACAGAAGATGACCAGACTGCGAATGCGACTACAGCAGATGACCAGACTGCGAATGCGAAGTACTACAGGAGATGACCAGACTGCGAATACGACATACTACAGGAGATGACCAGAGACTGTGAATGCGACTACAGCAGATGACCAGACTGCGAATGCGACATACTACAGGAGATGACCAGACTGCAAATGCGACTACAAGAGATGACCAGACTGCGAATGTGACTACAGGAGATGACCAGAATGTGACTACAGCAGATGACCAGACTGCGAATGCGACTACAGCAGATGACCAGATTGCGAATGTGACATACTACAGCAGATGACCAGACTGCGAATGCGACATACTACAGCAGATGACCAGACTGCGAATGTGACTACAGCAGATGACCAGACTGCGAATGCGACATACTACAAGAGATGACCATACTGCGAATGTGACTACAGCAGATGACCAGACTGCGAATGCGACTACAGCAGATGACCAGACTGTGAATGCGACTACAGCAGATGACCAGACTGTGAATGCGACTACAGCAGATGACCAGATTGCGAATGTGACTACAGCAGATGACCAGACTGCGAATGCGACTACAGAAGATGACCAGACTGCGAATGCGACTACAGCAGATGACCAGATTGCGAATGTGACTACAGCAGATGACCAGACTGCGAATGCGACATACTACAAGAGATGACCAGACTGCGAATGCGACTACAGCAGATGATCAGACTGCGAATGCGACTTCAGCAGATGACCAGACTGCGAATGTGACTTACTACAGCAAATGACCAGACTGCGAATGTGACTACAGGAGATGACCAGAATGCGACTACAGCAGATGACCAGACTGCGAATGTGACTACAGCAGATGACCAGACTGCGAATGCGACATACTACAGCAGATGACCAAGTAGCCAGTTTAAAAATCTAAGCTTTCAGCAATGCACAGCTATACGGGGGATAAAGAACATTGTCAGGGAGGGTTTAGTAACACTGAGTCTATAGGTAGAAAGACCTACCTGACCAGCCGGGCTCACCTCTCAGAGGTCCGGAGGCGGAGCTTTCCACGGTAGGGGCGGGGCTTGCTGCGGTAGGGGCGGGGCTTGCGGCGGTAGGGGGCGGGAATATTCGTGGTCCAGGAGAGGCAATGCCAGTGCTCTGAGCACATACAGAGTACATGGGGCGGGGCAGGGCAGGGTCAGAGCGTCAGTGGAGCTCCCTGCCCCACCCCTCCCTGCTGACAGAGCCTCCCTCAGCCTAAACCGAGCCCGACAGCCATCTGATAAAACACCAGCGCCGCAATCCTGCAGGCTGACCACGGCGCCGGTGGCTATATTAGTCTGGGAGGACAGGTGGGGTTTTTTTTTCATGCAGAGGGCGGCTTTTTGCCGCCCCTTCCCCCCATGGCGCCCATGGCACTTGCCATGGCTGCCATACCTTAGATACGCCACTGCTCACCACCTCCTACTGCCATTACTGAGGCACCAGAACCAATGCAGATTGGCCTACTCCGCTCACCATTCTCACCAGAGGAAAAACAGCATCGTCATCAGAATAATCTGTCTGTATTCTGGAGGAGCCGGACATTATGCAAGCATGTGCCCTAATAAAACCCGTAAGTTTAACTCTCCTCCTCACGATCCTGGAACATTGATCGTAATGAAATCTGCTCACACTGCTGTTTCTGTCTCACTACAGCTTCCAGAAAGGGCACTCCAAGTCCAGGCTATAATTGACTCAGGCGCCTTCAGCTGCTTCATTGACCATGCCTTCGTCCAGCAGTACAACATTCCCCTGCAACCTAAGCAACAGCGACTTTCCATATGGCTTGCTGATGGGTCAAACATAAAATCAGGGCCTATTACCCATGAAACACAACCCCTATCCACGGTATTCTGCCAGATCACCAAGAACTGTTATGCCTGGATGTTATCTCTTCCCCATTATTCCCCATCATTCTGGGGATGCCGTGGTTGCAAGCTCACAACCCCCAAATGAACTGGATTACTGGCCAAGTAACCTTCCAGTCCTCCTTTTGTATCCAGAACTGTCTTAATTCCCCTATCATGGGGCTCCAATCATCGGTTGCTTGGAAGCCACACTTGAAACCCAAAAACTCATCCCATCAGTATACCCTGATTTCTTGGACGTATTTGATAAACGGAAAGCAGATACTCTCCCCCCTCATCGAGTTTATGATTGCCCAATTGAATTGCTACCTGGGGCAGAAATCCCCTTCGGAAGAATTTTCCCTCTGTCGGAGCCTGAACTCCTGGTGCTAAGGGAATACGTCGATGAGAACCTCAGGAAAGGGTTCATTCGACATTTCTCCTCTCCGGCTGGTGCAGGAATAATTTTTTGTCGAGAAAAAAGACCATTCCCTCCGCCCATGTGTGGACTACAGGGAATTGAATAAAGTAACAATTAAGAATCGTTACCCTCTCCCTCTGATTCCAGAATTATTTCAGAGACTCCGTTCTGCCAAGATATTCACAAACTAGATCTACGGGGAGCTTACAATTTAATTAGAATCCGCGAGGGGGATGAGTGGAAAACAGCTTTCCGGACACGTTTTGCCCACTTCGAATATCTTGTTATGCCGTTCGGACTTTGTAACGCACCGGACACTTTTCAACATTTTGTTAACAACATCTTCAGAGACTTCCTATTGTGAATTTGAACGTCAGACCATTCACTTTCTTGGCCTAGTAATCTCAACAGGGGGTGTGGCAATGGACCCTCAGAAGGTCTCGGCTATCATGTTTTGTACCGACAAGAAAGGGGTACAACGTTTTAATGTAATAAAATAAATGTGTCTGCGCTAGAAAAGCTAAAATGAATATAAAAATCAGTGTATAAAAAAACATATATATCTGTGCATTAAATAAACAACAATCTATCACCATATACTTATATAATGAATTGCAATATGTGACAAATTAATAATATAATCAGCAAAGAGCAAGGTGCATGTAATCACTAAAAGTCCAAGTGCAAACTCTGGTTGAAAAGAGTGCTCACTCTATAGATATGTGATAATCAAAGTTTATAAATAAACTCCCAGAGTGTTCAAATATAGTGTTCATATCCTGTAGTATCCATCGTGCTCATCCACAAAGAAATGTGTGAAGTAAAAACCATGCTCCAGTGCTCTCCCGGTGACCCCCACAGGCATATACGCTCACCTCAGAGCGTGTGACACAGTACCTAAACTATGTCAAATCACGCTTGGGAGCCACTCCTGGGCTCTAATAGATATGGTGATGATGTCCTCCAATTTGCTCAATAATCAGCATTCCATTACATGAATGAGAAAAAAAGGAGAAGCTTCATAGTGTAACATTGCAAATAAATATTTATTGCAAATAAAAACACACCCTTACTAGGGGTACTCACATTCTGTGGGTGCGTGAGTGCACCATCCTAATCTAGGCTTCACAAATGAAAATACAGTGCTGGTGTGGCGTGCGGTGTGGTATGCTGCTCTCGTTCATTCCTCCGTGCTGACAGCTCCCTCCTGGCCCCTCCCTTACGCGTATTCGGCACAGGGATCACGTGCCTTCATCAAGGGGATCTGGGGGTACAGCGTTTTATCGGTTTTTCCAACTTCTACAGGAAATTCATAAAAAATTTCTGTGGTATTATAGCACCTATTACACAACTCACGAAGAAACAAAACCGTTTTCAATGGACTGAAGCAGCTCAAGTTGCTTTTGACAGACTTAAAGAATTATTTACCTCAGCTCCAGTATTAAAACATCCCGATCCGGCTCTACTGTACATCCTAGAAGTGGATGCATCTGAGACTGCGGTAGGAGCCATTCTGTCCCAGCGCCAAAGACCTAAATCTTTAATGTACCCCGTGGCTTTCTTTTCCAGGAAACTAGGATTATTGGAAAGGAATTATGATGTGGGGGACTGAGAACTGTTGGCAATAAAATCCGCCTTAGAGGAATGGCGGTATCTCCTTGAAGGAGCAACACACCCTATACTGATCTTTACGGATCATAAAAATTTAGAGTATCTCAGGACTGTTAAACGTCTCAGACCCAGTGTTAGGTACCTGGTAGTTGAGCCCGACTGGTAGAAGGAGACCTCTCTTAAACGCTGGTTCAGGAGCCACTGGTAGTGGGAACAGTGGTCTCTTGAGCACAGTGGGTAGGAGGGCCTGATGCAGGTTCCTGCGGTAGCAAACACTGGAACTGGAAAGACGTCCCTCCGGGATGGCTGAGCTGCGGATGCAGGTAGGCTGAAGCGGATCAGTAGGCAGACAGGTGGATGATATGGCAGCAGCAGAACCTGGAGCTTGGCAGAGCAGGCTGGAAGCAGCGTCACAGAACACAGGCAAAGCAGACTCAGACAGTCCGTTTGGCAGGAGATCAGGCAAGTATATGGCAGGAGGGATAATCAAAGAATAGTCAGGCAGGCAGGAGTTCGGCAACAGGTCACAAGATATGAGCGAGGTCAGGCAGGCCGGGTCGGATTGGAGACAGGAGAATGGTCAGATGGAGCCGGGTCACTAGCAATACAACAGGCAGGATACAGGAACTCAGGTGCAGAGCTGCAGACGAACAGCACCTGATGGAAGCATCTGACAGTCTTTTAAAGGGGCCTTGGCGCCAAACAGCGTTAGCGCGAACGGGGGCGAACGGGAGCGCATGGGAGCGCTCCGGCGCCCCCTAGTGGAGATTTCTGCAGAACTGTCCTGGGAAGGCCCCTCATGCACCTGCGCGCACGCATGTTCGCCCGACGGCCACTGATATATCCCTGACATTGCCCCCTTCCAACAGGCAGCCTCCGGATGCCCAGATAACTCTTCTTTTCAGGATGAGCAGAGAAATAGGCATGGATCAAACGTTTAGCATGAATATTACTGTCAGGTTCCCATGAGTTATTTTCCGGACCATACCCCTTCCATTTAATCAAAAACTGTACTTGCCCAGATCTCTTTCTGCAATCAAGGATGGCCTCCACTTCGTATTCCTCATTTCGGTCCACCAAGACAGGTTCAGGGACCCTGGTGCCCCTATCAGGAAAGGGATCATCTACAGCAGGCTTCAAAAGCGACACATGAAACACAGGGTGGATTTTAAATGAGTCAGGTAAACACAGTTCATAGGATACCTCGTTGATTTTCCTTTTCACAGGGAAGGGCCCAATAAATTTAGGAGCAAGCTTTTTGGAAGGACAAGTCAACCTAATATTATTGGTAGACAGCCATACCTTATCACCAAGCTGAAGGTTTAGATCTCCTCTTCTTCTTTGATCGAAGATCCTCTTGCTGTCTGCTTGTGCCTTGGATATCGCTTCTTGTAACATCCGGTTATTATGACTGAGGAACTGTACTGTGTCCTGGACTGCTGGAACTGAGGACTCTGGAAGAAAATCTTGTAAAAAAGATACATGAAAACCATAATTGGCAAAGAAAGGAGATTGACCAGTGGCAGAGTGGCTAGCATTATTATAAGTGAATTCCGCTAGGGGTAGCAGGGACACCCAATCATCTTGCACAAAAGATGTAAAACACCTAATGTATTGCTCCAGCGTCTGGTTTGTCCTTTCAGTTTACCCATTCGTTTGGGGATGGTATGCCGAGGACAGGGCTAGTTCAATTTTCAAGATCTCACATAGGGCTTTCCAGAAGCGTGAAGTAAACTGCACCCCCCTATCGGACACTATATTTGCGGGGACTCCGTGCAGCCTAACAATCTCCTTGATGAACACATGGGCTGTTTCAACAGCAGAAGGTGTTCCCTTTAGGGGCACGAAGTGGGCCATTTTAGACAGCCGGTCGACGACCACAAAGATCGCCGAACATCCTTCAGAGCATGGTAGTTCAACTATAAAGTCCATTGCTATCATCCTCCAGGGTCTATCTGGTATAGGCAACGGTCTCAACAGTCCCCAAGTTCTATTCCTGGAAGTTTTATTCTGAATGCAAACAGAATAAGAGTTAACGTACTTTCTGCAAAATTCCTTCAGGTTAGGCCACCAGAATGTGCGTTGCACAAGCTCAAGGGTCTTGCGAACCCCAAAATGTCCTGCAAGTGGGTGGTCATGCAATAATGTCAGCACCTTGACTCGGGCGCTCTCCGGTACAAATATTTGACTTCCTCTCCACAATAATCCATCTCGGGGTGTTAAAGAGGATCCCTGGAGACTTGAAGGTTCTGGTGATGCTTCTCTGATCATGGACAGGAGATCCGTTTGAAGAAGTAGGAAGCTATTTGCCAGCAGAATGGTGTCAGGTACTGAAAGGTCTTTAGGGTTGTCAAACATGCGTGACAGTGCGTCTGGTTTTACGTTTAGTTCCAGGCCGGTAAGTGATATGGAAACAGAAACATGTAAAGAATAGAGCCCATCGGGCCTGTCGGGGTTTCAGTCTCTTAGCAGATCTTAAGTATTCAAGATTCTTGTGGTCAGTATATATCAGCACCGGATGGACTACGCCCTCTAACAAGTACCTCCATTCTTCTAAAGCTGTCTTAATAGCAAGTAGTTCCCGGTCTCCCACACGGCGAGAGTTTTCTAGAAAAGAATCCTACGGTGTGCATCAGGTCCTTGTTGCCCTGTCGTTGAGAAATGACAGCACCCACGGCCACTTCGGAAGCATCAACCTCCAGGATAAAAGGTAAGGATGGGTCAGGATGGCTAAGGATCGGAGCTGAAGTGAAACGTCTCTTTAATTCTTCAAAGGCCCCCTGAGCCTCCGGGCTCCAGTGGAAAACGAGAGTTCTGCTTGGTTAGCTGCGTGATGGGGGAGATAATGGCAGAAAACCCCCTAATGAACTTCCTATAAAAATTTGCAAATCCAATGAAGCGTTGCATGCCCTTCTTGTCCAGAGGAGCTGGCCAATCTAGCACAGCGGACACCTTCTGAGGGTCCATTTTGATGCCGGTTGGGGAGATTACTATCCCCAGAAACTGAATCTCTTCTTGTTCGAATTCGCACTTCTCCGCTTTAGCATACAGTCCGTGCAAACGAAGACGGTCCAGGACCCTACGGACATGTTCCCTATGTTGATTAAGTGAACTGGAGAAGATTAAGATGTCATCCAAGTAGACGATTACAAAGATGTCCAGGAAATCTCTGAACACGTCGTTGACCAGATGCTGGAAAGTGGCAGGAGCATTGCATAGGCCGAAGGGCATGACCAGATACTCATAGTGTCCAAAACGGGTCCGGAAAGCCGTCTTCCATTCATCTCCGGCCCGAATGCGCACCAGATTGTAGGCCCCTCTTAGATCCAGCTTGGTGAAGATGATGGCAGACCTCAACTTCTGGAACAGTTCAGGTATCAGAGGCAATGGGTAGCAGTTTTTGACCGTAACCTTGTTTAACTCCCGATAGTCCACACATGGACGAAGAGTCTGATCTTTTTTGGAGACGAAAAATATTCTAGGACCAGCTGGGGAAGTAGAAGGTCGAATAAAGCCCTTTTCGAGGTTTTCATTTATGTATATCTTAAGTGCCTCTTGTTCTTTTTCAGACAGCGGGAAGATGCGCCCGAAAGGAATCTCAGCCCTAGGGAGCAGCTCAATTGGGCAATCATAGGGACGATGGGGTGGCAGGGAGTCCGCTCCCTTCTTGCTGAATACATCCGCAAATTCCCGATAGGCCTCTGGTATGGTTTGAAGCAGGTCTTGGTCAACGTCCATACAAAGTAAAGTAGCAGCAGGCTTAGAGGGTTCAGGTAAGCAATTTTTTTGGCAGTAGGGTGACCGAAACTTGATTTCACCCGTAGACCAGTTAACGTGAGGGTTATGGTTATCCTTTAGACTCTCAGATAACCCCATGCGGAACTGATGACGTAAAGCTGCGTTGTTCCATTGAGTGTCCGCGCTCCAGCGTCGGAAGTCCGTAACAGTCCTCGGCCGGCCTGCGGCCTTGCTGGAGCGCGAACAAAGCTGCCTCAGCAGCGGCAGTCCGCTGAGGGTCCTCGTACAACTGGGCCATGGCTTCGAAAAAAGCGGGCAAAGACTGGATCTGTACAGAGTTGGTTTCAAGCAGGCGGTGGGCCCAGGTCTGGGGTTCCCCTTGAAGAAGGGATATGACAAATCCCACTTTGGTAGCCTCCAAGGAAAAAGTCCGTGGCTGCAGGGCGAAGTAAAGTTGACAGGCGCTGCGGAAAGCCAGAAACTTGGTTCGGTCACAAGAAAACCTCTCAGGGATGGGGACCCTTGGTTCAGGTGGGAGCATGACCACAGAGGGTGGTGCAGCAGCCTGTGCTGGAGCAGCTGCTGAGGCAGAGGCCACACCTCCAGGACCAATAAGGTTCAGAACTTGACCCTCCAGTCTGTTGTAGCTGTCTTGTAAAGTCTTTACTGCCTGGGTGAGTGCCGCTAAGTGCGTACAGATCTCCTTGATGGGGGAGGTCTCTCCTGCGGGCTCAGTCATGGCTGTTCGTACTGTTAGGTACCTGGTAGTTGAGCCCGACTGGTAGAAGGAGACCTCTCTTAAACGCTGGTTCAGGAGCCACTGGTAGTGGGAACAGTGGTCTCTTGAGCACAGTGGGTAGGAGGGCCTGATGCAGGTTCCTGTGGTAGCAAACACTGGAGCTGGAAAGACGTCCCTCCGGGATGGCTGAGCTGCGGATGCAGGTAGGCTGAAGCGGATCAGTAGGCAGACAGGTGGATGATATGGCAGCAGCAGAACCTGGAGCTTGGCAGAGCAGGCTGGAAGCAGCGTCACAAAACACAGGCAAAGCAGACTCAGACAGTTCGTTTGGCAGGAGATCAGGCAAGTATATGGCAGGAGGGATAATCAAAGAATAGTCAGGCAGGCAGGAGTTCGGCAACAGGTCACAAGATATGAGCGAGGTCAGGCAGGCCGGATCGGATTGGATACAGGAGAATGGTCAGACGGAGCCGGGTCACTAGCAATACAACAACAGGCAGGATACAGGAACTCAGGTGCAGAGCTGCAGACGAACAGCACCTGATGGAAGCATCTGACAGTCTTTTAAAGGAGCCTTGGCGCCAAACAGCGCTAGCGCGAAAGGGCGCGCGCACGGGCGAACGCGCACACGAGCGAACGGGAGCGCGCGGGAGCGCTCCGGCGCCCCCTAGTGGAGATTTCTGCAGAACTGTCCTGGGAAGGCCCCTCATGCACCTGCGCGCACGCATGTTCGCCCGACGGCCACTGATATGTCCTGACACCCAGACAAGCGAGATGGGCTCTTTTTTTTCACGTTTTAATTTCCATATTACGTACCGGCCAGGGTCTAAAAATGTTAAACCTGATGCATTATCCCGCATGTTCTCAGAAACTCAAGCCCCACCTCCACCAGATACTATCCTGCAGGCTGGAAATTTCCTGTTAACTCAATCTGATGTTTTGTCACAGATCCGTCAGGTATCCTTGGGAACTTCTTTACCTCCAGACAGACCTACAGGAGAGAGATGGACTCTACTGGCAGGGGAATAAAATATTTGAGCCACAGAACCTGCGCACCATCATCCTACAGACTTGTCATGATTATCCTTTGGCAGGCCATTTCGGGGGTCACAAGACAGCGGATCTAGTTCAAAGGCATCCCTGAAAGACCATAGGATAAGATTGCAATGGACTTCATTGTTGAACTTCCTCCCTCCGAGGGATTTTCGTCCATCTTTGTGGTGGTTGATCGCTTTTCTAAGATGGCACATTTCATCCCCATGAAGGGGACTCCATCAGCAACAAAGACTGCCGGGGGGGGTTCGTTAAAGAAATCGGCAGACTCCATGGAATTCCCAGTGACATTGTTTCAGATCGTGGAGTACAATTCACATCAAAATTTTGGAAAGCACTCTGTGAAGCTCTGGGCATCAAACTCAGTTTCTTCTCAGCCTATCACCCCCAGACCAACGGGCAGTCCGAACGTACAAACCAAACATTAGAGCAATACTTACATTGTTTCTCCTCCTTCACCCAGGAAGATTGGGCATCATTGCTGCCCTTGATGGAATTTGCATTCAACAATTCCAGCCACAAATCAGTCACCCTTCTTCTCCAATTATGGGTACCACCCCCCTTCTTGCCAACACTAGTTCCAGACTCTCCTTTGCCTGCGGTTCAGGATAGACTGAACTTCTTTACCACCAATAACCAAATACTAAAAGAGACCATCTCCAAGGCACAGGAAGATAGTAAGAGATTCTTTGATAAAAAGTGAAGGGGGGAGCTGGATCTAAAATCCGGTGACCGTGTATGGCTTTCAACAGCAAACCTGAAGCTTGCTTGTCCTTCCAAGAAACTGGGACCCTTTCCGGTTGAGAAAAAGATCAGCTCAGTAGCATATGAACTCAAACTTCCCGATTCATTTAAAATTCACTCTGTGTTCCATACCTCGCTACTTAAACCCGATGTGGCAAATTCATTTCCGGATCGTGGAATAGGGCCCCCAGAGGCTATAATGGTGGACGGTAAAGAAGAGCTTGAGATTGAGGCTATTCTGGATTACAGGAAAAGACAAGGACTAAACCAGTACCTAATCAAATGGAAAGGCTTCGGCCCAGAAGAAAATTCCTGGGAACCAGAGACCAATCTCCATGCCCGGAGACTGATACAGGCCTTTCATCGCTCCCATCCAGAGAAGATGGCTCAAGTGGGCATCCGGGGGCAGCCTCTAAGGAGGGGGCAATGTCAGAGAACTCACACAGCAAGTGCTCATCCTCACGCAGCAGCTGCTAACCCCCGTTCCACTAACATCAATGACACAGCAAGTGCCCATTCTCATGCAGCAGCTGATAATCTCCGTTTTGCTAACGCCAATGCGCATGCACGGAATCTTAGAGTGAGATGAATAGGGTTCAGAATGGGCATGCGCAATGGAGCATCCATGCGAATGCGTGCGTGCTAATGCGCATGCGCGCGCTTCCACAAATCCTGGTGCACAGCACACTATATAAACAGAGAATCTGCCCACTATCAGTGCTGGATCGTCTTCAGCTTGTTCCTGTGTTCCTGTGTTCTTGTACTTCTGACTGATTGACTCTGCTCCTGAAAACCTGGCTTCCCTCTGACCATTCTCTTGGATTCTCCTTACCTGCCTGCCTGTCTCTGTGTACTGAACTGACTCTGGCTTGGACTTTGACCATGGCTCTGTCTCCTGATTGTGTACCTCGCTGCCAGCCTGTTGCAGACTCCTGGCAGTTCCTGACTCCTCTGTTAATCCTGATCTGGTCCCAGCTGAACAACCTGGTGTTCAGTCCTTACAGGAATTCCTGTGTCTTCAAGTTCCAGCCTTTGACCTGCAGGCACCTGCACCCTTTCGCTGCCCCTGCACTTTCTGTATCCACCACCAGGGGTGCTAGGACCGGAAATGTGCAAGAGGCCAACCTCATCCTCTTGGGCTCCACTGTAAGGTACGTGAAAACACCCCTCACATTTTTGTAAATATTTTATTATATCTTTTCATGTGACAACAGTGAAGAAATGGCACTTTGCTACAATGTAAAGTAGTGAGTGTACAGCTTGTATAACAGTGTAAATTTGCTGTCCCCTCAAAGTAACTCAACATACAGCAATTCATGTCTAAACCACTGGCAACAAAAGGGAGTACACCCCTAAGTGAAAATGTCAAAATTGGGCCCAAAGTGTCAATATTTTGTGTGGCCACCATTATTTTCTAGCACTGCCTTAACCTTCTTGGGCATGTAGTTCACCTGAGCTTCACAGGTTGCCACCGGAGTCCTCTTCCACTCCTCCATGATGACATCACAGAGCTGGTGGATGTTAGAGACCTTGCGCTCCTCCACCTTCGTTTGAGGATGCCCCACAGGTGCTCAATAGGGTTTAGGTCTGGAGACATGCTTGGCCAGTCCATCGCTTTTACCCTCAGCTTCTTTAGCAAGGCAGTGGTCATCTTGGAGGTGTGTTTGGGGTCTTTATCATGTTGGAATACTGCCCTGCAGCCCAGTGACCAAAGGGATCATGCTCTGCTTCAGTATGTCACAGTACATGCTTGCATTCATGGTTCCCTCAATGAATTGTAGCTCCCCAGTGCCAGCAGCACTCATGCAGCCCCAAACCATGACACTCCCACTACCATGCTTGACTTTAGGCAAGACACACTTGTCTTTGTACTCCTCACCTGGTTGCCAGCACACATGCTTAGCATCATCTGAACCAAATAAGTTTATCTTGGTCTCATCAGACCACAGGACATGTTTCCAGTAATCCATGTCCTTAGTCTGCTTGTCTTCAGCAAACTGTTTGTGGGCTTTCTTGTGCGTCATCTTTAGAAGAGGCTTCATTCTGGGATGACAGCTATGCAGACCAATTTGATGCAGTGTGTGGCGTATGGTCTAAGCACTGAAAGGCTGACCCCCCACCCCTTCAACCTCTGCAGCAGTGCTGGCAGCACTCAAACATCTATTTCTCAAAGACATCCTCTGGATATGAAGCTGAGCACGTGCACTCAACTTCTTTGGATCGACCATGGCGAGGCCTGTTCTGAGTGGAACCTATCCTGTTAAACCGCCGTATGGCCACCATGCTGCAGCTCAGTTTCAGGGTCTTGGCAATCTTCTTATAACCCAGACCATCTTTATGTAGAGCAAAAGTTCTTTTTTTCAGAGAGTTCTTTGCCATGAGGTGCCATGTTGAACATCCAGTGACCAGTATGAGAGAGTGAGAGCGATAACACCAAATTTAACACACCTGCTCCCCATTCATATCTGAAATCAAATTTACACTGTTATACAAGCTGTACACTCACTACTTTACATTGTAGCAAAGTGCCATTTCTTCAGTGTTGTCACATGAAAAGATATAATAAGATATTTACAAAAATGTGAGGGGTGTACTCACTTTTGAGAGATACTGTATGTACTAGACTGACTGTATATACAGTATATATCAATTACACTGTGTCTGCCACTAACTGAATAACCTGCCTGCTTAATCTAAATCACACTATCTCTCTGTCCACGCCAACAACACTACACAGGGCCGCTGTGTAGGCAGCCTTATATATAGTGTGGGACTTTGACTTATTCCCCTGAGCCACCAATTATGGCTCTCTTAGCAGAGGGTGCTGGGATTGGCCAAAGCATGAAGGTCAGGTGCATGCTTTGGCCAATCATCATACAGCAATTCACTGCGATCTCGCAGTGCATTATGGGGCGCTCCACGGCGCTCGAATTTCCCGTGAACGCCCCATAATGTTTGCTGTTCTGCGAACGGGCAAACACCCGATGTTCGAGTCGAACTTATGTTCAACCTGAACATCGAGCTCATCCCTGCCTTTAAACAAGAATATACAGGGAAGGATTGGGGATGTTGCAGCAGATGATACAATCTCAGTCCTGTCAATCCTTTGGGATAAAAAACTCCAGAAACAATAGTTTTAAGTTGGTCCAGACTACTTCCATATGCATATATTCCATAAGTCCACAAAGACCTTTTGGGTCTTGGCTAAAACTTGGCCCTGGAATTTCTCAAGAGTAGATCATTTTGAGGAGGGATTCTCCACATCTCAATGTAAGCAGAACATTTAATTTGTGAACAGGATGGTCTAATCCGGAAAGGATTCTGGTAAGCTGGTGCTGTAAAGCACTAATAGCAGATGAGAATTCCTCTCTTAAAATAAAGAAAATGGAGGAAGGTGCTTTAGAGGTAGTAGAAAGCAGTGGCAGCCCATCCATAGGGAGCGCACGGGCCCCCCTCCAGACAGTCACAAAAAAAAAAAAAATAATAATAAAAAAATGAAAAATGGCCCTGTAAAAAAAAAAAAAAAAAAAAAAAAAAAAAATAAGAAAAAAAAGGTCCTTAAGTGCACTGTGTTTGGGCGCTGGACATAGTGCACTATGGGAAGCGCCACGTCTATGCAATCATGAGATTGCAGACGAGGCGCTTCATTTGTCCCTCCTTGCGGCGCATTCCAAAGCAGCGAGCAGCTTCCGCCCGGCGCTCATAGTATGTATTACCACGGCTGGGTGATTGACATCCGAGTCAGATGTCACTTCCGGTTTTCTCTCTCTGAGTCCCATTGCGCCCAGGCGGAGGAAGTATGAGGAGCGGCCAGTGCCCACTGAAGGAGACACAGCAGGAGGAGAGGACACCACAGCAAGGTAAGGTAAGTGCCGGTTCCGGACCTCCCACGGAGAATGGGGGGAGGGGAGGGGGGATTTGATGGGACACAGGCTGCATTTGTTGGGACAGTGAGGCTGCGTTTGATGGGACACAGGCTGCGTTTGATGGGACACAGGCTGCGTTTGATGGGACACAGGCTGCGTTTGAAGGGACAGTAAGGCTGCATTTGATAGGCACAGTATCAGTATTTGATGGGGCACAGTGCAGCATTTGATGGTACAGTGGGAGCATTTGATGGCACAGTGGTGGAAATTGATGGGCACAGTGGCTGCGTATCATGGACACAGTGGCTGCATTGATGGGCACAGTGGCTGCTTTTGATGGGCACAGTGGCTGCGATTGATGAGGTTTTTTTTCAGAATTTTTAAGTTTGTTTGCGCCCCCCCCAAAATTCTGAACACCAACCGCCACTGGTAGAAAGATCAGAGATGAATGAAATCAGAGCCACAAAAAATGAACTGATCCCCAGGAGATATAGTGCAAGGGGAGCTGTCAGTTTGGCTGAAACCTACTCTGCTACATGCTGTTGGCATCAGTGAGTGTTCCCAGTTGGGCCTCCTTCCACTGGGCTTGTTCTGAACTGTTTTTCTTTGCTTGAATACAAGTGCCATCATTTGCATCTGGACTGAGTGTATGTTATTGTCCACCCACATGTCCAATACGAGGTCAGGGTACTGTTCCTGCACAGAGAAGACTATCACCTTTAGACACTAGAAAAAAAAGTGAAGCTATGCCTGGCTGGAAGGGTTATGCCTGTGAGGGGATTTCCTGACTTTTTTTGCCCAGTCTCCAGTCACATGAAGGTGACAGCATAACCTTGTCGTAATGGATATAAAAATATCTTGTGTCCTGGGATGTATGATAAACAAATACATCTTACTTTGCAAAACCAGACTTTCTTACCTGCCATTCTCTATTTGACTTTGTCTATATTTAAATCTGAGCTTAGCAGATATTGCACAACTTTACTCACATTCTTATATAGTGTGAAAAACTGTGAAAATGCATAAAAATGTAACAAAGAATGAACTGGATTTTAATCGATACCATATTCTAAATCTGTTCTACATTGCTATGGCTTGTATAATAAAGAAATTATGTATTTTACAAACATTAGGATCAATAGCTATCCACAAGTGTGTTGAAACATGGTTTTCAGAATAATTTGAGTTAATCATTCACAAAGCAAAAAAGAGAACAATGTTTCTCATCACATCTAATTGTTTATATTATTGTGCCAAACAGTTATCCATCTGTTTTCCCGCTAGCTTTAGCTTTTGGTCAAACTACTGATATCAAGAAAGTCTAACTGTTTATCAGAGCCATTATAATTTTATTACAGAATGGGGGATTTTAGGTTCTTTCGCTTCTTTTACCTGTCATTTTCTTTCCCTGACTTGTAGAGCTTGTAGTTAAACATTTAGAGGGTAAGCCTCTGGAGGCTATATCCTCTTGTTTTAAGAGGAAGCTATCTATTGAAACCAAGACCAATATACATCACATTGAATTGTGGGGTGAATATAGAAATCTGTGCATTTTTTGAGAAAGGCCATCATTTGAATGTATAATACATTTACATGTATATTCATCTAGAGCAGGGGTCAGCAACTTCGGCATTCCAGCTTTGGTGGTATTGCAAGACTGACAACCACAATGCATGACTCAAAATTGCAGAGGTAGGATGGAACTTGTAGTTTCACTATAGCTGGAGTGCCAAGGTTGCCTATCCCTGATCAAGAGTAGGGATGCGCTTCGAGTTCGAGTCGAACCCATGTTTGACTCGAACATCGTGCGTTCGACCGTGCGCCGAATTGCGAACGTTATGGGCCGTTCGCGACAAATTTGAGTGGCGCGTCACGGCCCATTATTCACTGCGGCATCGCAGTGCTTTGCTGGCTGATGATTGGCCAAGCATGCACTATGACCCGCATGCTTGGCCAATCACAGTGCCGTCTACACAGAGAGCCGTAATTGGCCAAAGCCAAGGTGGCTTTGGCCAATTATGGCTCAGGTGGTTTAGTACACGTCCCACACTATATAAGGCCGCTTGCGTGGGGAGTAAATGAAAAGAGCCAAGAGAAAAAAGTCCTGAGGAAAAAAGGGGAGAGAAGGGGCGTAATGCAGTGAGGTGTAAAGATAGTGCAGGTGGAGTGATGAATGTGAGTGGAAGGGAAACATATGGGTGGAGAGATAGGTAGTGCAGTGCAAGGGACCAAAATGAAGCAAACAAAATGCAATGAAAGCAAAAACATCAACAGAAAAAACAATCCAACCGTGGCTGAGTGAGAAAAGGAAGTGTGTGATAGTGTACTGGCTAGGATGTGTGGGTGCTGGAAAGGGGTGATGAAAGGTCGAGAAAGGAGAGAGATGGGACAGAGGTGAACAAGGAAAGAACACATGAGTGGGGTGCCACAATAGTAAAACGTGTATTATGGGTGAGTAAAATCAGATATAAATTGTCCGAAATGATATAACTGTCACAATAAAAAGAGATGACGTGAAAGAGACCTTCACTGCAGGGTATGTCACGTCGGATCCAACTCATCAATATGTTCAAATACTCTAGACTTTAGGTCAGTTGGTCAATCTGATGGAACGGTAGGGACTAGGTGAAGATCCCCCAGTCTGCTTCATCATTATATTTAGAATGCTGGCCACTGATTGGATGCCTAATTGGGCTGCAGGTGCATGCAGGCTGCCCCCACCCCCCTCCTCCAGCAGGGATAGTGCCACCTGTTGGCACTCCATATGTAGCTCCCCCGGCGTTCAGGAAGATGGATGTCCTGGCACAGCCGTCACATCCGCCGTAATTGCGTGACGCTGTGACGTCACGCGCACGCTGGCGGCATCACGCGCCCGCAACGCCACGGCGTCCGGATGTGATCCCGAATGCCGCTGGCAGGAAATGATACACCCAAGGGTGCAGAAAAGAGGCACGGACCCTGTGCCCCCCCTCCTCTTTTCCTGCCAGGAAGAGACGCAGCGACAAAGTCCCCAACCCCAAGATTGGTCAACGAACCATGGAATCCACATCCAGTTCCGGGGGGGGGGAAGTGGAAGAACGACATAGTGCGAACAATGTGTAAAAGAGATTATAACAACCTATAGATCACATTTTAGTATACAAAGGTCTAAAAAGCTGTGGGCGGTTGGGATACATTCGAGGCAGCCATGGGCTGCCTCCATTGAGTTTACAAAGGACGTGAGTGTAATAGTTCAGGTTGTTGGGGTTGTCATTTCAACAGAATTAAAATACTCGCCAGTGTATTGTAAGCATTTTAAGTGCACCAAAAGGGGCACATTGAAGTGTCAAGTATTGTGGTAAATTAATGAAAACAGGGGAGAATAACAGATGCCAGCAGCGTTCCGGATCACATCCAGGCGCCGTGGCGTTGCAGGCGCGCGATGCCGCCAGCCTGCGCGTGACGTCACGGCGTCACACAATTACGGCGGATGTGACGGCTTTGCTGGGACATCCATCTTCCTGAACGCCGGGGGAGCCACTTGTGGAGTGCCAACAGGAGGCACTATCCCTGCTGGAGGAGGGGGGGTGGGAAGCAGACTGGGGGATCTTCACTTAGTCCCTACCGTTCCATCAGATTGACCAACTGACCTAAAATCTGGAGACAGGTAATCACCAGTATTTGAACATATTGATGAGTTGGATCCGACGTGACATACCCTGAATTGTGGGTCTCTTTCACGTCATCTCTTTTTATTGTGACAGTTATAATCTTATGCTAGCTTCATTTGTGTTATCTCCTGTAGCACAGCTTTTATTTTAACCATCATGGTCATTCCCTGTGATCATGTTGCCATTAAAGTTCTACAAAATAAAAACCTTTTTAAGTTACAGCTTACCATTTTCATAATTTCTTGCTGCCTAGAAAACCCCACGGGGGATATTTCCTTTTTCTTTTTCTCTCTCACTTGCCTAGCAGCCAGTACGTAGCACGAACAAAAGTCTCTGCCACAGACTTGTTTGGGATAAACCGGTACGATCCTCTGCCACAGGATGTATTGGTTTTGCTGCAATGAACGTCAGTCACAGTGCTTGAACCTTTAAGCCAACCCGGCAACACCATGCTGTATAGTCACTTTTAGGATACGTCCTCCAACCGAGTCACCAAGCCCCTCTCCAGACCAGCAATACCCTCGCCCAGCATACATCTCGGAGGACCACTTCCACTGAGTTGTCTCCTGGACAGAAGAGCATCCATACGCTTCGACATGTTGCATTTCCAACACTGACCAGTGACAACAGCGACACCCACCGGTCAGCACGGAAACACACACAACGTCAGCCAAGCTGGAACAGAGGCAAACCTAACCTATTTAACGAACTGTTACTAAATGTACCTAACATATGGTAGATCGCAAATCTACCAGCACTACATACTCCCCCCACTACAGTAGACGTTGTCCCCAACGTCTGTCCAAAAACAGTAACAGTAACTCCCAAGCCTGGGAGTAAGTATTTGAGTTTCCTATAACTTGGATAGACAAAGAGAGAGGAAAAGAAAGTGGAAAGATATTATAAGACTTACATCTATAAAACATTATGTTTACATCCGCAAACAAAACCATCCTATGACTGTACATAACCTTACTATCTATCCAGCTGAAATGCCTCCCAGCTTGATAGGAGATCCAATAATTCCTGAAAAGGAAAACTTATTAAACACACACATATATACTGTACAAAATTAGGAGCAAAGCCTCATTTTTAGAGAAAATGAGCCGCTCTTCCTTTTATCCATATCGGAATAAACTTAAGGAGTTCATCCCTGTACTATGATCTCTTCAAATAAAGAAAAAAATCCGGCTAGCAAAAACAAGTCCTTGGATTTAAAACACTGAGCAGAATATGTAAATCTTGACCATGCAGATTTCCTTACACTGACACTAACTAGCTAACTACTTGCAAAGATCTTTTGTCCAGAATCACCAATAAAACCGGGGATCTGGCAATGTCAGTGGTTTTCCCGCTTTATCCATGGTGGTAATGAAATAGACAACGTCATTTTTTCCGGGCCTGCAGATGACCACTTTGTCAGCATAGATGTGCCAACCGAAGTTCCAGTGCATGAAACATCCACTAAAACGTTCATCCATCTTAACAGAACATCCAGTCTTTCGGAAAGGCTTAGGCACAGACAAATAGTCCCAAACAGCTTTACTGTACCAAAGTTGCCGATTAGTCTCAATCACCTGCATTATGTCCTGGGGGATAAAGGGGAACTTCAAACCATACTCGGCAGCTACACGCTTGTTTAACATCCTCTACTAACGTGCAAGTTTGGGCAAAGATATGTCTCTCCCCATACCAGGCGGTACACAGGAATCCAATGATTTGCTCACCATAGACCCAGCCAGTGTCTGTAGTGAACTAGCAACTTTTGGCAAAGTCCCAGTAACAGTACTGTGTGGCTCCACACAGGGTGACATCTTCCCAGAACTCAGGGCTGTCCATTCAGGGAGAGTCATAGCAGAGGCAACATCTTCACTTTGTGACCATAACAGCTCTTGTGACATAGTCTCAAATAGGTCATCATCCCCAGAAAGATCCGACATGGATTCCAATTCCGAGTCTCCCAATTCTTCCGCTGGCAGATATTTAGTCACAGTCCCAGATACATTCCCCATCAGTGGCTTACCCATTCCTGATGTGGACTCTGGTAGCTCCGGTTCAGGTAACCTCTGGGATAGGCCTCGACCACGGCCGCAGGAAGCCTGTACATATCCCACCTTCCTTTGAATCGGTACAACAGGAGTAGGTGTAGTGGATACAGAAATCAAAGTAATGTCCCCTGACGAGACGACAGCAGCAGTGTCTCTCTCCGAAACATTATCAGCAACAACAGGCAAAGTGGTGGCCTGTCATTCTCACTCCGTAGCGGTAGCAGCTTCTACTGTGGCGATACCTGTTGCCCAATCCATCCGATAAGCACGGGGCTACGTGGTAGGTTGCTCCACCACAAACAGGTACTCTCCACATTGTGGACATCGGCCAAACAGATGGAGATGCAGGGCCAATCCTTCACATCGGTGGCAGATCATGCCCAGTCCCTCAATATCTCCTGAGGTATACAGGACAAACCTCCCCTGCGGCTTCAAACGAACTCCAGCATCCATAAGCAGAGTTCCAGATAGCACAGTATTCATCACGGTGCTTGTAGGGGACATTCTCGGTCCCATAATTGGCTGCATCGCCGGAAAAGACATGGCCACACTCTGATCTTCTCAGCAGGATCACGAGGCCTCTCTTCTCCTCTGGCACCAAACACATACACGCGTCCCACGCGGTAACAAGTAGGGTAGGCTCCTCCCACCTGTTCTTCTGGTCACATAGCTCCCGGGCCTTCACTGGCGCCCGCCGTCTACGCATTCAGAAATAAAGTCCTGCAGTTTAACCTTTTCTCTTCCTGAAAATTTTTTTTTTAAAGTCCATAAACTCCCGGTAAAACACTTCTCTGGGTTGCGAGAATTGACAGTCAACAAATCCCAGACGACGCCCCCACATGTAGCACTAACTCTCGGTGGAGCTGCTGGTTTAAGCGGGCTTGTTACCTTCACTCTCCTTCCCTCTGTTTTACTGGCACCGGGTCTAGGGGTTCCGTTGAGTTTACCTCTGGACGATACACGCACCAACACTTGAGTACGTTTTCAATGCTTTATTGAACAATTTACTAAGGAAATAGCAGGAAAGAGGCAGAAGGGAAACTGCAGAAGAAACTCAAATATCTTCTTGTAAGGTTCTTGACAAATGTCCTGGTAGAATTTGGATATTATAATAGAATGCGCTCCCCTCATGGGACACACTCCTTGCTCGCCTGGATAGGCCTCTCTCACTTGCCTAGCAGCCAGTACGTAGCACGAACAAAAGTCTCTGCCACAGACTTGTTTGGGATAAACCGGTATGATCCTCTGCCACAGGATGTATTGGTTTTGCTGCAATGAACGTCAGTCACAGTGCTTGAACCTTTAACCCAACCCGGCAACACCATGCTGTATAGTCACTTTTAGGATACGTCCTCCAACCGAGTCACCAGGCCCCTCTCCAGACCAGCACGCTGCGTGATCCTTCCATGACAGGTCCTCCCTGGGATCTCCTCGGTTGTCCAGCTTCCTCCCTTTGGATAGACAGCTCAGGACCATTCCTTGGCTGCTGTGGTAGGCCCCAGACAAGCTTCTGGGCCCACCCCTACGCCGCAGCGACGTGGGCCTCCGGAATGGAGGGCCGCGAGATTGCTTCTCTAACGCATACCTGTCAGCCAGGAGGGCCAGCAGGTGGCTGTAAAATGAACCCCACAATATGTCGTCTGTCCCATAAATCGCCCAGCATGCATCTTGGAGGACCACCTCCACCAAGTTGTCTCCGGGACAGAAGAGCATCCATACGCTTCGACACGTTGCATTTCCAACACTGACCAGTGACAACAGCGACACCCACCGGTCAGCACGGAAACACACACAACGTCAGCCAAGCTGGAACAGAGGCAAACCTAACCTTTTTAAACGAACAAGTTACTAAATTTACCTAACATATGGTAGATCGCAAATCTACCAGCGCTACAAATACGTCCCAGGTTTGTGCAGCTACATCTCACTGCAGGCCATTAGTATGTCTGGAAGGCCAACAAGGAGAGGCAGACAGTCACAAGCCAATAAAAGAGGTCAAGCAGGCTCTGTGTCTAGAGGCAACAGTGCTGGTCATGGACACGGTGCATCCCCATCAGCACGTGGCTGTGGGACACGCTTGTCCTTTTTTTCGGCAGCTGGCCATGTTGAGCCGCAACATGCGGAAGACTTGGTAGAGTGGATGACCAAACTGTCCTCTTCCTCCTCATCCTCTCTCACCCAGGCTCAGTGTACTTTGTCTGGCAAAGCAGCTGCCAACGTGGCCTCTTCCCTTGGCTCAATGGCATCAGTCACTCCTTCCCTAGCCCCACCTTGTCCTCCTGAGGAGTCCCCCGAACTGTTTGACCACAGTGTTGGGTATATGCTCCAGGATAATGCCCAGCGTTTTGAAAGCTCCGATGATGGTACTCAGCTAGAGGAAGGCAGTAACGTGACCCCAGACAGAGGGGGTGCCCAAGAAGGACAGCAATCTGGCAGTCATGTTCCCTCAGCTGCAGCATACTGCCAGGTTTGCTCCAGTGATGAGGAGGGAGGGGAGGGAGGGGATGATGAGGTCACTGACTCCATGTGGGTGCCTAATAGGAGAGAGGAGGAGGAGGCACATCACCAAGGAGGTAGGATGCCCTCCAGGGGCCAGCTTAAGGGCAGCACACTGACTGCATCACACCGCAGAGCTCCGTATGTGCAGGGCGCTGCTGTCTCTGCACGTTATTCCCATAGTTCTTTGGTGTGGGCCTTTTTTGAAACGAGTGCATCAGATTCCACTGCTGCTATTTGCAACATATGTCTCAAGCGTAGCCCAAGTGGCCAAAACATCACCTGCTTGGGCACCACATGCTTGACCAGACATATGTTGACCTGCCATGCATTTCGTTGGCAAGCGTACCTAAAAGACCCACACCAAAGAACAAAGAGGACCTCTCCTTGCGCCTCATCAGCTGGGATCTCCAACCCCACTATACCTTCAGTCCTCTCTGAGACCTGCACTGAGAGGAATGAAGGTGTAGAATTAGGTGTGCCAAGTACTTGAGGGCAATCTGCTATCGGTACACCGACGTCAGATTGTACCAGGCAAATTTCCCTGCCCCAGCTGCTGCACCGCCGAAAGAAGTTCGCTCCTAGCCATCCACATGCCCAGCAGTTGAATGCTAGATTGGCTAAATTGCTAGCACTTCAACTGCTGCCTTTTCAGTTGGTAGACTCTGCCCCCTTCCGTGAGTTTGTGGAATGTGCGGTTCCTCAGTGGCAGGTTCCCAAACGCCACTTTTTCTCACGGAAGGTGATTCCGGCTCTCTACCGGCATGTGGAAGGCAATGTCTTGGCCTCGCTGGACAGAGCGGTTAGCAGTAAGGTGCATATTACCACTAACTCATGGTCCAGCAGGCATGGACAGGGACATTACCTATTTTTCACGGCGAATTGGGTGACTCTCCTGGCAGCTGGGAAGGATGCAGGACAAGGTGCAGTAGTGTTGGAGGTTGTTCCGCCACCACGCCTCCAAAATGCTACTACTGGTGATTCTGACACACCTCTCTCCTCCACCCCCTCCTCTTCTTCTTCCTCCATGGCCTCTTCCTGTGCTTTGTCCTCGGAACCAGCAGTGTTCCGTAGGTGTTCAAGGGGCTACGCAAGTACGCAGGCCAAAAGATACCATGCGGTGCTTGAGCTGGTGTTTTTGGGGGACAGGAGCCACACTGGGGCAGAAATTCTGTCAGCTCTGCAGGGGCAGGCTCAGATGTGGTTGATGCAACGCCAGCTTAAGGCAGGAATGGTGGTTTGGGACAATGGCACCAACCTCCTCTCCGCCCTCCGACAGGGACAACTGACCCATGTGCCCTGTTTGGCTCACGTCCTTTACTTGGTGGTGCAGCGGTTCCTGGGCAGGTACCCGGGTTACAGGATGTCCTGAGGCAGGCCAGGAAAGTCTGTGTGCATTTCCGCCGGTCATATAATGCCAGTGCTCAGCTGGCTGACCTCCAAAAAGGAATTTAACCTGCCCAAGAACCGCCTAATCTGTGACATGCCCACCAGGTGGAACTTAACGTTGGCCATGCTGCAGCGGCTGCACATGCAGCAGAGGGCTATCAATGAGTACCTGTGTGACTATGGCACCAGGACAGGGTCAGGGGAGCTTGTTTTTTTTCCCCACGCCAGTGGGCCATGATCAGGGATGCATGTACTGTCCTGTCACAGTTTGAGGAGGCCACAAGGATGGTGAGCAGTGACAGTGCATGCATCAGTGGCACTGTCCCCCTTGTCCACCTGTTGGAGCAGACGCTGAATGGAATAATGGACAGGGAACTTGAGGCAGAACAGAGGCAGGAAGAGGAGGACGTCCTTAGCTCTCAAGGCCCCCTTTATCCAGACAGTGTGCCTGCGTGCCCGCCGATCACACAGGAAGAGGAGGATTGTGTCAACATGGTGGTGGAGCCTGGCACTCAGCATCAGCAGTCTTTAAGGGATCATTTACAGTCCCAAGAAACCCATGGACTTGTACGTAGCTTGGAGGAGGTGGCTGCAGATCATGTCGTCCTTAGTGACCCAGAGGACTCCGGACTGAATGCCTCAGCAAACCTACACTGCATGGCCTCCCTGATCCTGCAAAGCCTGCGGAAGGATCCTCGTATTCGTGGTATCAAGGAGAGGGATCAATACTGGCTGGCAACCCTCCTTGATCCATGTTACAAGGGTAAGGTTACGGACCTTATCTTGCCGTCGCAGAGGGAACAGAGGATGAAACATCTTTGGGAGGCCAACAACGTGTTGCTGAGGCTTCGGTCAGTCAAAGAAGGAGCGGTGGAGAAGGTGGCCGTCTGACCAATGCGTTCAGACAATTTTTTAGTCCGCAGCCCCAAGGTATGATCGGTTCCAGCAACCATCGCCAGCATCTGTTTTACATGGTGCAGGAATACCTAGGGGCAAGATCTGACTTGGACACCTTTCCCACCGAAAATCCTCTGGGTTACTGGGTCTTGAGGATGGATCACTGGCCAGAGCCTGCACAGTATGCAATTGAGTTACTGGCCTTCCTGCATCCAGCGTTCTTTCAGACCGCACATTCAGTGCTGCTGGAGGCTTTGTAACAGATCACAGGGTGCGCCTGTCCACCAACTCGGTCTATCGACTGACCTTCATAAAAATGAATCAGTCTTGGATAACCACCAGCTACCAAGCACCTGATGCTGATGTAACCGAATAATTTTTTTTGAAATGTCAGATCCCTTCAAGACTGCCTATGCTGATGCTGAGTGACTATCCTGTTATGCCGAGTGACTATCCTCTTCCTCCTCAATGATCATGCTGATAGCTTGTAATGCAGCGTACACACGACCGGACTTTCTGGCAGACTAGGTCCAACGGTCTTCCTGAAGGACTTCCGACGGACTATCTGAACGAACGGACTCGCCTACACATGACCGGTCTTTCCGGCAGGCTAGGTCCACCAGTCTTCCTGACGGAGTTAGGGCGGACTTCCAAATGAACGGACTTGCCCACATATGGACTAAAGTCCGTTCATTTTGAAAGTGATGAGGTATGACGGGACTAGAAAAGGAAGTCAATATCGCCACTTTTATCGGCGAGATTAACACCTTGCGAGCCCCGTCGCAGAGCATACCAGGCCCTCAGGTTTGGTATGGATTTTAAGGGGAACCCCCTATGCAAAAAAACAGTTTGGCGCTCCCCCCAAAATCCATACCAGACCCTTATCGGAGCACACAGCCCGGCCGGTCAGGAAAGGGGGTGGGGACGAGCGAGCGCCCCCCTCCTGAACCGTACCAGGCCGCATGCCCTCAACATGGGGGGGTGGGTGCTTTGGGGGAGGAGGGCCCGGTCTTCTTCATCGCCTTCTTCCCTCTTCTCTTCTTCTGATGTTGACACAACGCTCTCTCCCGCTGTAATGCTGTGTGAGCGGTGTGCAATGACTTATATTAGGCATGGGGCGTGGTCACCGTGTGACGTCACAGTCCTGGGACATGCTGGGACTGTGCCGTCATAAGAAGCGAGGTCACCACGCGGTGACCACGCCCCATGCCTATATAAGTCATTGCACACAGCATTACAGCGGGAGAGAGTGTCGTGTCAACATTGGAAGAAGAGAAGAGGGAACAAGATGACAGAGAAGACAGGGCCACCGCTAGCAAAAGAGCAGAAGAGGAGCCCGGCAGAAGAACCGGAGAGCGGGAGAAGAAGCGGACACCGGGAGAAGAGGTCGGAGAGTGGGAGAAGAAGCAGACACCTGGAGAAGAGGCCGGAGAGTGTGGAGAAGTCGGAGGAGACCCCCCCAAAGTCGGAACAAGACCTCCGAAGCTGCCTAATAAAACTACTTTAAAAACCTGTGTAGTGTGTTTTTTATTGGCACTTTTTTTCCTCAGGTGAATGGGTAGGGGTACGATGTACCCCATACTCATTCACATAGGGTGGGGGGCCGGGATCTGGGGGGCCCCTTATTAAAGGGGGCTCCCGGATTCCGATAAGCCCCCCGCCCGCAGACCCCGACAACCAGGCCAACGGCCAGGGTTGTCGTGAAGAGGCCCTTACCCAGGCATGCGGGCCTGGTACGGTCCAGGAGGGGGGGGCGCTTGCTCGTCCCCACCCCCTTTCCTGACCGGCTGGGCTGGTATGGATTTTGGGGGGACCCCTACGCCATTTTTTCAGTGTAGGGGGTTCCCCTTAAAATACATACCAGGCGACATTGTTGCCTTTTTCTCGTGCTCGCTGCAATAGGAAAATGTGTTTTTCTTATTGCAGCAAGCGCTAGATTATACCCTGTCGCCGAGAACCAGCGCGAAACATTCTTGCGGGCAGGTGCTGTAGCTGCCCTTGCGTCGTATTTGGTCTGTCGGACCAGCATACAGAAGAACGGGCTTCCCAATAGGAACTGGGTCCGGCGGAGTTCCGGCGGAAAGATTTGAAGCATGTTTCAAATCTAAAGTCCGGCGGATTTTTGACCGAAAAGGTCCGTCGGAAGTCCGATGAAGCCCACACACGGTCGGATTGTCCGCCGGATTCGGTCTGTCGGACCAGTCCAGTGGAAAAATCTGCTCGTGTGTACGCTGCATAAGAATATTTTTGGTTCTGGGCGCCGCCACCAGTGGCTAAGGCCCAATTTTTTAGCCCCTGTATTACAGGGGCATGTAATTACAATTTTTGATGCAATATTTTGCAAGGAGGGTTCGTTGCTGCGCTCAACTAGAGTATTTGTGAGGGGTTGCAGTGTTGTGGCACCAGTGCCCAAGGCCCAATTTTTCAGCCCCTGTTTAACAGGGGCGTGTAATTACAATTTTTGATGCAATACATTGCATCAGGGCTTGTTCCTGCACTCCAACTAGAGTATCTGTGAGGGGTTGCAGTTTTGTGGCACCAGCACCAGTGCCTAACGCCCAATTTTTCTGCCCCTGTTCAACAGGGACATGCAAATACAATTCTTGATCTAATATTTCACAGCAGGGCCCGTTTCTGCGCCCACCAAGAGTAACTGTGAGGACTTACAGTGTTGTGGCACCAGCACCACCACCACCAAAGGCCCAATTTTTCTGCCCCTGTTCAACAGGTGCATGTAATTACAATTCTTGATCTAATATTTCAGAGCAGGGCCTGTTCCAGTGCCCACCAAGAGTAACTGTGAGGACTTACAGTGTTGTGGAAACACCACCACCACCACCAAAGGCCCAATTTTTATGACCCTGTTCAACAGGGGCATGTAATTACAATTCTTGATCTAATATTTCACAGCAGGGCCTGTTCCTGCGCCTACCAAGAGTAACTGTGAGGGCTTACAGTGTTGTGGCAACACCATCACCTAAGGCCCCAATTTCTGCAGAGTATATAGGGCAGGCCCCTACTTTCAAACATCCAACTTGCAAACGACTCCTACTTGCAAACGGAGGGAGACAACAGGAAGTGAGATGAAATCTACCCCTAGGAAGGGAAATTCTCTCCTGTAAGAGTTAATATGGGAAAAACGTGTCTCCTCTCCACTGATGCTTTATCACCAATCCTTATTTCACTAAAAAACCCAAATTGTCAAAAAACATTTGTCATTGGGACAGAAAGTGAGGTGAAATCTTCTGAAGATGTGCACAGACAGCAAAACAAATGTCACAGGGGTGATAACCCTTCCCTATGTTTTCCAAAAAGCTTAAAAATCGATTTTTTGGCTGGAGCTACACTTTAAAAATGTACCAGTTCAAAATTACAAACAGATTCTACTAAACAACAAACCTACAGTCCCTGTCTTGTTTGCACTGCCTGTATGCTGCTGTTCAGAGTATATAGGGCCTGGGGGCCCCACGCCTTTCCTTTTTTAATTTGGGTGCGGGGTTCCCCTTAATATCTATACAATACACAAAGGACCTGGTAATGGACTGGGGGGGGGGGGGGGGGGTACCCACGCCGTTTGTCACTGATTTTCATCCATATTGCCAAGACCCAACATTACATTAAAGCCGTAAGCAGTTTAAATGACTTTTATTTCTTTAAAAATGTCATTTTGTGCAAGGACTGTTCTAAGCACGGGAAACACGCCCCACTTTATAGGCATACTATAGACACCCCCCAGGTACAATATTTAAAGGAATATTTCACTTTTTTTTTCACTTTAAGCATCATTAAAATCACTGCTCCCAAAAAAATGTCCCAGACCCTTTTTAGGACAATACCATGCAAATTAGCCTTTAAAATTAGCACTTTTGATTTCGAACGTTCGAGTCCCATAGACTTCAATGGGGTTCTAAAGTTCGCGTGAATTTTCGGTCTGTTCGCAGGTTCTGGTGCGAACTGAAACGGGGGTGTTCGGCTCATCCCTAATCGAGAATAAAAATTGTGTTAGGCTTTAAAGTGTCACTAAACCTACATCATAAAAAAATCTATCAATAAATGGTGTATTAGATCCTGTTCATACTCAGTCTCTATGAGATATGTTTTCTGTATTCTGCAAAAAACCTGGTTGATCCTGCTGCTCTCTATCTCTACCTTCTGTTCATGTCCCCATCTCAGCTAGTGAGTGCTGTGGTGGCACATGCTCAGTTTTCAGTGAGTTTCTATGCTGAGCAATTCCTCCCTATCACAGTTGAGCATCCCATGTGACTGTAGAGTCACACATGTGGGCGTATAGACAGTGGTAGATAACAGCCCGCTCCCTCCCTCCTCCTCCATGCCCACTAAACAGCAAAACACAATGGGGGCAGGAAATTACATGTAGTTTATTGGAGGCTTCACCTCTCTCTTATTCTAAGACACAGGCTGGAGCAGGGCCATCTTTCATTTTGATTGGGCCCTGGGCAAACATTTTCTTGGGGCCCCCCCTCCATTCTGAGACATACAAAAAATAGCAGGTAGACTCAAAATCAGTTTACTGCAGCAGATCACGCAGCGATTGCAATTGTTTGCCAGAGGTTACAGCCTATCATTACTGCTCAATGGCTGGTTTCTAGAGGTTACAACACATAATTTCTGCTTGCCGATTGGTTGCTAGAGGTTAATGTACATTATTAGCGCTCACTAATTGGTTGCTAGGGGTTACAGCACATCATTAGCACTTACTGATTGGTTGCTAGAGATTAAAGCAGATCACTACTGTTTGCTGATTGGTTGCTAGAGGTTCATGCACATCATTACCTTTCACTGAGCAGTGGAGCAATCCCAAATAATTGAGCAAGTAAAGGGGCACATTAATACACATACTACAGGAGAGGTTCAGAGACTGCGGACATACTGCAGGAGATTACCAGAGACTGCGGACATACTGCAGGAGATTACCAGAGACTGCGGACATACTGCAGGAGACAGAGACTGCGGACATACTGCAGGAGACAATCAGAGACTGCGGACATACTGCAGGAGACAATCAGAGACTGCGGACATACTGCAGGAGACAATCAGAGACTGCGGACATACTGCAGGAGACAATCAGAGACTGCGGACATACTGCAGGAGACAATCAGAGACTGCGGACATACTGCAGGAGACAATCAGAGACTGCGGACATACTGCAGGAGACAATCAGAGACTGCGGACATACTGCAGGAGACAATCAGAGACTGCGGACATACTGCAGGAGATTACCAGAGACTGCGGACATACTGCAGGAGACAATCAGAGACTGCGGACATACTGCAGGAGACAATCAGAGACTGCGGAGATACTGCAGGAGACAATCAGAGACTGCGGAGATACTGCAGGAGACAATCAGAGACTGCGGAGATACTGCAGGAGGCAATCAGAGACTGCGGAGATACTGCAGGAGGCAATCAGAGACTGCGGACATACTGCAGGAGATTACCAGAGACTGCGGACATACTGCAGGAGACAATCAGAGACTGCGGACATACTGCAGGAGACAATCAGAGACTGCGGACATACTGCAGGAGACAATCAGAGACTGCGGACATACTGCAGGAGACAATCAGAGACTGCGGACATACTGCAGGAGACAATCAGAGACTGCGGAGATACTGCAGGAGACAATCAGAGACTGCGGAGATACTGCAGGAGACAATCAGAGACTGCGGAGATACTGCAGGAGGCAATCAGAGACTGCGGACATACTGCAGGAGATTACCAGAGACTGCGGACATACTGCAGGAGACAATCAGAGACTGCGGACATACTGCAGGAGACAATCAGAGACTGCGGACATACTGCAGGAGACAATCAGAGACTGCGGACATACTGCAGGAGACAATCAGAGACTGCGGACATACTGCAGGAGACAATCAGAGACTGCGGACATACTGCAGGAGACAATCAGAGACTGCGGAGATACTGCAGGAGGCAATCAGAGACTGCGGACATACTGCAGGAGATTACCAGAGACTGCGGACATACTGCAGGAGACAATCAGAGACTGTGGACATACTGCAGGAGACAATCAGAGACTGCGGACATACTGCAGGAGACAATCAGAGACTGCGGACATACTGCAGGAGACAATCAGAGACTGCGGACATACTGCAGGAGATTACCAGAGACTGCGGACATACTGCAGGAGACAATCAGAGACTGCGGACATACTGCAGGAGACAATCAGAGACTGCGGACATACTGCAGGAGATTACCAGAGACTGCGGACATACTGCAGGAGACAATCAGAGACTGCGGACATACTGCAGGAGACAATCAGAGACTGCGGACATACTGCAGGAGACACTGAGAGACTGCGGACATACTGCAGGAGACAATCAGAGACTGCGGACATACTGCAGGAGACAGAGACTGCAGACATTATACAGGAGATGGTCAGATAACTTTCAGCAATGCACAGCTTTACAGTTAAATAACACAGCTCAGGGTTTAAACATTCAGGCATTCTATGGTTGTAAGGACATACCTGGCCAGCCAAACTTACTACATACATTCAGGACTGTGGGCGGGGCTTCCACTCTCTGCTCTCACTAAAGCAGCTGGGAGCTCCACTGATGCTTTGTTGGGTGGGCCCTGGGCCCACATCACCCGTGAATGGTCGCCCCGATGACAGCTTTGCAGAGCGCACAGAGGACACGGGAGGATGTATTCCTCGCTAGCCAGCTGAGAGGGGGCGGGGCCGGTAGCTCCACTGACGCTCTGACCCCGCCCACGTGCAGCCTGTGTACTCGGAAAAGAGCTTCTGTAGTGAGAGCCAGTGATCGGAGTGCGACTGTCAGTGGAGCTTCCGGCCCCGCCCCCTCTATACTGCCTGGTGAATACAGAGGTCCAGGGGCTGGGCCGGGAGCTCCAATGACACTCCCACTCCGATCACTGGCTCTCACTACAGGCGCTCTATTCCCAGTACACAAGCTGCACGTGGGCGGGGTCAGAGCGTCAGTGGAGCTCCCGGCCCCGCCCCCTCTCAGCTGGCTAGCGAGGAATACATCCTCCCGTGTCCTCTGTGCGCTCTGCAAAGCTGTCATCGGGGCCCCAATTCACGGCTAGCGCGGGCCCCCCAACAAAGATTGGGCAAGGGGCAAGTGCCCCGTTTGCCCTGCGCTAAAGACGGCCCTAGCTGGAGGGGCGTGACACAGCCTGTGACTGGCAGATATCTGCCCACACCATGTAAATGCCAAAAAATAATAAAGGATTGATTTCAAATATATATTTGTATGACAATTTAAAACAGTTTATTAATGAATTAATTATTCTTACTCTATATTCCAAAGGCTGTTTTTTTTTAACATGTGACCAGCAGCAGAGGACTAGAAACTCCTCCTGCTTATGCTTCCCTGCAGAAAGGCTGGGAAAGAACTGGGTCACGTGACAGCTGTATATCACTTAAGAAAAGGGTACCTAGATTTTTTTTTTAATTAACTACTCCTGGACCACCCATTGCACATATACTGCGGCAGGGCATCCCGGCTGCACGAAACAATGTACCTGTACGTTGTTTGCGACTTCCTGGTCTGGGGCACGTACGCGCGCCGAACGCGACCCACTCCTGCTGTGATTGGACAAAGCGGAAAACAATCAGCGGATCCGGTGGCCGCGATGGCCCCTGGCCACCCAGGATCGTTCAGAGGAGAGACAGAATGGCAGTCTGCCAGACAGGGAGAGAGGGATTTTGTGTTCCTGCTAATCAGGAACACAGATGTCTCTCTTCCTGCAGTCAGTCCATCCCCCACAGAGTAAGAAAGCACACCCAGGGAACACACTTAACCCTTTGATTGCTCCTGATGTTAACCCCTTTGCTGCCAGTGTCACTTATACAGAGACAGTGCATTTATTTAGCATCGATCACTGTATTGGTGTCACTGGTCCCAAAAAAGTGTCACTTAGTGTCTGATTTGTCCGCCGCAATGATCGCAGCCATTACTAGTAAAAATAAAAATAAAAATTCCATAAAAACATCCCATAGTTTGTAGACAGGATAACTTTTTGCAAACCAATCAATATATGCTTATTGGGATTTGTTTTACTAAAAATATGTAGCAGAAAATATATTGGCCTGAATTGATGAAGAAATTCGATTTTTTTTACATATTTTTATTGGATATGTTTTATAGCAGAAAGTAAAAAATATTGTTTTTTTTTTTTAAATTGTCGGTCTTTTTTTGTTTATAGCGCAAAAAATAAAAACCGCAGAGGTGATCAAATACCACCAAAAAGAAAGCTCTATTTGTGGGAAAAAGGGACATCAATTTTGTTTGGGTACAATGTAGCAAGACCACGTAATTGTCAGTTAAACTGGATGTAAACCCGATTTATGAAATTTGAGCTGGACACATACATCCACAGTGTTTTCTTATCTCTCTCCTAAGCACTATGTCTTGTAGCTGTCTCCTGCTGTTTTTCTTTTATCAGCCTGATAACTCCTGACAAGTTCTCCATCAACTGAGATAAAAGCAGCCTGAGTTTTGTGTTGGGAAGGTTTCTATAAATAGATAAGCACAGAGCTGAACTATTCAACAAACAGCTCTGAAAGTCTCTATCTATAAGGAGAGGGGGTGTGTACCTTTCCTCCAATCAGCTGTCTTGGCTGTATGCCCAGGCTTCCCTGCAGTGCTAAACAGGAAGAGAAAATCTCCTAACACAATCTGAACTTTCTAAAGCTGAAGACAGCAGATATACATTATCTCACAAAAGTGAGTACACCCCTCACATTTTTGTAAATATTTTATTATATCTTTTCATATGACAACACTAAAGAAATGACACTTTGCTACAATGTAAACTAGTCAGTGTACAGCTTGTATAACAGTGTAAATTTGCTGTCCCCTCAAAATAACAACACAAAAGTGAGTACACCACTAAGTGAATATGCCCAAATTGGGCCCAAGGTGTCAATTTTTTGTGTGGCCACCATTATTTTCCAGCACTGCCTTTACCCTCTTGGGCATTGAGTTCACCAGAGCTTCACAGGTTACCACTGGAGTCCTCTTCCACTCCTCCATGACGACATCACGGAGCTGGTGGATGTTAGAGAACTTGCGCTCCTCCGCCTTCCGTTTGAGGATGCCCTACAGATGCTCAATAGGGTTTAGGTCTGGAAACATGCTTGGCCAGTCCATCACCTTTACCCTCAGCTTCTTTAGCAAGGCAGTGGTCATCTTGGAGGTGTGTTTGGGGTCGTTATCATGTTGGAATACTTCCCTGTGGCCCAGTCTCCGAAGGGAGGGGATCATGCTCTACTTCAGTATGTCGTAGTACATGTTTGCATTCATGGTTCCCTCAATGAACTGTAGATCCCCAGTGCCGGCAGCACTCATGTAGCCCCAGACCATGACACTCCCACCACCATGCTTGACTGTAGGCAAGATACACTTGTCTTTGTACTCCTCACCTGGTTGCCGCCACACACGCTTGACACCATCTGAACCAAATAAGTTTATCAGACCACAGGACATGGTTCTAGTAATTCATATCCTTAGTCTGCTTGCCTTCAGCAAAACTACTTGTCTTCAGCAAAGAGGCTTTCTTCTGGGACGACAGTCATGCAGACCAATTTGAAGTAGTGTGCGGCGTATGGTCTGAGCACTGACAGGCTGACCCTCCACCCCTTCAACCTCTGCAGCAATGCTGGCAGCACTCATACATCTATTTCCCAAAGACAACCTCTGGATATGATGTTGAGCATGTGCACTTACAGTAACTTTTTTGGTCGACCATGGTGAGGCCCGTTCTGAGTGGAACCTGTCCTGTTAAACCACTGTATGGTCTTGGCCACCGTGCTGCAGCTCAGTTTCAGGGTCTTGGCAATATTTTTATTTTATGTAGAGCAACAATTCTTTTTTTCAGATCCTCAGAGAGTTCTTTGCCATGAGGGGCCATATTGAACTTCCAGTGACCAGTATAAGAGAGTGAGAGCGATAACACCAAATTGAACACACCTGCTCCCCATTCACACCTGAGACCTTGTAACACTAACGATTCACATGACACCGGGGAGGGAAAATGGCTAATTGGGCCCAATTTGGACACTTTCACTTAGGGGTGTACTCACTTTTGTTGCCAGCGGTTTAGACATTAATGGCTCTGTGTTGAGTTATTTTGAGGGGACAGCAAATTTACACTGTTATGCAAGCTGTACACTCACTAATTTACATTGTAGCAAAGTGTAATTTCTTCAGTGTTGTCACATGAAAAGATATAATAAAATATTTACAAAAATGTGAGGGGTGTACTCACTTTTTTTAGATACTGTACATGTAAAATTTATTGTAAGGAGATTTGTTTCATCCCTGTGTATCATCTGAGGCTGTTCACTTCACTGGGTATATGTGAGGGTTTACATCCACTTTAAAGTAACGCAGTGCCATATCGCAAAAAATGGCCTGGTCATTAAGGGGGTAAAATCTTCCAGGGCTGAAGTGGTTAAAATAGTTACAGTGCCATCATCCATATACAAAAATCTGTCAGCCATTTTAAACATTTAAATGTTTTAAATTTAAAACATTTAAGTTTTTAGAGGCGTAGTCCCGACTTTAAAGCTGAAGTTTAGGTAGGATTTTTTGTTTTGCATAGTTACATTGATCCAGTTTAGACCAATGTAAGCATGTATATCTCATGACTGACTAATCTCTGCGTAAGCTGCAAATCATTGTATTAGTTGCTGCTACTACAGTGATAAAACAGTCTACTGGGTCCAGTGCCAAGCAAGTTCAATTCGCATAGTAACTACATGGGGTCGCCTGTTTGACACTGCCTCCATTCACCGGAAGCCTTGTTCTTTTTTTAGTGAGTACAAGGCATTCTCTGATTGGGCAAGTTGGATGATGTCACAATCTCCACCTTGTCCAATCAGAGAATGCCTTGTATTCGTTGAGGAATGTTCTCTGTCTCATGGCAGCGATGTGCAAGTGACCCCTTGTGGGTACTATTCAGAATTGTATCTGTTCGGCACTGGACCCAGAAGACTGCTGCTATCATTGTACTAGCGGCAACTACTACATCGAATTACAACTTTCATAGGGACCGGTCAGGTATGAGATATGCATACTTACATTGTTCCAAGCTGGACCAATGTAACTATGCAAAAAGATGAATACCTAAACTTCAGCTTTAAGGTTAAGCCCCGCATATGGCCATTCCCTGTCCAAAAAGATTGCTTCAGTCGCAAGCAAGAGCACTTACATTGGACAAGAGAATAGCAGTTGGGGGCCTTGGCCCTGAAATCAAAGGTGTAGATCCCCCAGTAGCAGAGTGAAACTAGTTTCAGAGGGGAAAGAAGAGACACATTTTCTGACTAGTAAAGGTAATAGCGGACATATACTGCTGTTATTTGGCAGAACATTTATTTTAAAATGTTTAAAATTGTTGATAGGTTTACTTTAAAAGAAAACGTGTGGCTAGAGAAATGCACAGCATCACAACCAGGCAACTTACATTTTCTAAAGGAATTCAGCAATAGCAACCTCCATATATTTTCAGGACATGTGTCTTTTAGATCCAGAAAACTGCTAATGCTAAACAGGAAACACTGCAGCTGCTCTAAAACTAGAAAATGCACTCCATGCACGTGCTCACGCTCCTGTGCGATTTGAGTGCAGTGTGTTATCAGCCCATTCTTTTGAATGGGATAAAACAACACTGTATAACACCAAAAGTACTGCATGCACTACTTGTACAAACACACTGCAACCGGATCGCATGGATCTTTGGTACCATACGATCTAGTGCACGCAAATACACTGAGTTTGCTATCTGCGCTTGGGGTGTCGTTAACTTTATACTGACACCCACTGCAGATCAGAGACATGTTTTGAATGTGATGAGGGAAAAACATGGAATGCATGTTTCTTGCACCCCATTTCAGTGCACCAAGGACTCATTCACACTTTTGTGTTGTGGCAATGTGTTTTGCAACAAAATATTTCAACACACTTGCTCTATGTGCAGTGCGGGTGGCAAGTGCTCATTTTCATGTGCATGTGCAGGGTTGTGAGAAGCTTAACTAGACATACAAGGATATGAATGTGAATAAGCACGCACAGGCCATGGCACATTCGCGCACGCACACAGATCCTGGCACCCAGCGGCCTTTTTAACCACTTCACTACCGGGTACTTTCACCCCCTTCCTAACCAGGCCAGTTGTGCAACACTGTTCCCAAAAGAAATTATTTGCATTTTTTTGAGACAGATAGAACTTTCTTTTGGTGGCATTTAATCACCACTGGGTTTCTTATTTTTTGCTAAACAAATGAAAAAATACCAAAAATTTGGAAAAGAAAAAGTAAGTAATTTTTCTTCTTCACTGACATGCGCTGATGAGGCTGTACTAAGGGGCACTGTCGAGGCTGTACTGATGTGCACTGATGAGGCAGCACTTATGAGGTGCCACTGCTGGGCACTGTAAAGGCGGCACTGATAAGCTGCACTAATGGGCACTGATGAGGAGGCACTGACAAGGTTGCACTGATAAGGCGGCACTGATAGGTGGCACTGATAGATGGTACTGATGAGCACTGATAAGCTGTACTGATAGGCACTGATAAGCTGCACTGATGGACACTGATGGGGCTACACTGTTAATCAGGGCACTGATGATCAGTGCCCTTATTATCAGTGTAAACAATGTACTCACTGTGCCCTGTCAGAGTTGCCGGTTATCAGCTATCTTTTCCTGATTGGACACGGCTGATCACATTGTAAAGGGCCACTGTGATTGTCCCTTTTTCGCAAGCTGTGATCACTGTGTCCAAAAGACACAGCAATCACAGAGTGCGCCTGAGGGGGTGCATGGGAGGCGCATGCGTGGTAGGACATCCATGGGTGTCCTCCCAGAACTGGAGGCCCACGCTGTAGCCATCTTTTGAATAAAGTGCGGGCAGGAACTGGTTAAACCCAAGGTCTGCTAGGCTCTAGGTCCTGTATTCTAAGTTTCTGAAAGTCTACTTACCTTGTTCCTGACCCAGCTACACTTGACACTCCTCTTGGATCACCAATGCCTATTATGTCTATTGCTTACCTGTGTTACATGAACATGGCTTAGACTTCTGACCACAGTTCTGCTTCCTTACTTGCTACCTCACTACCAGAATGTTGCTGACTCATGCCTGTTCCTGACCATGAACTTGATCCTGATCCTGCACCTGTCTACTGCTGTTGAAAATACTGTATCTTGTGACCTAACTCCATACTGCAACTGAAAGGACTTCTGTTCTTCCAAGCTCAAGTTCACTGTTCCAGCTTCCCAGCTCCTGTGCCCTTCCGCTTTCCTAGCAGTCCCTTTCTCCACTACCAGGGGTGCTTGGACAGGAACTGCTCAAGAGGCCACCCTTGTAATTTCTGCCTCCAGAGTCAGGTATGTAACAGTGGTGTCATTCATTGTAAATGGCACCCCAACGCACTGTACAGGAGAGCACAAAATGCAATGCACAGCAGCGCATCACAATGCACATACCCTGCATTATGGTGCGCTGTGTTATGAAGAAAGAGTCATGCATGTTTTTTTACCTATTGTGGTACGTTGGCAGGTCATTTATAATGAATAGACTGCCTTATCTCAACACACCTTAATGTGTGTCATAACATGCATTAACGAGTTTGCATTAAAAGAGAAGTATGTTTTTTTAAATTTCCTATTCATAGTTACCTATGTGGATGCAGCATCAGACTGATACTGCAGCTGTCCCCCTCCGTCTCTGCACTGAGAACCGAGCCACTGAACATCGCTGATGGCTCGGTTTTCACAGATCCCAGAGAGGAGAGCTGCTGACTGTCAGTCAGCGTCTCTCCTCTCTGCTTCTTCATGCTCACTGGAGCGCTGAGCTGTGGAGGGGCGGGGAGCGGCCATTTCAGCGGCTCGCTGAGGCTGCCACCAATCAAGGCAGCTGACGGATCCAGACTTGGGAAATCGGGATGACGCGCTGTTTCGACTGATGACAGTGACGTCAGCGGAGAGCGGACTTCAGACTGCTCTCCGCTGAAAATGGGTCACAGGAGTGCAAAATGAATTGCACTCCTGTGACCCATAGGAAAAGCCCAGCCTAAAAAGCTCAGGCTGGACTTCTCCTTTAATGCAGCCCAACAGATTGTTTTTTTTTTTTTCTTTGTGAATGGCCTTTAAGCTGAGTTTTTTTTCTTGCTGTTCATATAAAATAAGTACAATTTTTTTCAGGTATATTTTAGACGTCTTTTACCTGAAGGAACAGGTCTTCTCTCCCTAGTGTTTTCCATTGGTAAAACAAAAAATGCCTAAAGTGATACGAAAGTCTCAGTTATTTTTCTTTATAAATCACAAACATGTTATACTTACCTGCTCTGTGCAGTGGATTTGCCAAGAGCTGCCTGGATCCTCCTCTTCTCCGATCCCTCGCAGGCGCTCCTGGCCCTACCCTCACGGCGAGTGCCCCCACATCAAACAGCTTTCTATGGGGGCACCCAAGCCGAGCTACAGCTCCGTGTGTCCATTCAGACACGGAGCCGAGGTTCGGCCCTGTCCCCTCTCACTCCTGATTGGCTAACTGACTTTGATTGACAGCAGCGGGAGCCAATGGCACCACTTCTGTGTCTCAGCCAATCGTGAGGGAGGGAAGGCACTTGTGCACATCGCTGGATAGTGATGGTGCTCAGGTAAGTATTAGGGAGGTTGAGGGGGCTTCTACACACAGAAGGTCTTGTGTGTTAATGCATAGAATACATTAAACTTTCTGCCTTTACAAACACTTTAAATACACATGTAAAACTGTTGAAATATGATTCTACAGCTCTTGTATGCAAAAACGCTCAAATAAAAACACCTGAAAATGCCAAAAAAACACTCTACTCAGGTGCGAATACAGTCTTAATGTGAAGTTATTTATTCTCAAAGGCCACAACAAAGATTTAAAATTTGCGTTGCTTAGTAACACACAATAAAGTGCCTACAGCTTTAACCACTTTATACCACAGTAACCCTTATGTGTAGCTGCAAAAAGCCAGGCTTTAACACCCACATGCCACACATATGCGTTGTTGGGTGGGCAATGTTTACCTGTAAGCCGTGTGTGCTCCCAGCACAAAGACTGAGCTATCGCTCCCAAGAAGACATTGGTAGCCGGTGGGACCGGCTTCTGATGATATGACCACTGTGGCAGCCTATCACAGTGGTCACATGATCACTACACCTTCCTGCCCCCTTGGGCATTAAGAATTTTAAAAAGGGGACGCCAGGGTGGGCTTTTGTAATGGTTTTTTAGAGCTTTAATGAAGTTTGGCAAATGTCCTATGTCTGTTGGTTTACAATTTTTTTCAATACATGAAATACAAAGGGAGGCTAACTCTGAAACGCCCCTCTACTGCTGACATGCGGTTAGGGAGAACTGTGATATGGAGGCTTTGGAGATGTGGTAAATAACAAATAAGGGGCATGTACCATGCTAATAGTGAAAAATAATTGAAAAAAATATATTCTATAGAGAAGGAAGCTGTGACACATAAACATGCGATAACCATGCAAGAAGAATTAGTGTAAATGGGAATAGTTACGCTAATTAGAAAAATATCGAATTCCCTAGGCAAAATTACAAATTAATATATATGTGCAAAATCCAATGTGCAAAAAAACATATGCCCTGAATGCATAAAAATAAATATGGATAATATCACTCTATGTATAAGACAACAATAGTATAGTTGAAAAAAGTGTCCATATAAATTCATATAGTGTAAATTGATATGATAATTAAACTAAAATAATCATTAAGTGCAAAGTTCACATAGAATGTATAAGAAGATTAGACTAAACGAATCATAAGCACAAAGTCCGCATATGGTGTATGTTGAATCCAATTCCACAATGTAAAGCGGAATGAATGGAAAAACGATTTGAGAGATGATTCCACCACCGCCAAGAGGGTAAAGGGTGGATATATCTTTGAGGTGCACACCACAAAAAAGTATGTTAGGGACCCTTACCAGATGAGGTGGACCTCCTATTTGTAGCGAAGTCGTCAACGCCTGCAGATATAACCCTCTGCGGGGTCTTTGCATCAATCCGGGATGTCCGTACCTCCAGATACCTCCTCACTCACAATGCTAAACTTCCGTCCACTGTACGGAGAGAACCCGCTTGCTAATAAAGGAAGCCAAAACACTCACCCAGCAACGGAACTGGCCACATGGAAGGATAAAGAAATGGAGGAAACTCCAATAGTATGTTATCCTTAACCACTGTTTGGTGGTTTGGTGGTTTAGCCCCTCAGTCAGCTTTCAGCTTCCAGCAAAGCAGGCCCTCAGGTCGCCCACCTAGACCTAGAAGCTTTGTGTTTCTGAGTATTTATACAGACTCCCTGCAGCCATCTGGGCTACCCTTCCAGGGATTGGCCAAGGCTGTATAAATATGCATGCTGCCCATTTGCCTTGCTCCACATCTATGTTCTAGAGAGAGCCACAATTCTCCAGAAAGCAGAGAGAGCAATCAAACCTGCAGCATGTAAAAGACTGAACAGACCAGAATAATCAACACAGCTACACTGATTTCAGTGAGCAGCACTAACTTTGCCTAACAACAAAACAGCAGCTCCACTGGATACAGTGAGCCAGAACTAAATTTACCTAATCCTAGGACCTATCTAGGAGGGTGCTAAATACATAAGAGGATTGGCAGGCTGTCAACATTCTACTCTACATGGAAACAAATGTAAGATTTTTTAGTGCCTATGTTGAGAATCTTGAAAATGAAAGTACAGCTAAGGCCCTGTACATACCTGACTGTATCGTAAATGCTTGCAGAAATGTACGTTTTGCCCACATTTCCGATACACACCAAAAACGTGCTACAACACACAATAGTTATAGCTAATTATGCAGCGCTCCCTTACATTAGAGTATGTGTTATATGAAATTGTATACAACACTTATATCATAAATAAATGAATAAGTGCAAATGTTATAATAATCCAAAAAATAATATAACACCCCACAACCACATTAAATTACCACAATTTCCCTGATGTGATAGAAGTCCATAACTGTCTATGACTACTAAATTAGTCCAATCAAGTGATTGGATCCTGCATTGTCCTCTATGGAGTGGCGGATGTCAGTGGGCACATGTCCGCTGACAACTGCCGCCATACAATCTGATCCAAAAACAGACGGATGGCAGTCATATTTTCCATCTATCCGGCAGATCGGATGGCATTGGATGGAAATGGGTGGGCTCTGTTTCCATCTGATTGTCCCATAGAGGAGAGCGGGACTGTGTCTATGTCTGCTCTGCATAAAGGAGCGGATACAGACCTTTCATCCACCTGCTTAGCGGGGATCAGCGGACTGATCCCTCACTGAGCAAGCGGATTCCGCATAGCAGAGGCTCCCATGTTAAAGGGGCCTAACTGATCCTTCAGGCTGTTTTCTCCCCTCCAGCAGTCTAAGATCCTGACATCATCAAGACTAATATATACACATAATAATAATGAATGCGCATCAGCACAAATAAAAGTCCACAAACATAAAATGAAAACATCAGTGATGTGAAAACTTTCCCTTTGTCTTTGGACTTTAGTCCTCAGAAGACTTTCACAGCACTGATGTTTTCATTGTATGTTTGTGGACTTTTATTTGTGTTGATGCGCACTCATTGAATGTGTATATATAGACTTTGACATTCAATATTCCGATGTTTAGTGGGTGCAGCTCTGTTTACACACTTTCACATTGAGCGCAAAGTAACTATTTTGTATTTTTACGAGGGACAGTCCACTACTGGAGCGTGGCGCAGTGTCACGAGTAAAAGGGGAGCACGAGTAAAAGTGTTTTTAGCCCCGGTTCACACTAATGCATTGCAAATTGGGTGCAAATTTAAAGTGATACACGGTGCAAATTCACATTGCAATTTTTTTACATTGCAATGCAAATCCTGCTTAGCATGTGCATTCTCCATGCAAATTTAGTGCAAATTTGTGAGGGAAGTGGTCACATCTGGGATTTTATTTTCTATTAAGCCTAGGCAAAAAAAATAAAATTTGCAGTGATGTGAACACTGGCGATTTCAATCCAGTCCCATAGAAGTCTATGGAGCTGAAATTTACACAGCACCACAATAAACTCGCACAGGACCCTTTTTTGAAAAGGATCAAACTTGCACCGCATATATGTGAACAGCCTTCATTGGAAATAATGCTTTTTTACATGACATGCGAATCTATGCTGTTTGGATTGCATCTGATCCATATAGAATTTGCGTAAGTGTGAACCAGGGCTTTTTCTTGGTTCACACTGAATGGGACTTTGAAATCGTTCAAATTCACTTGAAATCGCACAATTTCAAAGCCGCACGTCCACGACTTCAAGTGCGAATTGGCTGACATCTGTGTGCCTTCATGCACAGATGTCTATGCAAGTTGCATCTGAAATCGGCAAAAGTAGTGCAGGAACTACTTTTCCAAATCGGTGCGGCGCTGCAAAATCGGTGTTGCACCGAATTGAACAGTTCCATCGCCGACAATAGGGTGCGACTTGTCATGCAATTTGACCTGTCAAATCGCATGACAAGTGGCACTGATGTGAACAGGGGGGGGGGGGGTGCTCGCTCTCCCCTAGACTAAACGAGCAATTAACCCTTGCAGTGCAACCACAGTACCACCGCAAGGGTTTTATTTTTCATTCCCCCGGAGTAGGGCTTTAAGACTCTGAAGACGCCCCACACAGCGTGACTGCAGCGCGGCTTGCAAAGGACTTCTTTAATAGAAGTCAATGCAAGCCGCTCCGAAGTCGCCCCCAAAGTGCAGGAACCTTTTTCAACGTCGGAGCCACTTGAGTTGCTCCAATTAGAACGGTTCCATTGCACTGAATGGAGCGAGACTTGTCAGACGACTAAGTCACCCCAGTGTGAACCGACACTAAAGCAAAAAAAGTTCATGTTTGTTTGAAACGTATTTTTAGGTACCTAAATTCCTGTACACAACTAGTAAGTTAATATGATTATTATTATTATTTTGTATCCTATTATGAATATTATGATTTCTCTTTAATTGAAATAACTTTCCAGAGAGTAGTGCTAAGCACAGGCTGGGAATATCTCCAGAAGAATAAACAAAATAACAATACTCCTGTAAGCAATGGAAGTATCTATATCTCATACAAGTAAACAGTTAAAATATGATTTGCTCGTTGTGTCTTAGTTGAATTGCCGGTTGGGTGCAGGCTCCAGACCCTTGACATTTTTTTGGCTGACTATAAAGCTATGAAACGTAAAACTTCTTTTCCGAACAAGAGCATCCTAGGCACACGAAGCAGCCCTGATCCCAGCCCCAAACTTTGTGTTCAGATGACTTCACAGCTCCCTATTGTTTCTAGCAGGCTGGTGTTAGGACCCAGAAAGGAGCTCTTGTAATGAAAGGTTATAAATAGTGTTGTGGACTAGGACAAACTTTGAGGAGTGAGCAATGACATCACTCAAGCCTTTTCCCCACCCTAGATTTAGTGGGATGGAGGTACACATTGTCAGAATCTAAAGTCAGATTCTTTAGTGGTGACAATATGAGCAACAGATGCACTGGCACTTAAGAGCCGTGTTTTTCTTCCTCTACCTGCATCCAGGCACAGATCTGTTACCCTGCAGATGCTGATTTAAAGGGACATCCAGTCTGTAGGGACAAGCACATCACTAGAGGATCTGTGATAAGAGATGAGCCACTCTGGAGTCCCTCCATCACGTGGGATCCAATGACTTCAGCAGCAGTGCAGTTCACCAGGACCATTGCACAGAGCAGCTTTACCTCTGTCTAGCATTCTATCTCAAGAGCTGATACAGTTGTGGGTGATAGGAAATACTCATGGGGAACTCGCTGCAATTCTTTCCTTGGATTGCCTTTCTGTTCTTGCGGCCATGTGGAAATCAGGTAAACGTATACACATTACGTACTATACAATGTTTCTTTCCGTTCACATGAAAAACAGCATTATGCAAAATGAAAACCTATCATGCTTCTGTTTTTTTAAAATGTTTACATATATAGATATGTATATAAAAAAATGTGTGGATGTCCAGCAGTTGTAGAACTAAAAATGACAACATGCTATGACGCCCTTTTTTATTATTATTATTATTCTGTATTTGTTAATACATTTTGTCACATCACAGTTGACATACAGTACAATGCGCCATGTGAGACTGTGTGCGCTCTGTTGCACACCATAATGTACTTGCGCATGTGCAAATGCCTTCAGGCTTGCAATCTGGCAAACAATTCTTTGCTGAAACTACGTAAAAACCTATCAATGTACTTAAATGCAGAATGAGCGCAAATGTATATTTCCAAAAGCATGGTTTTAAAAACTTTGGTCCACCAAAACAACCAAAACATTTGAGTTGATTTACTAAAACTGGAGAGTGCAAAATCTGGTGCAGCTGTGCGTGGTAGCCAATCAGCTTCTAACTTCAGCTTGTTCAATTAAGCTTTTACAATAAAAAAAAAAAAAAAGAAAGGAAAAAGAAGTAGTGAAGTATTTATGGGATTTTTAAGGTGCAGATACTAGTAAATAGAAAATAAATAAATAGTAAATAAAAAAAAAGGAAGATGATTGGTTTCAATGTTTCAATTATTTTGCACTCTCCAGTTTTCTTAAATCAACCCCATAGTGTATGCCATTTTTTTTAAAAAATGAAAAAGAAGTAATGAAGTATTTATGGGATTTTTTAAGGTACAGATACTAGTAAATAGAAAATTAATAAATAGTAAATAAAAAAAGGAAGCTGATTGGTTTCAGTGTTTCAATGATTTTGCACTCTCCAGTTTTCTTTAATCAACCCCATAGTGTATGCCAATTAAACAAACAAAGTATGTGCTAATTTATACTAATAAGCTCTTATTAAATATTGTAAATCAAAGGGTTTATTATGGATTTATTCATATTTTACCATACTTGACACATTTTTTTTAATAAATGCTTCAGAAATGATTTTTTTTTTCTTTTAACATTGTTATGCATTTTTATAAAGACGTGTGCTAAATATTATTCTAAATTAATGTTTTTTTAACTTAATTATTTTTAATCACCCAGAGTAAGTTACTTCCTAGAGATTGAGCACTAAGATACATCCTTAAGCACTGAGCGTGGTCCTATTTATCAGTATATATTTTTATAAAGACTTGTGCTAAAATTATTCTAAATTATAATTATCTAATTATTTTTTTTAACTTAATTTGTTTATTTGCTCATCCAGAGCAAGCAACATCCTAGAGACTGAACACAAAGCTACATCCTTGAGCACTGAGCGTGGTCCTATTTATCAGTATGCACCCTCCTTAGCAGTGGCCTTTTGATTTAATATCAGGCCCAACTTGTCAACATTGAAGTGTCTAAAACTATGACAGCATTTGCACATTTTTAGTACATTCCGCATGCAGAAAGTGTAGAAACCTATAGCAACCAAAAAGACTTCACCTTTCTATAGTCTTACTACAGTTAACTAAAGTGTGGCTGCCATGGGTTATTGTGTGTTCACATTTCTGCATCGGCCTTTGCATTGCCTTATTAAATAAACGTAAAATGTGATCCCATTTGAACTATAAAAGGGCGTGAGTTTCAGTATATACAGCAAGCCGCAATGCGCAGCATTCAGCGCACATGCTTGGTGTAAACTGTTTATTGTCAGGTTTTTTTTGCAGTTATACCATTTAGCATCCACCTACAGACCAGGTAGATGTGTAAAGCTGGATACACGCTATACAATTTTCTGTAGATTTTTCATTTTCGATTTACCAAAACCATATAATATGAGGTCAAACCTAAAGATTCTCAATTTGTATGCAATCAGGCAGGCCCTTCCACTACATACTTGAAGGTAAATCTAAAGGAAATCGAACAACAAAAGTTGTATAGTGTGTATCCAGCTTAAGGGTCTACAGCAATTACAAATACAGCCATACAAAATTAGAAACTTCAAATTAAATCCCAACTTGCGACAGTGCAGTCTCTGTTCACAATTCCAGAGTGGCATTGCCATATTTTGTGGCAGAAGAACAGGTCAGTCTAACAATGATCAGAAACAGAATGGAGGCCATGTAAGATGTGCAAGAAACTGCTTAAATCCCACGTTTTCAATTGTTGTGCTTTTTTAACCAGGGGCGAGAAAAGTTTTTACTTTTTTAATTACCAATTTTTGATTGGACCACTTTCACACATTGTGGGGTGGATTTACTAAAAGTAAATAGACTGTGCACTTTGGGCGGAGTTACCTAAACGTCTTTGCGTCACTTCCGGTCAGGGCCGTGGATAGGACTGTACACGGCGCCTGTGTTTTTCATGACATGCTTGTGTTTTTAAACTAAATGTGAGTATAGCTCTTGTTTTAATTCAAAGAAATACCTTATAAAATGGAATAATTCTATGGAATTATGCTATGAGCACCCTTCTCTTCTCCGCATGGTAAATGGGCGGAACGCCAATAGCTAAGCACAGACCGAGTATCCCAAGATTGCTACACAGTGGCATATACTGTGGCTGCGCAGTACCCCTGGGGGTTTAAGGATATTTGGTGAGTGCATTCATAATAGGAGCACGGATAAGATCACCAACACTACTATCACCTAATTAAGAAGACAACAACTTTTTTGTGAAGCACTGGACACTTTGTTTGAGCACAAGTCACTTTGGGGGCTATTTACTAAAGGCAAATCCACTTTGCATTACAAGTGCACTTGGAAGTGCAGTCGCTGTAAATCCAAGCAGGACGTGCAAGGAATATAAAAAGCAGCATTTTAACTTGCACATGAGTGGATGATAAAATCAGCAGAGCTTCCCCTCATTTCAGATCTACCCCTCAGATTTACAATGACTGCACTTCCAAGTGCACTTGCAGTGCACTTGTAGTGCAAAGTGGATTTGCCTTTCGTAAATAACCCCCTTTGTTTGCTTTTTATCATTTCAATCTATGTGAAAAGCATTGTCAATTATTTTTCTTTTTGCTGAGTGATATACACTTTTCCTTTTTATGGTTTGTAGGTATTGTTGTGTATAGCGGTCATAACCATCATACACGTTTGTTAGCATACACCACCTTCAGGGTAGCCACTCACATAGGACGTGCCCTGCAGAGGATGTAACACACCAGCACTATGTTTTTTACAAATAGGTTATAACTACCACATAATTTTACCTATTCTTGAATGGGCATTTTATACTACTAAAGGCACACACACCCGTTTGGAGCTGCACTCTACCGGGGGTGTAACACAGTAGCACAATTTTCAGTTATAGACGCTACACTTATTCATATTTTGGTCCATTGGGTTTTTTATTGCCACATATTATCATTAATTTTGAAGGCATCTATATTTCTTGGTGTTGTACCCTGCAGAGGGTGTAACGCACCAGCATAAGTTGTTTTAAATACAGAATTAAGCCACCAATTTTATTCATACATTTGTTTACTGGGAATTTCCCACCACCAACTTAGAAGACATATATACTCTGAGTGTCGCACACTGCAGAGGGTTTAACACAGTAGCATCAGCTACTTTAATTATATTTACGCATTAGTTTAAAAAAAAAGTTTTTTCAGCACTTAATTCACTTTTAAATACACATAAAAGTTTTATAAGTGGAACAGCGCCACACCTACATCCTCCCCAAATTACTTTGCAAAATGCAGTTGCTCCAGAGCTTAGTAAATGAGCAGAAGCTCCGCTGACTTCCATCATCCAATCATATGCAAGCAAAAATGCTGTTTTTTAAAATTTTCCTTGCATGTGATTGGGTATTCATTGCAAAATGAATTCTATCTCTAAGCCTTTTCCTCCAAAAAGCTGAATATGATTATGCTTTCATATAAATGAAGATAGTAATCAACTATAAATGTCCCACTTTGGATCTCCCATGAGAGGCACGCTACGTACCCGGCTGTAATTCTCTATCCATTCATCACTAGGACATGACAATGTCAGCTGTGTGAATAGGCAATAATAGCACCATGGTGAAGTCTAAATGGCATTTTTATGGATCCAATGGAAAGCAACGCAAACATACAACACTAACAGAAAATTAAGCATTAACTTTTTATATTGCCTTGTCTTTATTTGTGTGCATTAATTACCGGATAGTAACACACTTTTAGTGGAATGGTTTATGATATATCCTACTGAGCTTGGCTAACAATGTCACTGGATGTTTTGATGTGGGATGATAGGAATTTATTTCTCTAATACTAATCCGTCACAGATAAAACAAAATTCCGATTGTCGTATGCCAGTTTTCCTTTATCTCACTATTGTGTTTCTTTTTCTAAAAGTTAACTATAATCCAAAATACAGTATTGCTGATAAGTTAAACAAAGTTGTTTTTATCTTTGACATGTGATTTAACAAGTAAACTATACTTCAGTCCTAGAGCTACTAGATGAAAAGCCTGTTTATTTGTGGAACGGGGAGGTGACTGGGCAGCATTCCCCATAATATGTAAGGAAGCCCCACAAACACATTATGGTACACATTGCTTTAGGTGTACCCACCTCCAGGGATAAACGGTGCAAAATCCCTGCTGCCACTCTGTTGGCACCTGTTGATGCCATGTTCTTTTTATTTTGGGTCCAGTGTGTTTTTGTGGTGCCCATTGAGTGACCACAGATGGTATATCTCCTGGGCATGCATGCTGGAGTTACTTTATCCTGCCACCCAGCTCCATTATCTACATTCTACAGATGTTACAGATGTCAGGTTTGAACAGTGCACTGTACATGTGCTGCAGTCAGTGTACATTTAAAATTCAACTCTGGGTAAATGTAAAATGATTCGTTACACTGGGGCTGTGCTTTCACTGCTTTTCACTCTCCCACGCTGCAGCAGTGGACTGTCTCTTGGCGTCATCAAGTCCAATGCAGAACTATGGACTCTGCTTTGGTCTTGATGACGTCAGGACCCTAGACTTCTGGAGTGTGTGTGTGTGTGGGGGGGTTGGGGAGAAGAATGCTTCGAGAACCAGTCTAGCTGCAAGGATGAGTGGAGGATCTGGTAAGAAAATGTTCTTTCTTTATTTTTCTAGACCAAAACAAGCAACTAACCTTGGCAGTGCAGGAACAGGATAATATACTGGAGTTGAGCTTCAACAAAAACTTTCTGCTGGCCAGCTTTGTATGTGGCAACTTAAGTTCCACTTTTATTATATGCATTGTTTTTCAGTTATTTGCAATCAGCACAGACATGTTTAAAGTATATCTAAACCCCAAAACCAAAAATTGAATATATTGCAGCTTACTAGTTCTTAGATGCATTTGTTTTCATTTTTCAGGCTTTTTTTTTCTCTTTAGTTTCACTCAGTAATCATGTAAACAACACACTTCCCCTACCTTCACTGTTACATTTTTTTTTCTCCTATCTATGGAGGGAGATATGGTTAACACATGGGCTGGACATCGAACATGTCTGCCTTTGTTCATCTCCAGAACCTGACGAACTGATGGGACTAGTAGTTTACACTCTGATGCATTAAAAGGGGGAGGGGGGGGGAGAGGCAGCGCAACCACTCTTGTGTAGTAAGTTCCAACACAATTTTCATTAAAATGGATTAAAAAGTGAATGCTCTCAAAGGGAATGAAAAACACACATAGATAAGAACCAGGGGGAGGCTGAGCCTGTAGTGGAGACAGTCCCAAACAAATGCAGCTGCATTGATGAATGGACTGCTGCAGGCACAGGGTCTGGATCGCTATGTCACCGGCTGCTGGATGAGAAACTGCTCAGACTGCCCAACTAACATGAAGTGCCTCAGCTTCCTCGTTCCCGGTGTCAATGGCCGATGGGTGGTGATGTCCACCTGATGTCCAGGGTCACAGGACACGTTTTGAGGGACCTTCCTCTTCCTCTGTCCTGACTGAGGGCTGAGGAAGAGGAAGTTCCCTCAAAGCGAATCCTGTGACCCTGGACAACAGGTGGACATCACCACCCATCGGCCATTGACACCGGGAACGAGGAAGCCGAGAAAGAGGAAGGTCCCTCGAAACATGATCAATCGGGGCAAACCCGCACATCGTTTGAGGTGCTCAAACATGCATGGTGCATTTTGCCACTATTGCAGTGGGATTTAGAATTGCGGGCAGAATCTCAGCGATTCTGCTCATGATCCCAAATCACCAGATATGAACAGGGCCAAAAGCTCACCACATTACGATTTGACTGTACAATCTACCAATAACTATGCAGTGCAAGAGCCAGCCTGATTAGATATGAAATGAATTGAATAGTTTTGCTAGATCCCAAATTACATAATTTTGGTAAATTTAAAGTTCATTGTACTTGCAGATTGTAACCTGTATGATGAGCTTCATAGAGAACATTTTGAAATGTTGATTTTTATTATGCCTAATCATACCTTGATAAAATCTACCTTTTGTCTGAAATTTCTCTTGAAATTAGCAGTAGTTCCTTTGCCAATGCACCCCTATGCTTTCAGCCCTATATTGCTGCTGCTTGATTATTCCTTTATCAGTCGTCAGATTATTACCAGTCATCAGGGGGCAGCTCTAACATTAATAGGCAAAGTATTGCCTCTACCAAGATGCCCACACAGAGGTCATAGACATGGTGGAGTTAATTTACTAAAGGCAATATGACTGTTTACTTTGCAAGGGAAGTTGCACCTTGCAAAGGAATTTGCTCCAGAGCTTAGTGAATGTGGTGAAGTTTCAGTTTGCAAAGAATACCCAATCGCGTACAAGGAATATAACAAAAAAAAGCATTTGTGCTTGCACATGATTGGATGATGGAAGTCATTATAGCTCCACCTCATACAATAAGCTCTGGGGATAATTCCCTTGAAAAGTGCAACTTCCCTTGCAAAGTGAACAGTCTACATGCACCACCCATGTTATTAGGTACACCTTGCTAGTACCGGGTTGGACCTCTTTTTGCCTTCACAACCGCCCTAAGAGATTTTGGCACATTTTGACATGATAGCATCACGCAGTTGCTGCAGATTTGTCGGCTGCACGTTCATAATGAGAATCTCCCATTTTCACCACATCCCAAAGGTGCTCTATTGGATTGAGATCTGGTGACTGTAGAGGCCATTGGAGTACAGTGAACTCCATTGCCATGTTCAAGAAACCAGTGGTGATATTATTTGAGCTTTGTGACATGGTGCATTATCCTGCTGGAAGTAGCCATCAGTAGATGGGTGCACCGTAGTCATAAAGGGATGGACATGGTCAGCAACAATACTCAGGTAGGCCATGGCATTTAAACGATGCTCAGATGGTACTAAGGGGCCCAAAGTGTGGCAAGAAAATGTCCCCCACACCATTACACCACCACCAGCAGCCTGAACCGTTGAAGTCAGGATGAATCCATGCTTTCATGTTGTTTACTCTAAATTGTGACCCTACCATCTGAATGTCGCAGCTGAAATTGAGACTCATCAGACCAGGCAAAGTTTTTCCAATCTTCTAATGTCCAATTTTGATGAGCCTGTGCGAATTGTAGCCTCAGTTTCCTGTTCTTAGCTGACAGGAGTGACACCCGGTGTGGTCTCCTGCTGCTGTAGGCTCGATGTGTTGTGCGTTCAGAGATGGTATTCTGCATACCTTGGTTGTAATGAGTGGTTATTTGAGTTACTGTTGCCTATTTTTCATCTCAAACCAGTCTGTCCATTCTCCTCTGACCTCTGATATCAACAAGGCATTTTCGTCCACACAACTGCCACTCACTGGATATTTTCTCTTTTTTGGACCATTCTCTGTAAACCCTAGAGATGGTTGTGCGTGAAAATCCCAGTAGATCAGCAGTTTTTGAAATACTAAGACCAGCCCGTTGGGCACCAACTACCATGCCACATTCAAAGTTACCTAAATCCCCTTTATTTTCCATTCTGATGCTCAGTTTGTACTTCAGCAAGTCGACTTCACCACGTTTAGATGGCTAAATGCATTGAGTTGCTGCCATGTGATTGGCTGATAAACAATTTGTGTTACCATGAAATTGGACAGGTGTACCTAATAAAGTGGTCGGTGAGTGAATCTGCCTTTAATAAATCAACCCCAGTAAGTTAGTCTTGGAGAAAAGATTAGCAGCTGAAAGACCACAGCCAATGCTGATGACTAGTTATTTGCCTTCTTCCTATCTTTTTTGCGCACAGCTTCTAGAGTTCAGTTCTGGTTCAACTGTGGGTGAAATAATAAAAGTTCTGGCAGTGATGCTGACCTCCTCTATAGAGCACTTTGCTGCACTAATTCCTTTCCATCACTAGACGGGTGATTTATACAAATGCATCTTGGCCTTTCCCAGTTAAGATGTCTTGTTGCTGTCACCGACACACTACCAAAATTTAGTCATATCAAACAACAGCGAGGTAATATAAATAAACGTTATCAAATTGCTGTAAAGGCTACTGTATGCTTTTTCTTCTGTAAATGGCCTGTGTAATTACTATCAATGTCAGTGACCCCATGTTTGATGTGCAGATGAGTCATGATGAAATGCATCAGGATGTAATGCAGCTCCGAAATGCAAGAGAAAGGGCCGAGTACACACATCTGAAAATACACTTGTGCCTAGATTATGGATATTAAAATATTTACATATTCTTAGTGGTAAGAAAAGTAAATGAGCCTTAAAAGAGACATTTGGCCAAAGCTTTTTTGGCTATACTTCTCCTCGGAATCACATAACACTTAGTTATGCACCTTTGTGCTTCAGATTCAGCCAACAATGGGCTAAAGCCTGCTGATGTCACCGAGCCTCTCCAGAATCTGCAGGGTTTCCGACAATAATGTTGGGATCTGCCCACATCCCTGGACAGCAGCTGGCTCAGCCTTTCAGCCTCTCGCTCTCCCTGCTCCCTCCCCCCTTCACAGCCCAGCATTCCAATGAGTGCTGGAAGCAGCACTAATACCCTGTACACACAATCGGACATTGATCGAACATTCCAACCACAATATCCGTCGGATTTTTTCTGACGGATTTGGGCCAAACTTGTCTTGCATACACACGAGTTGTTGGAAAATCCAATCGTTCTGAACACGGTGACGTAAAACGCGTACGCCGGGACTATAAACGGGGCAGAAGCCAATAGCTTTCGTCTCTTAATTTATTCTGAGCATGTGTGGCACTTTGTGCGTCGGATTTGTGTACACACGATCGGAATTTAAGCGATCGGATTTTGTTGTGGGAAAATTTTATATCCTGCTCTCAAACTTTGTGTGTCGGAAATTCCGATAGAAAAAGTCAGATGGAGCCCACACACGGTCGGAATTTCCGACAACAAGCTCCGATCGCACATTTTCCATCAGAAAGTCCGACCGTGTGTACAGGGCATTAAAGTTACTGTCTCTCTGCTCAATGAAAACCACAAACTGAGCAATCAGCAGTCTTTGATCGCTCAGTTCTCAGTGTAGAGCCGGCGAGGGACAGCTGTAGCATTGCATTAATGTTGTAGCCATCTAGGTGAGCATGTATGTTTGTTTTTTGTGAACCCCTACTTCCATTTTAAGACAAGCCATCCCTTACCTCTTTAGCTGCTTGTGCTGTGAAGTAATTAATTCTCCAAGATCTCAACAAAGATTCTAGGGCTGACAGGCTGCCAAGAATCTGTTGCAATAGAAATTATTAAGACAGAAACTAGGATTTCAGTATCTCTGTTGTGAACTTTAACCATCTATCTACCACCATACATTTATGAACAGCAAAGTAGCGGATGCTTATTTTTGCAGTGCTGTTTATAAATGGCAATGCAGAAGTCACCTTTGGTTATCCTTGGATGGCTCACTTTAGAGACACAATGTACAAAGCCAATCTGAGCGGCTCTGTACCATGAAATCACTGTGATGACCAAACATTGTACCATTTATATTGGTGTGCCCACCCTTTCTTCTTACAACAGAGGAACTAATTAAAGTGTTACTAAACCTATAACAGATGAACTATTTTCATATTACTGGATTTAGTAACACTTTAATGAATGACTCATTTATTCGTTACTTTGGAAAATGGAAATATCACGTTAGACCTGCAAGGTTATCCCATTGGGTTTACTATCCAGTAATATTAATGTTAATGTTGGTATAGGTAATCTGGTTACTGGGCAAGTCCTTTGATTATCCTTTGGAATGCCTTACTGGAATAAAATTGTATCTTGACTACTGGCAAGTGGTGGGGCACTTCAGTTGTTATTTTTGCTCATTTATTAAGTCCAGATCATTGGTAGTAGCAACAGTGGCAGCAGATATTATAGTTATTAATAGTTTAAACCCTTTCATCACCCCTTACCCCCACATATACACTATATTACTAAAAGTATTGGGACACTTACTTTTACATGCACATGAACTTTGATGGCATCACAGTATTAGTCCATAGGGTTCAATATTGAGTTGGCCCACCCTTTATAGCTATAAGAGCTTCAACTCTTCTGGGAAGGCTGTCCAAAGGTTTAGAAGTGTGTTTATTGGGATGTTTGACCATTCTTTCAGAATTGCAATTGTGAGGTCAGGCACTGATGTGGACGAGAAGGCCTGGCTTGCAGTCTCTGCTCTAATTCAACCTAAAAGTGTTCTATCGGGTTGAGGTCAGGACTCTGTGTAGGCCAATTTCTCCACCCCAAACTCACTCATCCATGTCTTTGTGCGCTGGTGCGCAGTCATGTTGGAACAAGAAGGGGCCATCCCCAAACTGTTCCCACAAAGTTGGGAGCATGAAATTGTCCAAAATGTCTTGGTATGCTAATGCCTTAAGAGTTCCCTTCACTGGAACTAAGGGGCCAAGCCCAACCCCTGAAAAACTGCCCCACACCATAATCCATAAAATAGAACAGAGGTAGGGTGCTACTACCCAATAAGATTAGACATTTTTTCAGAGCTAACTGGGTGCAGAAAGGCAGTTGCACAGCAGCAATAGCAATCACGAGAAAAGATGGTCTGCAACTCCTTGCTTGCTCTTTAAAATCATCAAAATGTATTGATTCTCCATAAAATACACAGTAACAGACAGCAAAATCCCCCTTCACCAAATGATTTGGACCAGTGCACAAAGCAAGATCCTTAAAGACATGGATGAGCGAGTTTGGGGTACTTGACCTAATATTTATAATAATAATATTATAAAAAAATTAAATTTAATCTATACACAAATGTTTTGCCTTCCATTTCTATTTCGAACTGAGTGGGTTGTTTTACAAGGTGATCGTTTACAACCACTTTAAGTATTTCCTATTTATGGATACATTGGGCATCAAACATCATATCTAACCCCTTAAAGCCCAACTCTAGGGATAAAAAAAAAAAAAAATCTACTCTTGTAGTGGGGCCCCCTGTACTGCAAGGACTAAATGCTTGCTATGTCTAGGGAGGGGGGATAAGAAGTAATACTGACCTTATTCTGCACTCTAGAAGGGTCCCTCCAATGGTGCACCTGGTCCCCTTCCTCTTTTCTAAGCCGCAGTTGCACCCTTACCCCCACCACATATAATGCAGGGTTAATAGCTCTGCATTGTACCTGATGGTGCTGAGGGACCACGCATAGAGCGGAGCTTCGGGGACAGATCCAGCCAGAGTGGGGAATAGGCTGGTTATCCTGTCTGTTCTTGGACAGAACAAGCATTTAGCACTTGTAGAATGTTATTTTTAAATCAAGGAGCTGGGCTTTAAGGTATTGAGGAGAAGCATAGCAGACAACTCTCAGTGCAGTACATCTTATGCCAATTAATTGGCTCGTGCCCCCAGTTTGTGGACTGAAATCCCTTCCTTACATGCCACTCTGCTACAGACTTGTCTGTGGCTAAAGCCTAGATTCTATGTTCTCTTTACAGTTCAAGAGCATTGTTCCTTGTAAGGTAATAGTTCCTAATTAGAGGACATGTGCTTCCCCTCACTTTGATTTGAGTTCCTAGAAACAACCTTATGATGAACCCTATTAATGTCACAGCGCCTTCATTAACTGAATGTTGCTTATTGCACTCCATACTCACATTACAGTATATTAAAACAGATTGCTTGCTATCCACCTATGTGATCTGCTTCCGTACCCTCTGCTGATATAACACATGCAATTTATTTTTAGCACAGTATCTTAAAGCACAGAAATAAAATAAAATCCACAAAGTAACAAAAAAAAAAAAGAAGAATTTTTCCCTTCAATGACCAAGCTCTTTTTTTTTCTGGGCAATATTACAATTATGCAAGTGTAGGAAAAATTCCTGTAGCCAGGTCTAAAAGAATTTCTTTGTGTCACGCTTTATTGCTTGTTGGTTAGCCAATCAATCCGTAGTTTTTATCCAATGACTCTGGAATCCTTGGATCAGGGTAGTGAAGGGGTGTTATTTTATTTGGCCAGCAAAGTGGTTATGTCTGCCTTTGCTTTTAATCATCGTGCATTTTTTTGTTGTCTTTGGTTCATGGTATTAAGCTTTTGTATTCAGTTTGGATGGCTGTACATTTTAATGTGTGGGAAGTTTATGCCATTTCTACTTTGTGCAATGCACACATGAAAGGAGATCTAGCGTTTTTGTCTGTGTGGAGTAAGGTGTGGGAGTTTTTCCATTTTCTAACCACATTCATCTTCTTTTGTTTCTTGTTTTTATGTATAGCGGATGTAATATATCCATATGCTAGGATGGATCTTAGCTAGCTCACTCCACATAATAACACACAGTCATGTCTAAGGCGGCTAAAGACAAATGTGTTCATATTTACCAATTAAGGCAGCGGTTGTTCTGTAGTTTTGTTTCTGTTCAGTAAACAGGAATTTGTCAAATATTTATCTGGCTTATTTCATGATGTCCCCGGTATACCCTTAACTACATTTTTTTCAGTATACTTCTTTTTCTGTTTACTTAGGACTTAGTTACATTGGGAGCAGCCCTTACCATCCCTCTAAATTGCAATCAATGGTAGACCTCTTTTCAGAGGGTGGTGGTCAGTGGAGGATTAAGGTGGTCATGGGCCCCTAGGCTACTTTTTGTGTGGCCCCCTCCCGCATGCTCTAACAGAAAATAAATTATTTAGTGCCATGTGTTAAAGGGTAGATCTATATTACACGCCTCAAGTGCAACTCTCAGGTCTACAGCCCAAACACATTCAGTATATTCACTATATTCACTATAAACAGCAATGCCACAGAAAAAAAACATTCAAAATACACTTGCAAGCTGGTAACAGATTTTACCTTTCTAAACCAACAGTTAGGCCAAAAACATCTGCAGCAGCTCCTGTTTAACTGAGGCAAAATCACAACTTCCTGACAGAGACCAATCGAAACGCTGTGTAATATTCCAATAAAATAAAAGCAATACAAATACCATAAACAGCAGCAGCAGCAGCACATAAAAGCAAACAATAATCAACAGCAGAACAATCATACGTTCCAACGGCAGGAAGTGCCAGCATCCATCGGCGCAGCCTGTCCATCGGACACCACTGCAATCCAGGAAACGGACCAGACTCACTCCCAGGATATCCAGCAGCTTTTGCCAACATGCTTGTTCACTATGTACCTTTGTGAGTACCTTTTTACAGTTTTATTAAACTCCATGTTTTTTACTGCACTTAGAGTGGCGCCTTTGACAGACCCCCTGCACAGTACACAGACCCCTTTCTCTGCACAGTACACAACCCTCTGCACAGTACACAGACCCCCTGCACAGTACACAGACCCCTTACCCTGCACAGTACACAACCCTCTGCCCAGTACACAGACCCCCTGCACATAACACAGCCCCCTTTCCCTGCACAGTACACAACCCTCTGCACAGTACACAGACCCCCTGCACATAACACAGCCCCCTTTCCCTGCACAGTACACAGATCCCTTTCCCTGCACAGTACACAACCCTCTGCACAGTACACAGACCCCCTGCACATAACACAGCCCCCTTTCCCTGCACAGTACACAGACCCCCTGCACATAACACAGCCCCCTTTCCCTGCACAGTACACAGACCCCCTGCACATAACACAGCCCCCTTTCCCTGCACAGTACACAGACCCCCTGCACATAACACAGCCCCCTTTCCCTGCACAGTACACAGACCCCCTGCACATAACACAGCCCCCTTTCCCTGCACAGTACACAGACCCCCTGCACATAACACAGCCCCCTTTCCCTGCACAGTACACAGACATCTGCACAGTACACAGACCCCCTTTCCCTGCACAGTACACAACCCTCTGCACAGTACACAGACCCCCTGCACAGTACACAGCCCCCTTTCCCTGCACAGTACACAGACATCTGCATAGTACACAGACCCCTTTGCCTGTATATCACACAGGCCTCTTTCATTATAAAGCCCCCCTGCACTCCCAGGAGACCCCCAGTCTCCTGCGAAAGAATACTCTAAAGTTGAGAAAACATCACTGCCAGCCCTTTCTCACACACCGCTCCTCCTGTGTCACTCATTGTAAATCAAAGCTTCTAAATACCTCAATTAACGCCGTTCTTCCTGACCCGGTCATGTGACTGCTCTCTTCTGCTGTTTCATTGATGGTCACATGACCGCTCTCCTCCTGCAATCAAAGGCTACACTCGGGAAGGAGGTGGAGCGGGAGGAGGAGAGCGGCCAGACAGAGAGGCTTTAATTGAGGTATTAAGAGACTTCCATTTACATTGAGAGTGAAACACGAGGAGCTGTGCATGAGAAAGGGCTGGCAGTAATGTTTTCTCAACTTTAAAGTATGCTGGCAGCTCTGTCCCAGGGCCAGGAGAGGCAGTACAGCGGGCCTGACCCCCCCCCCCCCCCCAATGGCATCTGAATAAGGCCTTAAAGCTGAACTCCTGGCGGTTTAAAAAGACATGAATGAATCTACCTTTATGTTCATTAATACATAACTTACAGGGCCTTGAAAAAGTATTCATACCCCTTGAAATTTTCCACATTTTGTCATGTTACGTTTTTATGGGCGGCACAGTGGTGCAGTGGGTAGCACTCTCACCTAGCAGTAAGAAGGGTCGCTGGTTCAAATCCCGACCACGACACTACCTGCCTGGAGTTTGCATGTTCTCCCTGTGTCTGCGTGGGTTTCCTCCGGGTACTCTGGTTTCCTCCCACACTCCAAAGACATGCTGGTAGGTTAATTGGATCCTGTCTAAATTGGCCCTAGTATAGGTATGAATGTGAGATAGGGACCTTAGATTGTAAGCTCCTTGAGGGTATAGGGACTGATGTGAATGTATAATATATATATATATATATATATATATATGTGTATATATATATGTAAAGCGCTGCGTAAATTGACGGCGCTATATAAGTACCTGAAATAAAATAAAATAAATAAATAAATGTTACAACCAAAAACGTAAATGTATTTTATTGGGATTTTATGTGAGAGACCAACACAAAGTGGCACATAATTGTGAAGGAAAATGATAAATGGTTTTCAAACTTTTTTACAAATAAATATCTGAAAAGTGTGGCGTGCATTTGTATTCAGCCCCCTTTACTCTGATACTCCTAACTAAAATCTAGTGGAACCAATTGCCTTCAGAAGTCACCTAATTAATAAATAGAGTCCACCTGTGTGTAATTTAATCTCAATATAAATACAGCTGTTCTGTGAAACCCTCAGAAATTTGTTAGAGAACCTTGGTGAACACACCAGACAGGTCAGAGATAAAGTTGTGGAGAAGTGTAATTGAACATCTCACTGAGCACTGTTCAATTCATCATCCGAAAATGGAAAGAGTATGGCACAACTGCAAACCTACCAAGATATGGCCATCCACCTAAACTGACAGGCTGGGTAAGGAGAGCATTAATCAAAGAAGGAGCCAAGAGACCCATGGTAACTCAGGAGGAGCTGCCGAGATCCACAGCTCAGGTGGCAGAATCTGTCCACAGGACAACTATTAGCCGTGCACTCCACAAATTTGACCTTTATAGAAGAGTGGCAAGAAAGCCATTGTTGAAAGAAAGTCATAAGATGTCCCGTTTGCAGTTTGCGAGAAGCCATGTGGGGCACACAGCAAACATATGGAAGAAGGTGCTCTGGCCAGATCAGGCCAAAACTTTTTGGCCTAAAAGCAAAACGCTATGTGTGGCGGAAAACTAACACTGAACATCACCCTGAACACACCATCCCCACCATGAAACATGGTGGTGGCAGCATCATGTTGTGGGGATGTTTTTCTTCAGCGGGGACAGGGAAGCTGGTCAGAGTTGATGGGACGATTGATGGAGCCAAACCCAGGGCAATCTTAGAAGAAAACCTGTTAGAGTCTGCAAAAGACTTGAGACTGGGTTCACCTTCCAGCAGAACAACGACCCTAAACATACAGCAAGAGCTACAATGGAATGGTTTAGATCAAAGCATAGTCATGTGTCAAAGTCAAAGTCCAGACCTAAATCCAATTGAGAATCTGTGGCAAGACTTGAAAATTGCTGTTTACAGATTCTCTCCATCCAATCTGACAGAGCTTGAGCTATTTTACAAAGAGGAATGGGAAAAAATGTCACTCTATAGATGTGCAAAGCTGGTAGAGACATCCCCATAAAGACTTGCAGCTGTAATTGCAGCGAAAGGTGGTTCTACAAAGTATTGACGCAGGGGAGCTGCATACAAATGCACGCCACACTTTTCATATATTTATTTGTAAAAAAAAATGTAAAAACATTTATTATTTTCCTTCCACTTCACAATTATGTGCCACTTTGTGGTGGTCTATCACATAAAATCCCAATAAAATACATTTACGTTTTTGGTTGTAACATGACAAAATGTGGAAAATTTCAAGGGGTATGAATACTTTTTTAAGGCACTGCAAATAGATTTTTAAAGCATACAGTGTAAGTACCAGAATTTGAACTGACACCAGCCTCCTGCTATCCTTCTATAGCAGAACTCACAATAGAGTAGAGGGAAGCAACAAAATGAGACAATCCGTTCTGCTGCAACATTCTTGTACTAGCATTCTGATAGGAGGAGAGAGCAGAGTGACATTAGCTCATAACACTGCTGCTTAATCTTTCACTGTCCAGTCAAAGGCCTGGGGGGGGGGGGGAGCTGTAAATGATACCTAACTGCAGTAGGGAAATTAAATCATGGTCTTCTGCCAGGGCTTGTTCTAGCCTGTCCAATGTAGGGGTGCAGTACAAGTTGTCAGTGGGAGGCAGAGAATAGGAGGTCAGCAGAGCAATGTACAGGGGATCAGTGTTGAGGAGGCTGTCGGTGCCCCCTGGTCTGGTGGGGTGTCCTGCCTTGGGCTGGGTCTCCCGTGCTGGAAGGATCCTGCCATTGCTAATCTGACTGGATGCCTGTCAGATAAATCAGTGATTCAGCTGGAGCAAACAAGTGCTGTGCAGTAGGAAAGTGAAGGAGACTGTATAAAGACTGTATATAGGAAGATGTCCCTGAAGTTTTGCTGAAGTCAAGTCGGCTTCCCATAACCAAGTTATTAATCCTCAATAAATAAAAAAACAAGGACACGGACTGTTCTCTGCCTCTGGGTGCTTGTGAAAATTCGTTCGGTGTGCCTGGCTGTGCAGGAGGGGGGGAGTTTATCAGTAGTCCCACGGAGGGGGGTGTGTTGTGCTACATTTGGGGTGCTTGTCTGGGATATTGCCCATGGTAACCTGCATGGCTGTTGCTCCTAGCAACAGGAATTAATCGAACTGGAGGACTGCGTTTTGCTACCAAGACCACTAAGGGGGTTAAAATGGGAAAATGGAGTTATGTGTCCTGCCAAACTGTGACTATTGCCTGAGTCAAGTGCCATTGTCCACAACAACCGGCGGGAGTTGCTGCCGAGCCAGTATTGTGCCGCATACTCAGTTGCGCATACCCAGTTGGATGGACACTTGTGCTAAAAACCTGCTATTCAGTGAGAACTGTGTTATGTTCTATCACCTGTGGCAACCACAGCGGGCGATCACGCTCATTGATTGCAAAATGCCAAGCGGCTGCATAAAGCTGGCAAAAGTCACTATGCTGCAATGTCTTGCTGAGAACAGTAAAATGTGCACGGAAATGTCTGTGTTGCTCATGGTGATCGGCCAGTGGGTGCCTGCAGGAGGGGGTCTATGTCATGTCCAACCATGGCTGATGCTAAGGACTGTCCTGACCCTGCTACAGACTTTTCTGTTGCTAGTGGCAACCACAGTGAATGCTTACTGCTATCGGTATGTGTGTACCCAGCGTTAATTTGGTTGCCTGAAATGCAGGAAGTGACACTGGTGGACACCGGTGTGTGGCTGGAGCATCGAGGGGGATTCACCCTTGGGCTGATCAAGGGGATGGAGAGGCTGTATCTGCTATGTCCTGGCTGCAGGGGACCCACCACATTGGTCAGTGCCTGGAATCTGGTGTGGGTACAGCGACGAGCCGTTCACCTACAACGTTTACCTGCAGTCAGGTCTTTGCTCAGAAAGGAGGTGGAAGGCCGAGAAGTGACTGCCAAAGGCGAGGTTGAGTCTGAGGATGGTGACTCCCCTGCGAAGACAAGTGACATCAGGGAAGAAAGCTAGAAATCTACCTCGATCTGCAGCCCGGTTTGGAAGCTGATACCTGCTATTTCTGCCCAGCAGTAGCCAGAAGGTGTCTCCGGAAGGCCGTGCATCCTGTCAACCCCACCTGTAGGAATCCATTGTAGGACTCCTCTTCAGGTGAGCCAGTGGGGAGCAGCAGTGGTGGGGCCATAAACTGGGGGTCACCCACACTGCAAGCGGAATTTGGGCCCTTGGATGCAGAACGTGAGTAGTGGACATCCCCTTGCAGCTTGGAGGAGGAGTGGGAGTGGGAAGACTCCCAGGAAGATTTGGAGGTGCTTTCCAAGGTGAAAGATATGCCAGACTCAGCTGAAAGGACTGAAGGATCAGTGTGTGAGGTTCAAATTCCAGAACAGACATCCACAACCCAGACCAGAGGTGCTGAGTATAGGCAATGGGTAGTGAAATCACCCAAGACCTGTGTCCTCCCTGGGAAAGGCAAGCCTCGGGAACTGCCAAGATTTTCAAGGTTCCAGAGGGAGGTGCAGGGGAGGATAGCACTGGAGTGGGTTTTCCACTACCCATATGCACCTCAGAACATCATAGACATTATCGAGGACTCTCGTGCACAGTGGGAGGATGACATGGTGTGGGACTACATGCACATCTCTAAACCATTGTAGGGATCAAAAAACGAACAGGCTTGGAACCGATACCTAGACATTTGTTAAGTGTGGCGGCTGGGAAGAGCCATTTACAAGGACAGGACATCAGCAGTCCCTTTGGGGGGGGGGTGCTACATCTGGAATAGATAAAACCAATTCTTTCGGTAAGTAAAAAAACGTTAAAATATGCATTTTATCTGTGTATTGAACAGTATACTAGGAATTTAGTTTTAAAGTGGGATAGCAAATACACAGCTGAAAACCAGATACTGTATGGTAACTGTTTCACCTTACAAAGGATTTTTAATTCAGTTCAGTCAGTGTTGTTATTCACACACCTTTTAAAATTGTATAGCCAGGAAGATCACTGTGTTATTTCCTACATCAACCCCAGGACAGAGAAAACATTTTTTATTCTTTGGCAAACCAAAAGTTGAGTAGGATACTTTGGAAGTTGCAAAGCTAAAGCAGGAAAAAAAGTTTTACAATATGACGAAGGTGTGTAAATCACAAGACTTGCTGAATAGAGTTACAAATATTTTGCCAGAGAAAATAGTGCACATGTATTTAAACTGTATACACAGCTGTTAGTTTATAGGCCTACTATAAAATATCAAGTCAGTTATATTGATATCATATATGCCAACGTTTGCTTTCAAGCAAGAGTGAGAAGTTCTTAAACGAGCACATGAAAATAAAAAAGCGTGCTTTATATATATGGGGTGTGGATTATATGTAGCCCAGCTTGACTCATAGGCATGTGGTCCTTGCAGAAATAAAATTAAACCTTAGTATAAAGCTTTGAGCCTGTGACAAGTGGTCCTTCACTCATAAAGTTAACTTCCGCTCCTCTGCTCCCCACAACCTACCATTTTCACAGTTGGAGATCATTTTTTTTTCTTTTAGTTTTTCCTCATTTCCTCATTTCTCACCTAGGCAAGGAGGACTTATTTCAGCTGCCCACAACCTACAAGGATATATATGTGACACTTCCCAGAAGGCTGTGGAGCCTAAGTATTGCATTGTTTGCAGCCTGAGTCATACTCAGGACCTATGGCACGTCTGTGCATGCGTGGGATCAAGGGAGCGTCAGCAAGGGACCAGCTGTGCAAACGAGAAAGAGACAGCCAGGTCCCAATTTAAGATAGAGGCGCTGGACAGGACAAGCAGTAAAAGAGAGGTGGGTTAGAATAGAACAATTAACTTATCTGTTTATCCTGCATTAATGAACATCAAAGGAAAGGCATATGGAAGGTAAAACTTGTGGACAAGGATAAAGTTGGATAGATGGTCACTTCTCTTACTAGAGAATTCTTCCATGTGTAGCGGTACCCCCATGGGGCCGCTGAGTGTAGTAGTTCCACCTGTTGTCACCCTGTTCGGCCTGGCATTCACCTCCAGACAATAAACAGTCCATCAGCTTGTTTTTATTTGTTTTATGGAGGGTTTAAACTTGGATGGAGTAAAGGGTATATGGGATGCGCAGATCAATAATATTTAATTGATGAAAATGTAGATTGGAACCTCTATTCACAGTCTCTAAAGCCCCAGACTCCTCCAGCACAATGCTTCTTGATTAACTGTTACTTCTTCTACTGTGCAATACTTGGTTCCTATCTCAGCTAGCACATGGTTAGGCCCAACCCTGAATTAGGATAGGGGGGCTCCCTCCAAGGCCCCGACAGCCTAACACTCCATCTCACAGTTCATCCACCCGAACAACAACTTCTCCCCAGCAGGCTGACCCTGGGTGTATCAAGGAGGCCTGCCCCCTGCCAATCCTAGTTGGGAATTGGTCAGGGCTCCATGAGACACCCCATGTCACTCCATCCCTCTTCCCCGCCTCCTTTTCTAGAACCTTCTAGAAAACCAGAAGGAGGTACCAGAGAAATTAAGTTACATGTCAGTCACCTGCTGCTGCTCTAAAACACTCCCAGCCCCACAGATAAAAAAAACACCTGCCTAAATTTAGAATCACACACTTTACCAAGACCTAGGCTTGTTAGTTACATTATAAATACACCACTAAAGACAATTGTAAGTAGCCGCACTTAACCTGTATGGCTGCTCAGTGGAGATGCTGACATTCACTGCTAAAGCCATGGCTTACCATGTAATCCCGTGGAAAACTTGCCTTAATCTTTCCTTCAGCTATCCCCTGCCAACAGGCTTGCATTCTTTGTTCTCTACAGTTTTCATTCCTCTTCTTATCATCCCCTAGTTCTTTCTCACGCTTTTCCCCATTCCCTTTTTTCCCTGTCTCCCTCCCCTTTTTTTTCCTTTTTTCCTCTCAATTTTCCAGTAATGGAGAGGCGGTAGACAACATCTCTTTGGCTTGGAGGAACCTTCTTGGACAACTATATTCTCACTTGTCACCATTCAAGCTATTGTGCACCTTTATGGCAACAGTGTTTGGTTTTGGTTTAGGTTCCCCATCCTGGCCTAGATTAGCCAGAAGCTGCAGCCACCTTGCATTGCTTGGTCTGTAAGATATTTCTACGCTCTTTGTAATGATGGCTATATCTTGATGTGTTCTGCTGTCTTTCCATTATTATTTTATATGTATAAAGCCTTTTATAAAACTTTATGGACAAAAAAACGGCGCCCTGTGACTTCTATATACTTCCTATCTGGCATGATGCAAGATCTACGTGATGGATCAATGAAAAATATTTGATTTTTCTTCACAACAAAACACTTTTATGTTTTTTTTTTTAATATCTAGCATAGGAAACATTTGTTTATAATTCTTCTTTTGGCTACAGGGCACTTTAAAAATTCAACAACCACAAACGGCCAAGTATTTGGCAGGTACAACACAATTTCCCATTTTACTGGTTTAAAATACTTTAGAATAAAAGTATCTCCTTTTTGTTTTGTTTTTTTTACCCGCTGATTCCCCAGCCATCAAGTGTGCACAGACTTTTTCTGCATTAGACAGTACTTATTAACATTACCTTCATCCCTTAAGTTCCAATTATGTTAGCAGTGTAAAGGCCAGATCCATCACAGTCTGTGTAAAATTAGCTTCCTTGTGTCCAGTATGAATGTTCATAAAATACTGTTTGTTTGCAACTGTTCTCTACAAGACTTAAGGGAGCCGATCCAGCCGGTGGATTTCTAGCTTTTTTTGTCTGTAGATTGTTCAAGGATGTGGAAACCTGGTTCCCTACAGACACTTCACAGTAAAACAACGAAACTGAGCGTTTTAGTGATTAATTGTCAGAGAAGGAGCCAGAGGAAGTTTAAAAGTGGTCGCTGGGCTCTGGTGTATACCATTTGTACAAGCAAAGTCCTGAATGTTTTTCCATTAAAACCTTTAAAGGAAACTTTTACGGAGAGAAATGAAGAGAAAGTGATTGCTGATCTCTTTCTGAAAATACTGTTTCCCTGACAGCCTTAAGCTTACCACACACGTTAAACTCTGATTGTACAATCCCCTTTGGATCTATCAACAAATATATGTAGTACAGGGTTGTCCAAACTTTTGACCTTCCTGTGCCACATTGGAAGAAGAGCAATTGTTTTGGGCCGCATATAAAATACACTAACAATAAGGACAGCTGATGAGCAGAAAAAAATCGAGCAGATCACATTTTAACGATCACTGTTCTAGATTATGTACCTATCCGAGGAAAAAAAACTTAATTTTTTTTTTTAAATATTTTTTTTTTTATAAAAGTAAAAGAAGGCAACATTAGTGTGATGTTTGATGCTGTTTTGGTAAACAAACACATCCATATCTGGCTGAATGGATGGTGGAGAAATCAACAACAAATCAACATTTTTAAGTAAGTTCATGATTTTGTGTTGGGCCGCATTCATAGCTGTCTTTAGCCACATGTGGCCCTAGGGCCACAGGTTGAACACCTCTGATGTAGTACAAAGGCCTGCCTAACTGGATAAAAATTGATTGAATAGATTGGGTAGGTCCTTATATTAGATATTGAGCTACTGATGTGTGTTAAGCATGTATCTGGTCACATTACCAAATATCACTGGGGGCAGCAGACTAAATGTGGCCATATTTGGATCGAAATGCAGCCAGGTTCAGCAGAGAACAGCCGACTTTTGATCCATGTGTAGCCACTGTAGTTGATCAAATCTTCATCTACCACTCTGTTGGATAAAGCCTGCTTGTAGGCAGGTACAGTCTATTTTCTCAACCACAGTGCCATTGCAGAGGGAGAGGACATCAAGGGAAACCTAGTTCCTCTATGGTTTCCTGGGTAATTGGAGCAGCTATCTGATTGGATTTTGGCTTCCCATTTGACTCTTGAGGCCATCTTGGGTCAGACAGAGTCTATTTAAGACCCTGATTCCCAGGCTTGGTGTGCATTTTGCATGTGGCTAGAGTAGAGACAGATCAATGCATATAATCATCAGGGCATCATTTTATTGCAGAAAGATCACATCACAAAAAGATGTCACTTTTTTATTATGTTTTAATTGGTGGATAGCAGTTTAAATATTGTCACATGCCTGACAAAGAGGTCCTGCATGGCTCTGAAATGTTGCATTTGGTCATTTGTCATGTGATCTTTCTGCAATAAAAGCTTTGGATGATATTTGAAGATCTGTGGTATGCTGGTGAATATATTCATTGATCTATCATGAGTCCAGGTTCTAACTGGTAGTTGCTGCAGCACCCCCTACTGATCAGCTAATTTCCAGGAATGTGAGTGTACCTAGAGTAGGGACAGGTCACCGTCTGTTAGGGACAGGGCTTAGGTTCCTGAGGACTAGGGAGAGTGCAGGGACATGCTGTCCTACCTGGAAGCCTCCCCACTTGGGTATCGACCAGCCAGGTCCCATTCCACTCCTTGAGACAGACACTGTTCGCACACCTGTGATCTTTTGCTACTGACTCCTTGATGGTGCATTTGTAAGTGCCCCTGGTTGGGTTGCCTACCCTTCCCGTCAGGCTTGTTGTGTATTGCTGAACTTCAATTACAATATATTCCTGTTTCTCTGCATTTGGACTTTGGATGTTTTCTGCCGTTGCACCACGCTGCACCCACCCACATGCTCAATCAGCCAACGCAGCCATTCAGTGTATTCTGACAGCATGGCAGTCTCCCTGCTGTCAGAAGGCAATAGAGGGGATTCCTCCATCCACCTTGAATGTGTGTATGGGGCAATTGGTTCAGTTTTATTTGTTCAGCCAAATGAAACATGTATGGCGAGCTTAAAGTGGATCTAAACACGATTCATTAAATTTGACCTAAGCACATATATCTGTAGTGTTTTCTTATCTCTCTCCAAAGCACTGAGTCCCATGTGTTTCTGCTGTTTCATTTCTCTGTTATCAGTATTCATAACTTCTGACAAGTTCTCCGAGGCGGGAGATAAAAGCAGCCTAAGATTTGCTCGGCAAATCTCTGCCTATGTGGAGTGGGGGTGTGTGCCTTTCCTCCAATCAGCTGTCTCCCAGTGTATGGGAAGACTACATTCACAGTGCAGAAGGAGGAAGTAAAAATTCTAACACAATGTAAGAATTCTAAAGAATATAGAAAGGGAAAGACAGCAGATATGCATGTAAAACTTATGTAAGGAGATTTGTTTCATCTCTATGTATCATCTGAGGCTGTTCAGTTCACTGGGTATATGTGAGGGTTTACATCCACTTAAGATCTCACAATGCATACATACAGATATATGGCTGCAAGCACGGGAACACTCACAGACCCAGAGGAGCACTGCTATTTTTCAGGTAGAATTCAAGACAAAAGGTGTATTTTCAAGGGTACTGCTTAGGTTCAATTAACATTTCTAAATACTCCCTATAACGTAGAATATCTTCACATTCTGAGTTCAGGCCCACTTTAAATTTAAGTAAGTTAGTAAATTTAATTTAAAAGACATTCCACAGAGACTGTACAATCATAGTGAGCTTAAAGTATGTCTTAAAGTGTTAAACTGTTGCCAGGCTATAGACACTCAAATATTTAATTTATTCTTAACAAGCAGTACATGAACCTTAAAACAAACCCTACTGACCTCTACAGATGCAAGCACTGTGGAACGATTCATTTTCAAATTTCAAAACAGGAGCACTTACATCATTCTCTCTGCTGCTCCCCCTCCCAGCAGTGACTTATCAGCATTCTAATCTCTAATTTAAACCCAGAGTGGGCCACTTGGGGAGGGGAGAGCAGTGTGAGCTGATTTGTGAATATGAATATGAATTATCTGCAGTGAACTAGATGAATTGTTCCCCAATACTTGCAGCCACAGAAGTCAGTAAGAGTTTATTTTAAAAAACTAATTTATGCTTGTTAAGAATTATTAAAACGCTTCAGTGCCTATAGCCTGGCAACAGGTTCAGTTTAAGTTTCTCTAAGTTTTGAGGGGTACTAATAGTTTTGCCTGCAACTATGTAATTCTTTATAAATTTAAAGGAGGTATATTGAGTCAATTGTTCTCATCTGTCACACATAACTGTATGCATTAATAAGTTAACATTTTTGAGGTTCACATTCTGTCTTTTGTAATACAAATCTCTTTCTCTATACAGGCTCATGGAAATTATACCAAATCTCAGGGTCACCCAGGTAAGCATGCATCTTATTATCTGGGGAAATGTGCACATACACTGTATATACAAAGCCTAGAGGCTTTCTGGTAAAGAGAGATAAATGTATTTAGGTGATTGGGTGATGTGGACCCCTTTATTAACTCTGCCAGATGAATATTTGATTCTCACAGTGGTAGTATAAGTAAATTGGAAAAATTTGTCCAATTGACCCTTCCAGAGGCTTCACCTGCCACCTTGCATATATCTGTTGATTTTTTATGCATACTTTTTTTCAGAAGTTTTCTGGCCAGTCATGTGACACACAGGGTCTTCCTTCACTTGTTCTAATGTGTTGGGTGGTCCTCAAGGATGCAGAGATTGTTGCTGATGCATACCTCACAACATCAGCAGAAAGCTAGACAACCTAGAAAAGAGAAAACGTGGCCCGTGGAGTGCGCCATAGCGAAAAGTGGATGCAGTTAAATTGCACTTGGCCATATTGGCCAGAGCCTAAAGGAACATAGTTAAATATAGTCTTATGCCGCGTACACACGGTCGGACTTTTCGTCTACAAAAGTCCAACGGACGCCGACAGACTAAAGCTGGCTGGTAATCCGATCGTGTGTGGGCTTCTCCGGACTTTCAGCAGACTTTTTCAGCCTCAAATCCGACGGACTTTAGATTTGAAACATGCTTCAAATCTTTACGTCGTAACTACGACGGACCCCGAAATCCGCTCGTCTGTGTGCTAGTCCGACGGACAAAAACCCATGCTAGGGCAGCTATTGGCTACTGGCTATGAACTTCCTTATTTTAGTCCGGTGTACGTCATCACGTACGAATCCGTCGGACTTTTGTGTGGTCGTGTGTAGGCAAGTCCGTTCGTTAGAAAGTCTGCTGCAAGTCCGCCGAAAGTCCGCCGGAAGTCTGTCGGACAGGCTGTCGGACTTTTGTAGACGAAAAGTCCGACCGTGTGTACGCGGCATAAGCCTACTTGCAGTACACACTGCACACATGCCCAAGTCCTTGTGCCTACAAAATAATCCTCAACTGACCATTATTTTAAAAATAAATTGGAAATGGACAAAGGGCTAACATTTTGTCTGATCCTACTTTCATGAAGAAGTCTTTAAATAGTTTTAATCTACTTAGCAACCAGCAACTGCTGGGACAATAAATACTTTGATCAGGAGTATGCAATATACAGTGTTAAACACTTTGTTACATATAAGACAATGTCTAGAGGCAAACAGAGGTATGTGTCAAAGTGCCCATTATATTGTTGGTAGCAGGAGAAAAAAGATAGTCATTGTCTTTGGCTAACAGGAGGAAAACATTTCCAGTGTCGGTGGTCAGTGGGAGAATAAAATTTTCAGTATTGATGGTTAGGGGGAGGAAAAATGTCTGGCATCAGGGGGGAGGAAAAAGTACTCAGTGCTGGTGGTCAGATAGAGAAAACAAAAAACATCAATAAAAATCAACCAAAATAAAACAGAAAAAAAAATGCTTAAAGTTGGTAAAGAAAATACTTGGTGTGGTGGTCAATGGAAGAAACAAAATACCCAGTGGGTGAAAAAGGGGACACCAGCGTTCATTGGAGGAGAGAAGGAGGGTATTGGTGCTAAGTGGGGGGAGAAGTGGGGCATTTGTGCTCTGTGGGGGGAAAGGGGGATCCTGGTACTCTGGTTAGAGGAGGGGCACTGAGGGTAGAGTATGGGCACTGGTACTCTGTGGAAGGAGGGGGGCACTGTTGCTCTGTGGAGAGAGAGAGAGAGGGGGGGCACTAATGCTCTATGGAGGGGGGTTACTGGTGCTCTGTGGAAGGAGGGGGTGGGGAACTTATGCTGTGAGGAGGGAGAAGAAGCACTAGTACTCTGTTGAGGGAGCAGGGGGGGCACTAGTGCTCTGTGGTGGAAGTGGTGGGGCACTGGTGGTCTGCAGAAGGAAGAGGGCTCTGATGCTTTGCTGGTGGAGAAGGGGGACATTGGTACTCTAGGAGGGAGAGAAGACACTAATGCTTTGTGGAGGCACTGGTGCTTGGTAACGTTAGGGTTGGGGTCATTGGTGTTCATTGGGGATCATTTGTGTTCAGTGGATTATTTACCAGTCCACGCTCCTCATTCCACACCACTGCCTCCCACTACTAGAACTTTATTGCTTATACTGGGCAGGAGATCACTACACCCCACAGAGCAGAAGGCAGGTACAACAACGAGCATTCCAGCATTCGGTCAGCAGTGGGACACGAAATCCAGGTGTCCTGCAAAATCTGCAACTGTTGGGAGGTATTCTGACATGATTACCTCAATGCTGTTCTCTGCATCATTGAATTGTGAGTGCAGGGGGCTATGGTGACCTGGGATCTTTATTAATGCTGTTACTATACTAAGGCAAATCATCAATTTTATTCCTTTTAACATAATACTGTTTATATGGAGTATATACCTCTTTATGCAATCATAAATGATACTTTCCAAAATGTACAATGAAAGGTAAAACACTGAATAGAAATTATGGTAACATAAGTAAAGCTTATCCAAGTGTTTATTTTCTTCGGTACAAGAGTTTATTTTGTTATAAATGATTTGGTGTGTATCATGAAAGTGTATGTAAAAAAACTGAATATTTCATTACAGCCCCGCTATGCAGCCCTCTCCGTGTTTTATTCAGGGCTTCAGTAACGCGAAACCTTATGATTAACTGAAATATGATTTTCAAAGAACAGAGTATCAGCACATGTAAAAGCAGCTGCCTCTAATGGCAAGAATAAAGAAAAAGCATGCTTTTCCTAGGGTGGCCCAGGACAGGGTTACAGCAGGCTGGGGACAAATATGAATAGCTAAATTCTCAGTAATGTAACTGACAGTGGATGGATGGATTAGAATTTATGCTTCATTGAAGAATATGGACGCGTTTTTGACATTTGTCTTTCTCTTTCACTCTCTCTCTTTCTCTCTACCTCTCTCTCCCTTTCTCTCCCTCTCCCTCTCTCATCTCTCTCTTGTAGCTCTCTCACTCTCTCCCTTTCTCTCTCTCTCTTTTCCCTCTCTTATCTCTCTCGTAGCTCTCTCTCAACCCCCCCTTTCTCTCCCTTTCTCTATCTCTTTTCCCTCTCTCATCTCTCTCGTAGCTCTCCCTCACTCTCTCCCTCTCTCTCTCTTCTCTCTGTGGTCTCTCTCTTCTCTCTCCCTCTCTCTCTCTCTCTCCTCGTCTCTCTCTGGTCTCTCTCTTCTCTCTCCCCCTCTGTCCCTCTCTCTCTCTCTCTCTCTCCCCCCTCTCTCTCTCTCTCTCCTCGTCTCTCTCTGGTCTCTCTCTTCTCTCTCCCTTTCTCTCTCTATCTTCTCTCTCTGGTCTCTCTCTTCTCTCTCCCCCCTCTCGCTTTCTCTTTCTCTCTCTTCTCCCTCTCTTGTCTCTTCTCTTCTCTTCTCTTCTCTTCTCTTCTCTTCTCTTCTCTTCTCTTCTCTTCTCTTCTCTTCTCTTCTCTTCCTATCAGACATTGAAGTGAAAATGAATCTTTTCAGTACTTCCAAATGTGCCTTGAATGGTGTTTTTTTCTATGGCTTTAGGGCAGGAAGTGTTTGCAGTGACCTTTGTAGTCCCCCTACACCCTGCCCTAATGTAATTGTTGAAGTTGGAGCTTCTTGAACATTTGGTGGTATTGAATGTATTTCTAACAGACACATGTAGGCATTACTAGTACATTATCAAGAATAGCACCTCTCTGTGTGCCTTTATGCAAGCACACACGCTTCCACCCACAAACACACACACACTTTTCAATGCTTAGAATGAACCCTAAGTAAACAGAAACAGTTTACAGTTTAACGCAAGGGAGAATTTTCAAATTTCCTGGAGTTTCCTGGAGTTGGGCTGTAAGAGAATTCTTATGTTTTTCAATTGATATAGAAGTTTACTGAATGCCCAAGAAAATCAGTAAATGTATTCTACGGTATACAGTATATTCAGAGCAGTATGTCGTATTTCCACTAAAGATAAATTTTTACTCAAATTGCATGTAAATGTACCAATGTAAGTACAAAAGAGTGGTAAGGATGACACAGCATCATATAATCAACAATGAAAAGTACCTTTGGGACCTTTTTTTTAGCACAATTATAGTGTTTCCTTTGATATCCTTAGCCATTCCCCTTTATGTTTTTGGTAATAATTTAATAATAGAGACAACATATTTTTTTATTTTTGTGCATGATTTTTTGTACTTTGTTGTGATGTGTAAAGGAGGGGAAAGGGTTAGTGACATGGAATGTGGTCATCATTGTTGCTTAGTCTACTAATCTGTATCATGCCAACATAAAGATTTCCTATATGAGCAGCACTTTAAACATTGCAGCTCCCATTACCATGCAGTTAAGTTGAGTTGACCTTGTCGCTGTACATCTTGTAAACCATCACCACACACTGCGACTTTGTTAGAAGATCCTATAAAAAGACTGTTTAATTACAGTACTGGTTAGTATGTCTGTGTTTAAAACTGCATGTGTGACCGCACAGTTTTATGCATTTTAAAATAAAATGTTATTTTATGACACATTATTATTTTAATAGTTACATAGAACAAAGAAACATAGAAAAGTGACTGCAGAAAACTTTCAAAACAAAAACCAAGTAGAAAAAGACCAAGTTATCCATCACGTTTGCCCCTTAGCTTCCTAGAGTTCATTTACTAGATGAAGCTAAGATGAACTCCAGGCCAACAGCTAAATGTACACATACAGTATAGGTTGTTTTAGTTCCAAAAGGTTTTATAATTTTTTTTAGGCTCTCCTAAAATTTACACAATCTTCCAGACCGCACAGTCGGTTTGGTGTTCATACTATTTCCGACTGCAGATAGATGGCATGTATAATGATTTTGTACATATTTTCTTTATTTTTATTATTATTATTCTACAGGATTTATATAGCACCAACAGTTGACAACATGAGGAAAGACAGTACAGTTACAATACAATTCAATACAGGAGGAATCAGAGAGCCCTGCTCATTAGAGCTTACAATCCAGAAGGGAGGGTCAAGTGATACAAAAGTTAATACCTGTTGGGAATAAGCTGATGAAGAAAATGAAAATACAGTTGTTAGGTGTGGGCAGGATAGGCTTCTCCGAAGAGGAGGGTTTTCAGGGATTATCTAAAAGCAAGCAGAGTAGGAGATAATCGGACAGATTAGGGTAAGGAGTTCCATAGGATGGGAGAGGCTCTCGAAAAGTCCTGGAGGCGAGCATGGGAGGAGGTGACGAGGGAGCTAGAGAGCAGGAGGCCATGGGAGGAATAAAGAGAACGATTAGGTTGTGTCAGGGCTGGGCTCTCAGCCCATCCTGCTCTGTGTTCAGGTTGCTCAGCTGCCGGTTAATTGCCATTACTCATCGTTCCACAGTGGCTCACCTGTTGATCATCTCCTGCTCATCAGTCATTGCCACAGCTAGCCCCTTCTGGCTATTTAAAATGCCTGGTTCATTTCTTCAAATGCCTTCGCCTGGTCAATATATCTAGAGACTCTCTGCTGTATTCCTGTTGAAGACTTGCCTGGCTGACGTCCCTTCTAGTTCCTGATCCTGTCTGCTGCCTCTGACTACGCTGATCTCTGGCTTTCTGATTTCCTGGCTTGTTCTGACTACCCGATTTGGCTGTAGAGAGAAAAAAAAGTCCTGGACTGACGCACTCCATAGAAAAGGCATCTTTATTGTGGAAAAATGAAGAAAAAATCCAACATACAGTCAAATCAAATGTGGATGGAACAGGGATCAAAAGCTAACGCATTTCACATCATTTGATGCTTGCTCATAGCTCATAGTTAATTTGACAAAGACCAACAGTGTATATAAGAAGGAAATTAAGGAAGAAAAAACACCAATCAAAATTTTGCGATTTTTACCCGATTTGGCTATTGAACCCTGGCTATGTTTTGACTACATTTACCAGTTGTACCATTTTTACCATTTTATTAAAAGGTGTAATTTTTACTGCATTTTCTATCTCCCTCTGTTTCACGGTTCCTGACAGTAGGCGAAAGCCATGAATTCAGAAGATGCAGGCAATCCACCTAGTGGTAATAATTTTTCCAGGTTGAATGAGCAGGATCACCGCTTGGATCAGTTTGCCATATCGTTACAGGCACTCCTGATTCACACTGCACACCTGGGTCCTCCCACTGTTGCTGTTCCGGTACAACATGTGTTGCAGGCTGTCCCTGCTGCTGCTCCAGTCTATGTGCAGGCACCCGCCTTGAATATTACCTTGTAAGATGTATGTCTGGTTCCGCTTCTCTTCCCCAGAGATTTGGGGGTCATCCAGTTCAATGCAGAGGGTTTCTCAACCAGGTTGGGATATACTTTAAGATGCTGTCCTCATGGACAGAAGCAAAGTAGGCTTCATTATTTCTTTTCTTTCTGATAGAGCCTTGGCCTGGGTAAACCCTCTATGGGAGACGCAAAAACCCATTGTCCCGAGTTACCCAGAGTTTGTGGCTTCCTTTAAATGGGTATTTGACATTCCCGCACGCTCCATTTCTGCTGCCAAGAGCCTCATGTCCATCAAACAGAGTACGAGAACTGTTGCCCATTATGCCATTGAATTCCATACTCTGGCAGCAGAGGTTGCCTGGAACAATGAGGCCTTTAGCTGCTTTTTCTCATGGTCACTCAGATAACATCAAAGATGACATAGCAGCCCAAGACATACCTATAGATCTGGAGAAGTTGATCACGTTTGCCATTCTTATTGACTCAGAGAAAGGCCTTCCTTTAATCACTTCCCTCCCGGCCAATAGCAGATTGACTGCCGGGAAGTGGTTTCATATCCTGACGACGTCTTTTAGGATAACGTGCCGGTGCGCGCCCGTGGGAGTGTGCAGTGTGGAGATTGCTGGTGTGGCATGTCAGTCTGACACACAGCATCTCCGATCGTGGTAAGGAGCCTCTGACAGAGGCTCCTCACCACGTGATCAGCTGTGACCAATCACAGCTGATCACAGCATGAACCAGGGAGTGCTGGTAAATGGCTTTCCTCAGTTCGCGATGACAGGGAGAGCCGATCGGCGGCTCTCCCTGTCAGAGGGGGTGTCTGTGCTGATAATCAGCACATTGATTATCAGCACAGCCCCATCAGATGTGCCACCAATAATGCCAATCAGTGCCCATCAGCTGCCAGTCAGTGCCCCATCAGAAAAGCCTGTCAGTGCCCATCAAAGTGTCAATCAGTGCCCACCACAGTGCCAATCAGTGTCCATCACAGTGCCAATCAGCGCCTATCAGTAACACCTGTCAGTTCCTCATCATCAGTGCTGCCCATCAGTGCCATCTATTAGTGTCCATCGGTGCCACCTGTCAGTGCCAATCAGTGCCCATCAGTGCCGCCTATCAGTGCCCATCAGTGCCGCCTATCAATGCCCATCAGTGCTGCATATCACTGCCGCCTATAGGTGCCCATCAGTGCTGCATATCAGTGACCCCTTTCAGTGCTAATCAATTCTACATATCAGTGCCTCCTCGTCGGTGCTCATCAGTGCCACCTTATCAGTGCCAAATCATCAGTGCCGCCTCATCAGTGCCCATCAGTCCCGCCTCATCAGTGCCCGTCAGTGAAGGAGAAAACAAAATTTTATAACAGAAATGAAGAAAAAAATGTTTTTTTCAAAAATGTCAGTCTTTTTTAGATTGTTTAGCAAAAAATAAAAACCCCAGAGGTGATCAAATACCACCAAAAGAAAGCTCTATTTGTGGGAAGAAAACAATATAAATGTAGTTTGGGTACAGTGTTGTATGACCACGCCCTTGCCTCCCTCATCTCCCATGCCTCCTGGTACTGAGTCTGCCAGTAAAGTAGAATCCAAGCACTTAGGCTTCACACGTCTCTCTGTGGATGAGAGGGTCTTTAGGAGGAGGGAGAGATTGTGCCTTTATTGTGGCCAGGCAGGCCATAGGTGGCTTTGTTACATCCCCAGTTACCTTGAAGGATAAGCCTCTAGTTTCGATTACCGTTTCGTGGTCTGAGTCGTCCATCGATACACAGCCTCTAATCGACTCTAGAGCTTCAGGCCTGTTTCTAGACAGTGCCTTTGTGTCTAAGCACTTGATCCTGCTGCAGCTTCATGCCACTACACTTGGTATTGAGGCTATTGATGGGAGACCTTTACTGCCTGCCCATGTGACTCATGAGACTGCTCCGTTGACCATGGCCGTAGGGGCTCTTCACTATGAGATAATCCAATTTCAAGTCATTTCCTCTCCTCATTATCCTTAGTTACAGAGAAAAAACCCTCTTTTTATTAGCTTCATGCTGAGCTTCTTTCCCAGTCGCCACAATGCAATAAGGCATGTTTTCGGAAAGTGGCTAAGGTCTTGTGCACCTTTTCTCTCTCCTCCTTGCCAGAGGAGTACAGCAAATTTAGCAATGTTTTTGACAAGGGTAAAGCTGGTAGTTTGTCTTCACACCCCTCGTATGATTGTGCAATTGACCTTCAACCTGGTGCTATGCCTCCCCGTGGCCAGATTTACCCTTTGTCTGCAACGCTCCTTCAGTTTTTCAGGAGTTCATCAATGATGTCCTCCAAGATATGTGTGGTAGTTTATCTCGACGATATTCTCATATATTCTAAATCCCTACAGAGCCACCACACAGATGTCTCTCGTGTGCTACAGAGGTTGAGAGATAATAACCTGTATTGTAAGTTGGAGAACTGCGAGTTCTATCGTGAACAGGTTCAATTTCTGGGTTATGACATTTCTACTGCCGGTTTTTTTTTCGATGGACCCAGAGAAATTATCTGCAGTTCTACAGTGGCCTCAACCCGTAGGTCTACGTCCGTTACAACATTTTCTTGGTTTTGCCAATTATTATCTGTATTCAGAACTTCTCTTCTCTGGTCAAACCCCTGACTGATATGACCAGAAAGGACAGTAACTCACAGAATTGGTCTCCGTATTCTATTAAAGCCTTTGAGTCTCTCAAGGCTGCCTTTGTTTCAGCTCCTGTGCTGGCACATCCTGATCCTATGCTACCCTTCATTATTGAGGTTGATGCATCCGAGACTGGAGTGGGCACCCTTCTCTCTCAACGTCCTACCTCTGAGAGCTCTATGCATCCTTGTGGCTACTTTTCTAAGAAATTGTCTCCTGCAGAATGCAATTACGAGATTGGGGCCAAACAATTGTTAGCTATCGCTGTGAGGGGTATGAGTTGAGTGACCTCATATGATCCGGCACCTTATCCCTTATATTGGTAAAGTACAAAGAAGGGGAATTGGATAGAGATTATAGCGGTGCCTAATATATGGAAAATTACAGTATTTTACTTAAAAAATATAAATTTTATTACATAGATGTACAGAAGACAACACACATAGGGTGCATAAAATATAAGCAGAGTAATATACAGATAGTAATACTGGCCAAATTATCCATGTGCTTGAAATGGTCACTGATGCATGTCAGGTCCCTACATGTTTAGCCAAACAATAGCTTCTTCAGGGGATTATGTGATTATTAGTGTTCAGCAGTTGCTCTGATAATAATAAACACATAATTAATTATTAAAAAGTCAGAAAATAGAAATAATGTGACAAAAAATACAATAGTACCAGGAAAAATGCATACAAATATATATCAAGTTTCATGGCTCATAGACTGTCCCACCGCACAAATCCCACCCAACTTACCAATGGGACCCCCACAGAAGACCAGATGGCCAGGCAGCCCAACAATCATGGCAAAGGGAGGTTCCGTTCTGTGCCCTTCTGTGGAGGTCCCCTTGGTAAGTTGGATGGAATTTGATGGGTGGGAAAGTCTATGAGCCATGACACTTCATATATATTTGTATGTATTTTTCCTGGTACTATTGTATTTTTTGTCACATTATTTCTATTTTCCAAACTTTGTAATAATTAATTATGTGTTTATTATTATCAGAACCACTGTTGAAAACTGATGATCACATAATCCCCTGAAGAAGCCATTGTTTGGCGAAACATGTAGGGACTTGACATGCATCAGTGACCATTTCAAGCATATGGGTAATTTGGCTAGTATTACTATCTGTATATTACTCTGCTTATATTTTATGCACCCTATGTTTGTTGTCTTCTGTACATCTATGTAATAAAATTTATATATTTTAAGTAAAATACTGTAATTTTCCATATATTAGGCACCGCTATAATCTCTATCCAATTCCCCTTCTTTTTAATTGTTAGCTATCATTTTAGCTCTTAAAGAATGGAGGAATCTCCTCAAAGGTACCACTGTGCCGGTCCTCATTTTGACTGATCATAAGAATCTCACATTCTTGTCTGAGGCTAAAAGCTTATCTCCCAGAAGAGCGGGCTCTTTTTCTGTCAAGCTTCAATTACATAATGTCATTCTTACCCGGTACTAAGAATGTAAGGTCTGACGCATTGTCACAACAGTTTTCCTCTGCTTCCAAGATTGAGTTGGTGCCTGTTCCTGTAATACCTCCCGATCGCATTCTGGCTACTGTACGCATCAGTCTCACTTCACCTTTGGGTGACAGAATTCGTGCCACTCAGATCCAGTCTCCTCCCGAGAAACCTGGTTAGCGCTGCTTTGTCCCTGAGAATCTTCGTACTGCTTTGCTCCAGACTTACCATTCTCCCAAGGCGGCTAGCCACCCAGGGAAGAATCAACTCCTTTGGGCTATTTATCAACAATTCTGGGACTCTAGTCTCCGCGCTGATGTAACCGTCTTTGTAGCCACTTGTTCCGTGTGTGCACAGAGTAAGACACATTTTCTCCATTTATGGCGAATTATGGTTTCCAACCATCCATGTTGTCTGACTCATTTGTTTCTCAAAGAATTCCTGCGTTAGAGGATCATCTCCGTTTGCATTTCCATGATCTTCATTCCACTTGGGTGCAGGTCCAAGAGTCCTTGCAACGTGCCAGTCCAGTGAGAGGTACAGACTCCATGCTGACCACCAACACCAGGTTGGGGAGAGGGTCTGGCTGTCATCTTGTAACCTCTGACTCAGTGTTCCCTCACTGAAACTGACACCACGATTTATTGGGCCTTTCCGTATTCTCCGAAGGATCAACCCAACGGCTTACCTATTAGACCTTCCTTCTAACATGCGTATTTCAAATGTTTTTCATGTCTCCTTATTAAAACCTTTGGTGTGCAACCGCTTTACCACCTCGGTACCACGTCCTCGCTTGGTGCAGGTCGAGAACCATGAGGAGTATGAGATACAATTGATCATTGACTGCCGTAGGTTCCGTGGGCGCATACAGTACCTGGTTCATTGGAGAGGGTACGGTCTGGAGAAATGCTCTTGGGTCTCATCCTTGGACGTACATGCTCCTGTCCTCCTCCGTGCTTTCCATAGACGTTTTCCGCTCAAACCTGGTGGTCCTGTGAGGGGTAGGAGTCGTTGAGGAGGTAGTATTGTCAGGGCTGGGCTCTCAGCCATTTCTTCTCTGTTTTCAGGTTGTTCAGCTGTCGGTTAATTGCCAGTATTCATCGTTCCACAGTGGCTTACCTGTTGATCATCTCCTGCTCATCAGTAAAGCCCACAGCCAGCCCCTTCTGGTTATTTAAACTGCTTGGTTCATTTCTTCAAATGCCTTCGCCTGGTCAACATATCTAGAGACTCTCTGCTGTGTTCCTGTTGAAGGCTTGCCTGGCTGACGTCCCTTCTGGTTCCTGATCCTGTCTGCTGCCTCTGATCATGCTGATCTCTGGCTTCCTGATTTCCTGGCTTATTCTGACTACCTGATTTGGCTACTGAACCCTGGCTATGTTTTGACTAGGTTTACCAGTTGTACCATTTTTACCATTTTATTAAAAGGTATGATTTTTACTGCATTTTCTGTCTCCGTCTGTTTTATGGCTCCTGATAGGTTGGTATTTTGAAACTAGGTTAGTGATGTAGTTGGGGGCAAAGTTGTGGATGGCTTTGAAAGTTGTTAGTAAGTAAATAAAGAGCTTTGTGGTGTCATTGGTTACAAGGGGGCATATTTTGGAGATGTTGTGGAGGTTGAGGCGGCAAGATTTGGACAGTGATTGGACGTGGGACTTAAAGGATAGATCAGAGTCCAGGATTACACCTAGAATCTTGGCATGCAGGGATGGACTGATAGTAGTGTCATTGATTTTGACAGAGAGATCAGGGGAAGGGGCATGTGGGGGAAGAAAATGTAAAAGTTTGGTTTTGGATAGATTGAGTTTGAGGAAGTGGTGTGATTATATCCGTTAGTAAATAAGCGATACGTGAGGAGACTGAGGGAGTGAGCTGAGGAACAGAGAGATAGATTTGGATGTCTTCAGGGTAGAGATGGTATTGGAAGCCATGGGAGGCTATCAGTTGACCCAGGGAGAAGGTGTAGATTGAAAATAGGAGAAGTCCAAGAACAGAACAATTGGTCTTTTGACAATACTAAGGTCACTTCTGCATTAAAACCTTCATACCTGCTGAATTCTTTAGCATGGCCCAGTGCCAGGATGAATTAACGCTTATGCGCATACAAAAGAATTATGTCATCCTTTGCCAGCCAATTAAAATTACTAAAGACAGATATGACTACTTATACAGTGCATCCGGAAAGTATTCACAGCACTTCACTTTTTCCACATTTTGTTTTGTTGAAGCCTTATTCCAAAATGGATTAAATTCATTATTTTCTTCAAAATTCTACAAACACAACCCCATAATGACAATGTGAAACAAGTTTGTTTGAAATCTTTGCAAATTTATTAAAAATAAAAAACGAAAAAAATCACATGTACATAAGTATTCACAGCCTTTGCTCAATACTTAGTTGAAGCACCTTTGGCATCATTTACAGTCTCAAGTCTTTTTGAGTACAGTATGATGCTACAAGCTTGGCACACCTATTTTTGGTCAGTTTCTCTCATTCTTCTTTGCAGGATCTCTCAAGCTCTATCATGTTGGATGGGGAGCATCAGTGCACATCTTGTTATCTTGGCTGTGTGCTTAGGGTTGTTGTCCTGTTGGAAAATGAACCTTTGCCCCAGTCTGAGGTCCAGAGCGCTCTGGAGCAGGTTTTTATCAAGGATGTCTCTGTACATTGCTGCATTCATCTTTCCCTCAGTCCTGACTAGTCTCCCAGTTCCTGACACTGAAAAACATCCCCACAGCATGATGCTGTCACCACCATGCTTCACTGTAGGCATGGTATTGGCCAGGTGATGAGCGGTGCCTGGTTTCTCTGATTTTCTGTGTGGATTGCTGTTTGTTGATTTTTTTCTAATTGTTGGATTCTCGCTAGCAGTTAATTTAACCGTTCTGACGGTTTGTTTGTTTGCCCTTGCACTCATCTGTATAAGTAAGCCTCTAATATAAACTTTATGGCCATTCCACAGTGTGAAGGGATCATCGACTGAGGGGGAATTAATGGCAAAGAATTCCTTAATTGCTTTCTGAATTTGTGTTAAATTTTGAGGTTGGGATAATGTGTAGATATCATTTCGCCATCTGTTAGCCCTGGTCTCGGTATGCTGGTCCCCCACATCAATGGATATTGGAGCATGGTCCAACCATGTAATACAATGTAAAACAGACTTCGTAATTTGTTTTAAGAGAAACTTATCCACCAAAAACATGTCTATTCGAGAATATGTGTGATGTACACTGGAGTAAAACGTATAGTCTTTTTCGGATGAGTGTTGGCACCTCCATACATCATACAGACCTGAGGAGGAAATGAAATTATCTAGAGTTGCTCTTCTTTGTTGATTTCTTGTATGACTGGACACGTCCATATCTCTTTTAGGAATTATATTAAAGTTTCCGTACATAATGACATGGAAACCACCTGGATACGCTGTTCCGTTCCTTCTTGTTTAGTAACATCATGTTCCCCAAGGTCCTTAAATATTGGGATGTTGTGTGGTGGAGTTACGAGGTGCGGAGGGTATCGCTGGTAGGATACTGGGACCCAGCTTGTATATACCTGAGATGCTCACCATCCATTGTGTTATCCGGAGGAGTGTTTCTTTGTCTAGTTGCTGAACCTGGATATTAATCCTGGGATATGCCTGTTGTGCTTTCCATCTGGTAAGCGCATATATTTAAAGGTGGAGGATCACTGTGCAGGGTGTGTTTGCTTTCACTTCTTCACCTGATCTTCACGGAGAATTATCAGGGGACATTTTCTAACTCTTCACCAGACTCTTGATTTCCCCTTTATCTATGGACTCTACTACTATCTTACATTAATGATTTGATGCCATTAGATGTGTAATCTACATTTATTGCATATATTTATGTTTTCTGCATATATTGATTTGTTGAGCATTTTTTTCACTGTATAGCGCAGGTTTTCTTTGTTTTTCCTATTGGTTCTGAATATTTCACTGTTGAACTGCTGCTTCCTTGGGGAGTTTCTATGATGTGATAGCGCGGGGATTCTTTTTCTGTTTTTCTCCATTAAAGGATGATATTTTGATAGGCATGTTGGGCTTAATTGAATGTCTATGTTTAAAGAATTGAAATAAACTGATATGGTATCAAATTACCTGGGTTTAGATAGGGAGCGTAGATGGTTCCGGTAGGTTGATGTTCGGTTAGTTATGGTATGCTGATCGCCGTTGTAGTTCACAAAGATGTATGGATCTATAGGAAAATCCGTTACAGGTCATGGAGTGTAGAAGGTTCCGATAGGTAGGTATGCAGATGCGTATGGTATGCCGATCTCCTTAGTAGTACACAAAGATGGATGGGTCTTTAGGAAAATTTTAGAAGGAACAGTTAGTAAAGTTCAGAAGGAATAACAGAATAACTTGCGATTCTGAGAAGAATCTGTGCGGTAGTAACAACCGCTCAACTTATGGGGTGTCTGAAGAATAAAACAGAGAATGTGGCAATCCCCTGGGCCATCGGGGAATTAGAATGAGCACGAAACTCATGTAAATGATGTTAGCCTGTCTTTGCCTGCCTTTGCGACATAAAAATTGTTGCTGGGTAGTGCAGTATAGCCAAGGTTGCTACTGTCAGTAGTATCAGAAGCAATAATCTGCAATTCCCGCATAAGACGGAGGTCATCCTTCATGTTGGATATCAGATGTGTAGTACCATCTTTTGTAATCATCAGCTTCGCTGGATATATCCAGCGGTATGTGATATGAGAGTTGTTTAGGGGCTTCGTGATGGCATCCTGAGGTGTCCCCAAGCTAAACTGTGCTGTCTGTGCACAAAAATTAGGCTTCCTGTCGCTCTTTTGGCTCCCGATGGCCCGTGGCAGAGAGGAGCTCTTTCAGTGAGCGTCCATTCACTCCGCCGGCTAGCCACGCCCCCGCGGTGCCTGGTTTCCTCCAGACATGCCATTCAGGCTAAAGAGTTCAATTTTTGTTTCATCAGATCATAGAATTTTGTTTCTCATGGTCTAAAAATCCTTCAGATGCCTTTTTGCAAACTCCAAGCGGGCTGTCATGTGCCTTTTACTGAGGAGTGGCTTAAGTCTGGCCACTCTACAATACAGGCCTGATTGGTGAAGTGCTGCAGAGATGGTTGTTCTTGCGGAAGATCCCCCTCTCTCCACAGAGAAAAGCTGGAGCTCTGTCAGAGTGACTATAGGGTTCTTGGTCACCTCCCTGATTAAGGCCCTTCTCCCCCAATTGCTCAGTTTGGCTGGGTGGCCTGCTCTAGGAATAGTCCTGGTAGTTCCAAACTTATTCCATTTATGGATGATGGAGGCCACTGTGCTCATTGGGGCCATCCATGCTGCAGAAATGTTTCTGTACCCTTCCCCAGATCTGTGCCTCCCATATAATCCTGCCCTGGAGGTCTACAGACAATTCATTGGACTTCATAGCTTGGTTTGTACTCTGACATGCACTGTTAACTATGGAACCTAATAGAGACAGGTGTGTGCCTTTCCAAATCATGTTTAATTAACTGAATTTACCACAAGTGGATTCCAATCAAGTTTTAGAAACATCTCAAGGATGATCAGTGGAAACAGGTTGCACCTGAGCTCAAGTTTGAGTGGCAAAGGCTGTGAATAATTTAATAGATTTGCAAAGATTTCAAACAAACTTCTTTCACGTTGTCATTATGGGGTATTATTTGTAGAATTTTGAGGAAAATAATGAATTTACTCCATTTTGGAATAAGGCTGTAACATAACAAAATGTAGAAAAAGTGAAGTGCTGTCAATACTTTCCAGATGCACTGTATGTAAGGCATATAAAACTTCCTTTATTCATGTTTAAAAAATACAAAAACTGGATTAAATCTTTCTTTTTTTATAGCTCTTTAAATCAGCCTCACACTTACATTAGATAGTTAAAGTTTCTCAGCCAGAAGAAAGCAAAATGTATTTGTCTGCCTTAGCTGCTAAAATGAATAGTGAATAGAATAAACACATAGGTGTTGAGAGGAAAGCAGCTTACTGTTTAGTGAATTTGATATCTCCTTTAAGAAACATATCCCAAGCATTAAGCATCATCAATTCACATTTTACCTTCCCCACAAGAAGAAGGAGAACAGATAATATACTAATTAGTAGCAACTACTTCATCATACTGACAGCATTGCTAATGTAGGATTAGAACTCAGTATCCCCAGGGGGTTATGTTTTTTTTTTTTCCTGGTTCAGATCTATTGCGCTACAAAGAGCTGAGGAGGAATGCTCAGAAGTAAAAAATTCAGTTTCAGGTTTTCATTATGCTGTGCTAACATTCATAAACGCTGCAGATAAAGTCAGATTATTTTTCTCAGCACTGAACAGATATACTTGCCTATACTTGGCGTATTTTCTAAGAACTCCTTGATTCAGTATTGACTCAAATAGTCCTTACTGAATTCAGATCCCCCAACAGCTCAAAAAGTCAGTGTAAATACCAAAGTTATAAATGGTTTAAAGGATTGCTGTAAGCACATAAAAAACTCCCTTTACATCAATATAATGATGTCACAACACCACTAGAATACACACCATGTTCACCAGGTAAAGGTGTCGTACCAAGGTGTACATGTACCTGGATGTAAAAGGTATAATAAAAAAAATTGTTTCAGAGGAAGGATTTTTTATATACTCATAGTGGTTTGTCATCTGTTCTAGTTTAGATAATTCTAGCATTTGTAATGCTATTTTGGACTTATAATTCTATATGCTTAAAAAATGAAAGTTTGATTGTTTCACATTGTATCCAGTTAGATTTTACCACCCCCACCATAAAAAAAGAGGTGGCTTTAAATATTCTTTAAAGCTGAACTCTGAGGGGTTATTCAAAACTACCCCATTCAGTGGAGCTCGTCCTGCACTGCAAGGGTAAAGGCTTGTTTTTGTCTAGGATACCATTTACATTTTTCTTACCTTATCCCTCTGATGCTCTGGGTTGTGGATGCGCTCTTAACTTCCCCACTTACAATGCAAGACTTCTGGTACTGAATTGTACATGATGACATCAGAGCACTAAAAAGAAGTGAATTTTGGTCATGAGAGACTGGTCGCACAGAAATGAGGTAAAATAAGAAATGAACCTTTGCAGTACATGGAGAGCTCCACTGAATGGGGTAGTCTTGAAATATCCCCCGAAATCCAGCTATAGAATATATCTAAGCCACTTCTTTTTTAGGCCAGGTGTTGGCAACAGGTCATGTGTGATCTTCCCATAGATGGTAATCATTGGATGAGTAGATCACGTTTCCGCTGTGCTAACTCCCCATCAAAAATGCTTTACTTCCCATTTGCAGAGTGGTGCAGGGAAGTAGATATGAGAAATTCCAACCTGTTCTGATGTGCTGGGCCCTACAATCCTCCTCTTGTGTCTATCTCAGGTGCTTGCCTAGGGGGGCAGAAAGAAAGGGGATGTAATGGTCGCATTGAGGGAAATATTGGTGGCACTGAGGGATAATTTAGTTAGTGCAGAGAGGGTGTACTTGTGTTCAGAGTGATAACTGGTAATTGGGCATAGGGGGCATGTCAGGGTACACATGGGTCTACTCTAGGTCACATGCATACGTATCCACTGTCTGAAATCTGCATTACAGACTACTGACCCTTGCACTATGCATTTCTTAATCCAGACTTGTGCACTCAGCGTAACTTACTCCTGCCTTCTGCACTATGCATTACATACTACTGACCTCTAAGCTATGCATTACTTACTCCTGATCCCTGCACTCTGCATTACATACTACTGACCTCTAAGCTATGCATTACTTACTCCTGGTCCCTGCACTCTGTGTTACATACTACTGACATCTAAGCAATGCATTACTCACTGCTGATCCCTGCACTCTGCATTACATACTACTGACCTCTAAGCTATGCATTACTTACTCCTGGTCCCTGCACTCTGTGTTACATACTACTACTGTGCTTGAAAAACAATACAAAATAAAAAAAAATGTCAAAAATAAACCCCCAAGTGAAATAATAAAAAGTCCAAAACAATTTCCTTATGCCAAAGTTCAAAATCAAAGGTGAAATGAGCGGTGTTGAGATGTATACTCGCAATCAAGTGCAGAGCAACCCACTTGGAGATGTCACACCACAGAGATCCTCCTCTGCATGCTCGTTATAACATGTTTACTAGAATGATTTGACCCTCTGATTAAGATAAGTCAATATGATCTGTTGGTGCTAGCAGTTGGTTGTTTATTATACCTTGGAACGCAATAGTCTGCATTACTTATTCCTGCCCCCTGCATTATGCATTCAATACCACTGAATTCTGTGATTCTTACTTTTGACCCCTGCACTGTTCTAAATAAAAAGTTTAATATGTAGACAGGCTGAAACCAGCTCATCCAACCAGGTGATAATTCAAACCAGCCAGGCAGGCCAAAATTAGCCCAGCCAGAAGAGAACTCTGCCAAGCCATCCAGCCCCAGCCCAGCCATCCAGGTCAGGACATAAACCAGCAGTCAGGCTGGAACTCAAACTAGACAGCCAGGCTGGAGCTCATGCCCAGCCACGACAAAACTTAGCCCAACCAGCCAGTTAGGTAAAACTCAATCTAGCCAGCCAGGCCAGAACTGAAACCAGCCAGTCAGGACAGACCGCAAAGTGTAACTAGAGTTAAAACTTTTTTTTAGTTTTGGATGAAGTAGAGATGTATTAGAACACTTGTCAGTTTTTATTGCTCTGTGTACCCAGCGTTAAGGAGATTCAGTCTCTATATTTGTCCTGTTTACCATTATCATTGAAAGTGAAAGTAAAAGAAAATCACAAATTTTGGGTTTTGCCCAGAAAAGTAATAGAGGGGAAATCTTCTAATGGGGACACTATTTCTGGTGATCTGGGGATCTCCAATGATTTTCAGGGATTTCATCTCACTTCCTCACTTAAATCTATACAGGGGCTGGAGACTTGAAGTCTACAGCAGCCTTGTTCCAATGTAAATCCAGGTTCTCTGGACCACATATCCCATGATCCCCTGCTTTCTGTAGTGGTCCCTCTAGATCTGCATTCAGGAGATGATGACACAATAACCAGAATAAACACTAGAGGGAAACAAGCTTACTGCAGCCATTGTTACAGAATGTCCCCCGATGACACAGGCAAGTTAGCCAGCACCTGGCTACAGTGGCCATATAGACAACAGCCCACATGCTAAAAACAAATATTTTTAGCATGCTGGCTAGTGTAAACAAGCCCTCAATCAGAGAATTCTGGTATGTGAAGGTCGAGATTCTGTGGGGAATTTATTAAACTAATACATTTTTCTAATTAGTCGAATCAACCTGCGTTCCCTCTAAACACCCAAATGCAAATCAGAAGATTTATAAAATCATCTTTTTTTCACATAATTGGATAATTTAAGTAAAAAAAAACACCACCAAATGAAAAACATAAATAAAGCCTTGAGAATCATGACAGAACACTGAAGGTATTTAGCGAGTATTTAGCAAAATTAGATATTACAGATGGTATAGTTGCCTGAAATGCAGAAATATGATAATTATGATAGTGAAATTGATAAAGGGTACTAGCTTAACAGTACAAATAATAGTAGATTCAGGTTATTTTTTTAAGGGTTAGGTTTAGGGGTAGACTAAGGGTTAAGTGCAGGAGTTAAATTTAGTAATAGGCTAAGGTTCAAGATAAGATTTTGATTTGTTAGGGTTATTTGGGCTTTAGAAATTGATATGCAGGTGTGGTAAATAATATAATGTTGAAACTACTACACCAAATTACTTGGCAAAAAAATAATGCACCATGATAAGGTGACCACTTACAGAAGGATTAATCTGTCAATGGCCCAAGGGATGAGGCTAAATAGGGGAAAACAGTAAACAATCCAGCAGACATCTGTAATACTTTGGTGCCTGATTTAGTGTGAAGTGTGGTGAAGCTCAGTGTAGTAACCCATGTTTGCTCAAACATCCAGTTGTGGGATTACTCTGTTTATTAACAACTGCTGGAAGGATGGAAGGTAATTTCTTGTGGTCTACTCTACTGTACTCATGAAAACTCACCATTTGCTACCACAGCTGTTACAAAAACAGACAGAAGGTGATCTGCTGCATTTAATATTGACTTTCTTCTCAAGATTCTGAGCAGCACCTTAGATAAAAAAAAATATATAAAAAACATTCAGCAAGAGTAAAATCTGTCCAAAAAGTTTTTCCAAAGTGAACCTTATTACTGACAGGGCTAAAGAGACACATAATATTTACAGCTTGTTTTTTTACGGTGCCACCATATGACAGCATAAGCAACCGTCTTAGGGCGCCTGGGGGAGCGTAAAATGCACCTGCAAAGACATTCCATGTACCAGACTCTGTGCACAAACAATTTGCCCTCACCACCCCCCCCCATTCCCTGTTCAAGTGTTTTGCCCTCTCTCCTCCCCCACAACTCCGCCTCCTTTCCATCCATCAGCCTGTTTTTCTAGAGCTCTCTGGGTCTGTCACTGTGAGCGCCGCCTGTGCTGGGGCTCCCTGCAGGTTCAAAGTGTTCCCATGCCAGGACTTCACTCCATCCCCAGCCTGCAGTGCAGCCCCAGCAGCGGCAGTGAGAGGAGAAGAGGAGAGAGCCTGGACAAAGAGCAGCCGGCCAAAAGTGAAGGCATACTGTACATGGAACCAGCCGGGGTGGGTGAGATGGAAGCCCTGCATGTAAGTCCGGGCTTGCTGCGATTTCCCCTTCCAGACCATCGGAGATCTGTTGTGGGACGACAGGCAGCATCACCACTCTCCTCTAGGTGAGGCCACCACTGCCATCGGCTCAAGTAGTGGAAGAGCAGGCAGCATGCTCAATGCTGCACACACTATTCTGAAATAAAAAAACTTTGAATCTGCTGTTAAGTTTGTAGTGCATTGTAATGTGTACAGGGGGGAACAGATTTGCGGGGGGGGGGGTTGTCGGGTACAGAGGGAAACAGATATGCGAGGGGAGGGTACAGAGGGGAACAGATGTGCAGGGAGGATACAGAGGGGGACAGATGTGCCCAAACCTTTTTCTGGGAATATTTCTGGAACGACAGGTTGGTAACACTGGTCTCCCTTGTAAAAGCTTTTAGAATACAGGTTTTTCCACACAAAGGAAGCAATGCAGAGAGAATAGGATACTTTTTAACAGAAGTACACCAGACAAATATCTGGAATATAAAATTTTGAGGTTAACATTCTTTAAAGTCTGCTAAAAGCAAATATGATACCCTGGGGTCCCAGAAATATTGATAGAAAACAGTAAAAGTTATAAAAAATATCAAAGTTATGTCGGTTTGAGATCACACTTTGACCACACTTCCTGATAGTGTAATACCTCGGATTGTGAGTAACACGGTTATCGAGCGTTTTGCAATACAAGCTATTATTTTTTTTAAATCCTGACTGGGTTTCTGAGCGTGGTCTCACAAAAGAGGCAGGATTCAAGTCTCTGGGGTGTGCAGTACCACATTGGGCCTGAGGTGTGGGGGGGCGACGGTGACACTCAGAGAGGCTCGGAGACACTCGGAAACACTACGTTTCCGAGTGTCTCCGAGCCTCTCTGAGTGTCTCCGAGTGCATCTGAGCAGCTCCAAGCAGTTTCCGAGTGTCTCCGGCACCCCCCACCTCTGGCCACATGCGGTACTTCATACAATAGAAGTCACTGTGGAACAAATTATCTGAGTTTCCTTTGACTTCTATGGGGAAACTTGCTTTGATATACGAGTGCTTTGGATTAAAAGCATTCTTCCGGAACGGATTATACTCATAATTCAAGGTTCCACTGTAACTGTAACAGATATATGAAATGACAAACTGAACAAAGAATATTGGCTGGGACATCAAAATGGTCATTGTTCATTTGGTTGTACAGCAAATGTAAATATCATAGGCATTTGTCCAGTGGAAACAATATAACATACCCATGGTGTTCCTGTTGATGAAACATGTATCAATGTAAAAATACATAAGTTAACAAATACTGTAAGGTAAGTGAATATTGAACTGGAGCTTAAATCCAGTTGAGTTTTCTTACAATACAGGGTACTTGTATGTTCCAACACTCTTATGCCACGTACAGATGATCGGGAATTCCCGACAACCAAACTGTGGATTTTATTCCGACGGATGTTGGCTCAAACTTGTCTTGCATACACACGGTCGCACAAATGTTGTTGGAAATTCCGATCGGCAAGAATGCGCTGACATACAACACGTACGACGGCACTATAAAGAGGAAGTTCAATAGCCAGTGCGCCACCCTTTGGGCTCCTTCTGCTAATCTCATGTTAGTAGAAGTTTGGTGAGAGACGATTCACGTTTTTCAGCTTTGTGCTTTTCAGATCATTGCTGCTCTTCAGTTTGTGCTTGTGGGTTCGTATCTGTTTTTCAGTGCGTGTTGTCAGTTTGTTTCTGTCTTTCAGTGCGTTCTATTTAATAGTTCGTATCTGTTTTCCAGTGTGTTCTTGTCCGCTCGTTTCTGATTTTCAGATCGTTCTTCTCAGGTTCTTTCTGGTTTTCAGTGCGTTCTGTTAGTTCGTTCTGACCAGCCGACTGTTTTGAAGCCATGTTGCGGGTACGTACATGTCGTAGAGTTTGTGCTGTGCAGGGGCTTGGTGTTGGGGTTCTTACTTTGACCCAAGCCCAGTTCATGAACAGGGGGAGGAGGAGTTCATGGACGAAGAATTGGTTGCTCCAGCGTGACCAATTCTCTCACATGCCTTTGTTGCGGGAGATCCAGAATAATCCTGATGATTTCAAGAATTATCTCTGGATGACCGACCCCATTTTTCACCATCTGTTGGCTTTGCTGTCCCCTTATATTACGAAGCAGGACACCTGCATGGGGCAAGCCATCACTCCTGAGCAGAGGCTCGTCGCCACCTTGCGGTACTTGGCGACAGGGAGAAGTCTGCAGGACATCAAGTTCTGAACAGGCATCTCCCCCCAGGCTCTGGGGTCATTATTCCAGAGACCTGTTCTGCCATCATACAGGTCCTGCAGAAGGACTATATTAAGGTAAGATTGTAATATGCTGTGAATGTCCTCTTTGTCCTCATGCATATTTGCCTTCACTAACCTCCCCAGCATGCTATCCTGGGCCCATATACACCTCGCCTAGTCACTTAACAATGTTTTTTCTCAGCTCCATTGTAGTGCTTACCCTAAGCACCCCTAAAATGTGTTTAATTGTTATTTTTGTCCTTAAATTCAGGCAGGGTGCAATTTTTTTTTGGGGCCCAAACTCATTTGGACCCCCCCCCCCCCCCAACCGCTAAGTCAACCGATACCAATCCTCTATCTGCTGACTTTGCCAAACCCATACACACTATACCTACCTCTTTTATGTTCATATTTATGGATGAATTCACCAAAGCATGTAGTGCAAGGGCCCTGAATACTTTCAAATGGTACTGTTTAAAGTTTTGCTCTCCTATTATCTTGGTAGGTAAATGCAGAATGTAAAAATGTGCTTCAATTAGGACAGTGTGTATTCATATTTTTGTATTATGACACTCCTTACCTGTCCAGTGGGCTGCCAATAGTGTAAGAAAAGGAGGGGCTGGCCAAAGTAACACACATTATTTATGCATTCAGCTCTCAATGAAGTGGAGAGGGTTACCTGTCCGAAACATCTCCCCTCCCCTAAAATTTTTACAATGGGCCATCAGAGGGGGTGAGGAATCTGATAAGTGGACCTTATACTTTTGTCTTTAAATACTCATTTCACTAAATGTTATAATTATGTTGGCCAAGAATGTTTGTGTCTAATCTGCTTGCAATGTTATGTGCAAAAGTACAATTTTTCTTTTTGTTTGACTCCACAGTTTCCTTCAAACCCACAGGAATGGGAACTCGGGGTCATACTATTATAATTATAAGGGGTTTAATAGTATTGTGATGTTGGCGGTGGTACCAGCGACATATGAGTTTTTGTAATTGGACACGGGAAAGAATGGCCAGATGTCGGATGGTGGAGTCATCGCCCAGATGGAGTTTTACAGACGGCTCCAGAATGGGGGCTTGGGCTTGCCACCTGCGGAAGACAATGTGGCTGGTCTTCCGTTTGTGTTCATCGCTGATGAAGCGTTTTGGCTAGGTGAACATCTGATGAGGCCATTTCCCATGAGGACCCTCACCCCGGACCAGAGGGTTTTTAACTACTGGCTGGCCAGAGCCAGAAGAGTGGTGTAAAATGCTTTCGGCATAATGGCCAGCTGGTTCCGCTTATTTCTGACGCCAATCCACATGGCGGAATATAAACTGAACCATATTGTGCTTGCTTTCTGCATTATGCACAATTATCTATGCAAAAATGCAACAAACTATGTGGCCTTAGTTGGGACTGAGGCCGGCTTTCCTGATTATTCAACCCTGACAGCACTTGAAGCTGGCCGTCCTGGCTTGTCCCCCCAAAGCGCCCGTGAAGTGAGACAAAAATATCTGGAGTACTTTGCAGGTAGAGGGGCCATTGATATGCCAGCAAATGTGTGAAACACTTTTAAAATAAATTTTAATTTTAAACTGAACTAATATTTCATTTGATTTACTGCTTCTGTTTCTTTTAGCTGTCTCCTAGGTTCTCCAATGGGCTTTTCTTTTTGCACATTTTCTTCAATAATGCAAATGTTATTTATTTGATATATGAGGTAACAATCTCTTCTTCAGCTAACTATTATGTTGTGGGTCTGCTACACACACACCTTGTTTTTGTTGTTAATGTATGTAATGCATTATTGATAAAAATAATCATCCTTTTCAGCACCATGAATTAATTGTTTTGAGTCCCAAAAATGGCCTGATTGGGGCCAATTTTAGAGCACTGTGTGGGTTATTGCCCTACAAGTGCACTGCAAGTGTACTTGAAAGTGCACTGAAACTGCACTGAAAGTGCACTTGTAGTGCAAAGTGGATTTGCCTTTAGTAAATACCCCCATTGTCACAGTAAACTACAACAACTTACTCCTAAAACTGGTATTGAGCATTGAAATAAGAAGCCACACATTGTTGAGTATAAAACATTTTACTCCGTGCACATTCATATGTGCGTTAGAAAAGGGTCTTTGGTTTGCTTGAGCCTGCCTCATTTAAAGCCCCATACTCTTTTATTATTTTTTGAACATCTTTGGTGTATAATATTTTTATGGTTGGCATTAGAAATAGCCTATTTTTGGTTAAATGGGCATGTATAAAACCATAAAAACATACACAACTCAGGAACTTACAAAGTTCAACTTTGAAAAAGTGAAGGCAATATCAGACATGAGTATGTTAAAATTGTGTTGATCTTGCCTTCATCAGATGGGGTGATGTCACCCCTGTAAAAGCCAAATTTTGAAGATGCACACAAACTGGGAGTCAAATGTGGATTTCACTCCTGATGCCATGCCTAATGTGCTAGCTCCCATCATAGGGGATCAATGGATGTGTTTCGGGGGTGCAACCCCTTACTCTCACCTACTTGAGTTGGGAGGAAGGGGTTGCACCCCCAAAACGCGTACATTGACACACTGTGTGCATCTTCAAAATTTGGCTTTTAAAATACTTTAAAACTGGATTTAAAATAACAAATTCCACAACAAAACGGTACAATTTTTGTGTGTTTTAGATTCTGCCAAAAACATCAATGATGTTCTTCATTTTTTGTTGAACATCATTGATGTTTTCCTTTATCTTTTCTAAATCACGATTGCACACCATGATCTCCCCGATCAGGACGTGTGCACTTGCACTGGTGAAATGAGTTTCTTCTTCCACAACATCCACATCACCTAAAAAGAATAAAACACACCATGTATTATAAATATGCAGGCATACATCTATTACCTGAAGCTGTGGTCTCAGACACTCACCTGTTGTGGTCACTATTTCAACCACGTCATGAACCTCTCCTCTCTCCACATCCTCAGGTTGTGGTGTGGTGACTTCCCCTTTTTTAGGAGGTTGGGGGTCCCTGGTGTCCTCAGACGTCCCGAGTCTTTTCTCCCCTATGTGAATTAAAAAAAAGGTATACTTAGCAGAAAGATATTTGAGGCAAGAAATAGGAATATGAAACATTGCTTGGAAGTGTCGTACAATTCTCTGTTTTGGCAGAGTTCCAAGCTGAATACATGATTTTTTACCTTTCGTAAAGCTGTAATACTTACTATTTTTGTAAAGTATCACACATGTAGAGACCCTTAGTATCCACTGGAGCACCTGTGTGGGACACCCTAAAAAGGGTGTTCTGGTGTCCCACACTAGTGCTCCTGCATCCAGATGTGTAAACAGCAAGTCAAGTTTGCATTTACTTCTAGTTACAAACACATCTAGACAGCAAACTTCTTTTAATACAAATAGGCTTGAACAAATGTAGTTAACCTTCATCTGCCAAAAACATTGTATTAGTGGTCGAACTAACGATGTTTACTACGAACGATTACTGTGCCCACAAACCTGAAACTTGCCATTTTAAACACCATTTTAAACTGTACAACAGTAAAGAAAAGCACATGGACCAGCACGGAAGTAATAATAATAATAGGAGCACATGACAAAATACTTACTTTTTGCAGCACTCTCTTGATCCTTCTGTATGGATCCTGCTGCCTCAATTTGAGGTCTGACCATCGTTTCCTCAGTTGATCCTTGGATCGTCGTACCCCAAAATTCTTCTGCAGACTTTTCACAACTTTAGTCATGATTTTGGCCTTTCTCACATTTGGGTTTCTGTATGGTCCATATTTCCCATCATAGTCGGCCCTCTTCAAGATGTCCACCATCTCCACCATCTCAACAAAGGACATATTTGAGTCCTTAAATCTCCTGGATCGGGACGTTTGTGGCTCTGGGCTTTCGTCGTTGCAGGTACTCTCATGCACCTGCTCTGTCTCTGCCATGTGCTCTCCCACTGTACCGAAAGAGAAGGGGCGGGGAATATACTAGAAAGAAGGTCAGGGGCGGAGATTCATGCATGCGCAGTGTATATAAAGCATAGCACGCATGCGTCGTACATACGATCTGTGAGCGGAGGACGGAGTAGCATAAGCGCCGTTCGTGCTAACTAAGGTAACATTTTAACTTGGGGCATCAGTGGCCTATACTGCTTATAGATTGAGGCCTATATTGGGGCAAAATTATGAGAGTTTAGCCTGACATTAGGGTTTGTCTTGTGTTGTGTCTTACAGAGAATTTGGATAAATTCAATGACCATGACTTCCTCCCAAACTTCATTGATAAATACAGGGAGCTGCCCTGTCTGTGGCAAGTGAAACACCCATTTTATAATAACAAACTAAAGTGGAAGGCAGCGCTGGATCAACTGTTGGAATTAGTGACATCAACTATTTGAAGGCCAAAATTGGTGGCCTGAAGAGCACATATAATAGGGAGCGCAAAAAGGTCCAGGATTCCATGAGATCAGGAGCAGCAGCAGATGACATTTATGTCCCCAGGCTCTGGTACTACAACAGACTGCAGTTTTTGTAAGACCAGCCTGAAATCAGGTCATCACTCTCAACCCTTCCTTCCACACTTCCTTCCACTCTTGCTTCCATTTCAGATGAGGCTTCAGACGTACAACCTGGGCCTTCCACCCAGGAAGATGTGGAGGAGCCCAGCTTGAGCCAGGTATAGCATTGTTCAACATATTTCTTGTCAAAATGTAATTATGTTAACTAGATGTTATTGATCAATAACTTCAGATTTAACAAAGTGGTTTACATATCAATAGACAGTAATAGCCAAAAATGATTTGAACAAGAATGAAAAATGCTGGAGTCAGAATTTGCAACAGTCATGAGCTCAAAATTGTGTGTGATTGATGACCAAAAATATAAAACTATGTACCATTTTCATATGCAGGAAAGTCTCAGCCAGGAGGAGGCCGTGGAAAGTCTCAGCCAGGAGGTGGCGGGGGAAAGTGGCAGCCAGGCGGTGGAGGGGAAAGTGGCAGCCAGGAGGTGGCCATGCCCAGTAGCCTGACCGAATCGCAGGTTCCTCCCCTCCGCCTTCGGAGTCAGCACTTGTTTTGATTCGGCAGGCTACTGCGGTCCTTACAACAACCCCCAGTGTTCAAGAGACCTTTGCCTGTATGACGGCCAGTAAGATGCAGGAAATGGAGGTGGGCCAATGCATCATCAGTGAGGAGCTCATATTTCAGGTCCTATATAAGGGGGTGATGGGCGAACTCACAAACCTATGTGAGTTGGACCATACTCCTCCACCTCCTGCAAATGACGCAGGCTGTGTAAGACCACAGCCTCGGGACATATATGTCATCTGCTGCTGCTCCCGATCTCTTGAAGTCCTGGACCAGATTGTGCTCCCTATTAAATGGACTCCTCAGGCTACCAATTTTGCCTGTCAAATAATTGTTGTCTGCCCTGGGGTACAAAGGCTTCACCAATTTAAACAGTTTCTCCAGCGTTGCCTTACTCTTTTTTTTGTTATGACCCCTAATAAATTTCTAATTAAAAAAAAAAAATCCTTGGCTATGTGTTTTACTTCAAAAAGGACAGTTTGTTTGTGAGTAGGCAGGTACATTTCAAAAATACAATGTCAAATTAACAAGGGACACCAACACCAACCAACCACTTTGAGGTTCAAAAATACAAGATAATAATGGTGTTGTGGTAACTTGACACACAAAACGACAAAAAATATTATGGAGATCACTAGAAAAAAAAAATCAGAAGATCTTGCTAAAAAAAAAAAAGTAGATCACTATTAAAAAAAAATTAAACATTATTCAGGAGATCTAGCAAAAAATAAAATAAAAGATTATTCAGGAGATCACGAGAAATAATAAATAAATCAGTTTGTCAGAACTCTGTGTGAATATCAGCAGCAAAACAACTTCATTATTCTAGCATTATAAAGAAGAAGAGAATGTGCTGCATTAAAAGATGAAAAACTTTGCAGCGAGACAAATGTGCTATCTCCATTATGAACGCTAGTTTTACCAGACCGAGCGCTTCTGTCTCGTACTTGATTCAGAGCATGCGTGGAATTTTGTGCGTCGGAATTGTGTACACACGCTCGGAATTTCCGACAACAAGTTTTTTTGTCTGAAAATTTGAGAACCAGCACTCAAACAGTTGTTGTCGGAAACTCCGACAGAAAATGTCCGATGGAGCATACACACGGTCGGAATTTCCGACAACAAGCTCACATCGAACATTTGTTGTCGGAAATTCCAATCGTCTGTACTTGGCATTAGTGTGTAAATTGGCTTGACCTCACTGCGCTTCACCTCAGTAGTACATCATCCCTATAGTGTTAATGAACTTGATATGGTCCATCTTGGTATTCATGTTTTTATTTTCTTATGATGAGAGAAGTGTTACCTAGATCACTATGTCTTGGCATCAGACTCATAAACCCTTATGTTGTAAAACCATTTAGAATTCATCTTTAGCTAGCTACAGTGCCTTGCAAAATATTCACCCCCTTGGCATTTTTCGTGTTCATTTTCGTTTCCTCACAACCTGGAATTAAGATGGATTGTTTGAGGATTTGCATCATTTAATTTACAGAACATGCCCACAACTTTGAAGATGTTTTTTTTTTTTATTGTGAAGCAAACAACAAATAGGACAAAATAACAGAAAAAGTCAATGTGCATAACTATTCACCCCCCCTAAAGTCAATACTTTGTAGAGCCACCTTTTTTCGGCTATCACAGCTCTAAGTCGCTTTGGATAAGTCTCTATGAGCTTGCCACATATTACCACTGGGATGTTTGCCCATTCCTCCTTGCAAAACTGCTCCAGCTCCTTCAAGTTGGATGGTTTGAGCTTGTGAACATCAATCGTTAAGTCTGACCACAGATTTTCTATTGGATTGAGGTCTGGGCTTTGACTAGGCCATTCCAACACATGTTTCCCCTTAAACCACTCAAGTGTTGCTTTAGCAGTGTGTTTGGGGTCATTGTCCTGCTGGAAGGTGAACCTCCGTCCTAGCCTCAAATCACACACAGAGTGGTACAGGTTTTGCTCAAGAATATCCCTGTATTTAGCACCATCCATCTTTCTCTCAACTCTGACAAGTTTCGTAGTCCTGACTGCTGAAAAACATCCCCACAACATGATGTTGCCAACACCATGTTTCACTGTGGGGATGGTGTTCTTTGGGTGATGTGATGTGCTGGGTTTGCGCCAGACATAGTGTTTTCTTTCTTGGCCAAAAAGTTCAATTTCAGTCTCATCGGACCAGAGCACCTTCCGCCATACACTTTGGGAGTCTCCCACATGCCTTTTATCAAACTCAAAACGTGCCATTTTGTTCTCTTGCTAAAAGTAATGGCTGTCTTCTGGCCACTATGCCATAAAACCCAACTCTATGGAGCGTACGGCTTATTGTCGTCCTATGTACAGACACTCCAGTCTCTGCTGTGGAATTCTGCAGCTCCTCCAGGGTTACCTTAGGTCTCTGTGCTGCCTCTTTGATTAATGCCCTCCTTGCCCAGTCCGTGATTTTGGTGTGCGGCCGTCTCTTGGCAGGTTTGCTGTTGTGCCATGTTCTTTCCATTTGGTTATGATAGATTCGATGGTGTTCCTAGGGATCATCAAAGATTTGGATACTTTTTCTATAACCTAACCGTGACTTGTACTTCTCAACAACATTGTCCCTTACTTGATTGTAGAGTTCCTTGGTCTTTATAACAGTGTTTGGTTAGTGGTGCCTCTTGCTTAAATGTGTTGCAGCCTCTGGGGCCTTTCAAAAAGGTGTGTATATGTAATGACATCATTCCACTAATTATGTGACTTCTGAAAGTAATTGGTTGCACCAGAGCTTTTTATGGGCTTCATAACAAATGGAGTGAATACATACACACATGCCAATTATCATTTTATTATTTCTGAAAAATAGTTTTATGTATATATTTTTCTAATTTTACTTCACTGACTTAGACTATTGTGTTCTGATCCATCACATATAATTCAGATTTAAAAAACATTGAACTAAAGGCTGTAATGTAACAAAATAGGTAAAAATCCAAGGGGGGTGAATACTTTTGCAAGGCACTGTAAATCTAATTGGCTACAGTAGATTAGTGCATGTTGCACCTCGTAATTGCTTTTTTGTTCTGCCTGTTAATCTTTATATGCCATAGAAAAGTTTGCAAATGCTTATATTTACTCCTTTTATACTGTTTCCAGGCTTCCAGGTCTTGAAATCAGCATCTCACTACTGGCCTTTGGAAGTAGTTAATGGGATTCGTGAGCTTCCCCGGGTCACTGAAGGCAGGATGGGTCCTGTGGGTAATGACAGCAACAGAAGTATGTACAGCTGTTTTATACATATGCATCTTACATCCTAGAGTGTCTCGTATATTATGTCCTTCACGTACACTTACATAAATTTAATTTGCTGCTTACATTGCCTTGAAGCACATGGTTTTATAAGCAAATTATGAAACTGCCTTGTACACAATTCTTAAGAAATACATCAGGTTTATTAGTTGAGCTAAACTTAGATCATGTCAGTTAAAAAAATAAAATATAAGAGCAAAACTGATTTAAATGTAGTCCTTAATATGAATGCATTTATTCCCTACTATAGTTTGTATTTCCAATTAATTTTCTATTTAAATAGAGTGCACAGGTTAGCTAGGTCGAATACTGTTGCTTTGTTGATCTTGTCTCCAATGACATCAAATTTAGTTAATTTGCAATGAAAATGGAAAGATCAAAAACAGCTTGACAGAGATTTTCAATTATTCTACAGAATCACAACATGATCAATATGTGACCTGATTGTTGTGAGAGATTGCTGATTATGTTAAATCGCTTTTGAAAATTCTGTAGTGTTTCCTAGCCTGTTGCATTTTCCACCTCAGCCAGGCTTGCTTACTATATTGAATTAATTCCAACGTTCAAAGCAAGCAAGAAATAAAAAATGGCTGTTCATAAGTGATGAAGAAAATATATAGAGAATATAGCGTTAGCACGAGCTTAGATTTACTAAGTAGACTTAAGTAGACTTGTTTGCAGAGATACATCTTGTAGAAGCACATCTGGATATTCATGATAAGTTTAGAGATTTGAAACACATGCCTCACGATAAGGCAGTTAAAACTGTACAGGGAGATTTTTTGGAAAAACATGTATATATGAACCAATCAATTTTTCATCCAAATTTATTTTTTACTAATATATTAAGGAAGTTTCATATATCTTTCTTATGGACAAATATAAAACTTTCTATGGTTCTTGCTTCTATAAATTAAACAACATTTGATCCCAGAAATGTGGTTATTCTTAAATACCTATAGTTTTTCTTGAACACATTAATTAGATAATTACCAGAATTAAACTTCTATCTCTTTTGTAAACATTTAAAAATACAAGGATATTTGATTTAAATTCTAGAACCCATTTGCTTGTATTTATCCATCTTTATCCCTCTACCCTGGAGCCATGCGTATTATTAAACGTTTGATCTGCTTTGTTTTTTTGCCTTCTCTGGAATTCCAGAGTTTTCTTTGACAGCTATCAGATGTACATACTGCAGAGCCCTGTTAGTAAAACACAAGTTAACACTGTTTTTACAAGAGATGATTGCATAACCAACATTGCATGGGTCATTTTGGTGCTTGTGTTTGATTAAACACTACAAAATGTTCTGAGAGTATCTTGGGAATAGGAGATCACAGCTGATTTCAAGAAGCTGTATGTGTTAGTCAAGCTGCTTTCCTAGTACATGCCGTCTGTGCTTTTAAATCATAATATAAACTAGTACTGTTAATTAAACTGTTTTAAAAATCACAAGCAGTGACATTTAGGTTACATACTTAAAAATTATTGTTACATTTTGTAACAGATTGCGCAGCCAATTGTTTATGGCGGGATTAAAGATTCCTTCACATGGAGTCAAGTTCACTCCAATCATAGGGGATCCGTGAGCAGATCCCCTGCTAAAACGGAGCGGAATGGGACGAAAGTCAGATTTTTTTACATTCGTGCCTGTTCAGTTTGTGTCACGGAGCAGGCCTGTGACATCGCTTTGTATGGGCAAATGTAGACTTCACTGTGCGCTTACATCAAGCTAGCTCTGATCTGTCACGTTTATGTCCGGAAAAACTTAAAAGATGCAGTTCTTTTTTTATTCTGGACCTGGACAGATTCAGAAGTAAGCTGGTGTAAATGGATACAAGTCCACTTACATCTGCATGTCTACAGGTCTGCATGGAGCTTTCAATCAGGTCCACCTGAAAAGCAGTTTTTCAGGCGGACCTGATCAGAATGCACGTGAAAGGGCCCTAACCCCAACCATACAGGCAGCAATGGAAAAAATGTGAGGAAGGGTTGGAATTTCTATTACTATAGGTTCATATACACTATATGACCAAACGTTTGTGGATAACCAACCATCACATCTACTTATGTGACCAAAATAATCTGGACACCCCTTCAATGATTGAGTTCAGGTGTTTCCAGTAAAAAGTACAGTTGAAGCTAAAGCAAACAAAGACATTTTTTATATTATATACAGTGCCTTAAGAAAGTATTCATACCCCTTTACATTTTCCACATTTTATCATGTTACAACCAAAAACGTAAATGTATTTTATTGGGATTTTATGTGACCAACACAAAGTGGCAAATAATTGTGAAGTGGAAGGAAAATGCTAAGTGGTTTTACACTTTTTTTTACAAATAAATATGTGAAAAGTGTGGAGTGCATTTGTATTCAGCCCCCTTTACTCTGATACCCCCTTATTAAAATCTAGTGGAACCAATTGCCTTCAGAAGTTACCTAATTAGTAATTAGAGTCCACCTGTGTGTAATTTAACCTCAGTATAAATACAGTTGTTCTGTGAAGCCCTCAGAGGTTTGTTAGAGAACCTTAGTGAACAAACAGCATCATGAAGGACAAGAAACACACCCGACAGGTCAGGAAAAAAGTTGTAGAGAAGTTTAAAGCAGGCTTAGGTTATAAAAAAAAAATATCCCAAGCATTGAACATCTCACGGAGCACTGTTCAATCCATCGTCAAAAAATGGAAAGAGTATGACACAACTGCAAACCTATTAAGACATGGCTGTCCACCTAAACCGACAGGCCAGGCCAGGCAAGAATAGACATTAATCAGAGAAGCAGCCCATGGTAACTCTGGAGGAGCAGCAGAGATCCACAGCTCAGGTGGGAGAATCTGTCCACAGGACAACTATTAGTGGTGCACTCCACAAATCTGGCTTTTATGGAAGAGCGGCAAGAATAAAAGGCACTGTTAAAAGAAAACCATAAGAAGTCCAGTTTGCAATTTGCGAGAAGCCATGTGGGGGACACAGCAAACATGTGGATGAATGTGGCAGAAAACTAACACTATCCCCAACATGAAACATGGTGGTGGCAGCATCATGTTGTGGGGATGCTTTTCTTTAGCAGGGATAGGGAAGCTGGTCAGAGTTGATGGGAAAATGGATGTAGCCAAATACAGGGCAATCTTAAAAGAAAACCTGTTAGAGTCTGCAAAAGACTTGAGACTGGGGTGGAGGTTCACCTTCCAGCAGGACAACCACCCTAAACATACAGCCAGAGCTACATAGGAATGGTTTAGATCAAAACATATTCATCATTGTTAGAATGGCCCAGTCAAAGTCCAGACCTAAATCCAATTGAGAATCTGTGACAAGACTTGCTGTTCAAAGACACTTTCCATCCAATCTGACAGAGCTTGAGCTACTTTGCAAAGAATAATAGGTAAAATTTTCACTTGTTAGATGTGCCAATCTGGTAGCGATATACCCAAAAAGACTTGCTGTAATTGCAGTAAAAGGTGGTTCTACAAAGTATTGACTCAGGGGGGCTGAATACAAATGCACGCCACGCTTTTTAGATATATATTTGAAAAAAATGTTGAAAACCATTTAGCATTTTCTTTCCACTTCACAATTATGTGCCACTTTGTTTTGGTCTATAACATAAAATCCTAATAAAATACATTTACGTTCTTTATTGTAACATGACAAAATGTGGAAAATTTCAAGGGGTGTGAATACTTTTTCAAGACACTGTATTTGATATATTATTACAAGTATTGACATAGCGCTAAAAATAAATGACACAGCATATCAGTCCCTGCACACACACTACAGCCAGTTTGGAAAGTACTGTGCATGTTCTCCCTGTGCTTGCATGGGTTTCCTCCAAAACTCCATGCAGATAGTGTCCCGATAGGGACTTGAACCAGGGATGCCAGTGATACAAGGCATTAGCCCTAACCACTAAGCCACAATTGTTTGCTTACAACCTTTTCTGTTCCACCATGACTGTGCCCTTGTGCACAAAGCCAGCTTTCTGAAGGTAAGGTTTGATCAGTTTAGTGTTTTGTAAAATAACAAACAGGTTTATACTTACCTGCTCTGTGCAATGGTTTTGCATAGAGATGCCCTGAACCTCATCTACTGGAGTCCCCCTGTGCGGGATCACTCCTGAGACAGGCTGTGTGCATTCATAGACACACACAGCACAACTTGGCTCAGCATCCTCTCTCCTTACAGGATTTCATTGACAACAGCAGTAGCCAATGGCTCTTGCTTCTGCCTCTGTGTCCTGTGAAGAGAGAAAGACCACCACCACTGCAAATGGACACATCGCTGGATCGACAGAGGGATCAGGCAAGGGTGAGGGGGCGATACAAATACTGGAACATTTTTAACCTTAATGCAGGCATGCATTAGTGGATAAGGTCACCTTTTTTACAAATAATAATAAATGAAGATTTTTTTGCAGGTAAAAAAATGTACATTTATTATTTTTTGTTGTAAGAGCTTGTAAAGCATTGCACCATCGATCAGCAGATTGCTGATGCCATGCAGGAAAAAATCAATGAACTACCACGGTGCTCAGAGCGCCATGGTAGTTCATTGAGAACTACAAGCCTTGTAGTTTTCCATTCACAGAACACTATGAATGAGTGAGTTTTTTTTTTAACTTTGACAGCTAGCGTGGGGGGAGAAGATCCCCCACTAGCTGTCATAGCGGGGGAACAGGGGCTGATCCTTTCATAACATGTTACATGTAACAGTTACATGTAACATTTATGTTAGGTTAAACGTATCCTTTAAGGTAAAACATGTTCTGTTTTTACAGCCATTTTAAATCATATTGGGATTAATTGCAATACTGATGCGAGCCTGGTGTTCTTGTCCAACATCAGCACCTAACTTCACAAAAATCCGTCTGGTTGAACAAGCAAAAATGCCAAGAGACACAAACATTTTATGGAAAGTCTTTCCAAAAGAGTGTATGTAGTTATAGCTACTAAAGGGGGCCCAATCCATTAATAACCATAGTTTGGAATAGGATGCTGAACAAAGCTCATATAGGTGTGATGGCCAGGTGACCATAACTTTTTAGCCATATAGTGTAGCTATCTGTGCCCCCATTGGGAAAATCCAACCTCACTTCCTACTCTAGAGAAAAGGGTCTACATAACAGGAAGTGAGGGGAAATTTCTCTAACTGGAATTAATACAATAATAAAAACTTTGGAGAGGTTCTAACCATTTACGCTGTTAAAAAAAAAAAGTTCTGTCCGGAGTTTTCAAATTCATATGCTACATTCACACCTTTGTGTTTTTACATATAGTGTATTTTCGGGGTGGTGCATTTTAAACACTTTACTATTAATCATTCCTATAGAAGGTTTTTTTTTATGGAAATCGCAAACTAAAGAGGTAAGCAGAGTTTTGCCTTAACGTTCAGCACCCACAATGCACCAAAATGAAGAGGTGTAAATGTAGCCTTATTCATACATTACTATACTTTTATTGTAAAAAATCTATAAAAGTTGTTAAGTGAAGATGATCTTGTAAAAAGTACAAAAGTATGGATTATTTGAGTTAGTAACTTTATGTTCACAGCTCTGTGTGCTTTTTTTGTTCTTATTTCATCCCCTATTATCAATGCACCTTGTGAGTTTTGCTTCCATAATCCATGATCATACACCACCATCATTTTACATTGTGTCTTGTGAGATCATTGCTATTCAGCTTTATATCTCTCAACAAACAAGACTGCTGAATTTATGACCTTTTCCAGTTAGATTAGTTTCTACCTTCAGTGCTCAGGAAGCGGGGTTGGCTACACTCATGCTAAGTAAGTGGGGGCCATCTTAGTCTTCCATGTTTGACATAATGAATGCCTTTACAAGGCACTGTAGAAAAACATTACATTATCATATTCGATTACATGTATCATATTCTCTTACACCTAGACTGGTTAAAGTAAATTATTGATTAACCTGTTTTGATGGAAGTAAAAAAAATAGTATTTATTTATCGTATGAAGCTAAAACACCACCACATTCTCTGTAATGTTAGTAAATGCAATGTAGCGTCAGCAGTTTGTCCCCAAATATATGTGGCTATTAGCTATTCTCCAGATAGTCTAGGGATGACCGTCTTTAAGATTAAACTTGTTTGGATTAATATCTGCCTCAGTGCCATATATTATTCCTATTTTATGTTTTGTTGAGAGAAATAAAGTATATGTTATATTTGTTTCTCATGTGTGATTTTGTTTGTCTTTTATCCATTCCAGCTGTCATCATCCACAATTACATTGTGCTCCCTTACCATAATTCTTCCTCTGTCCATAGCAATGACTCTGCCTTTTCTAACTTGTCTGCAACTGTAGGTGAGGACTGTGCAAGTATACATCATGCATGTGTGCATGCCATCTGTGTGTAATTTGAATAAATATTTATTGTTTTTTTATACTTTTATTATTGTAAATACTTTTCATTTTCAAAGTGTAAGAATTTGTATGTGTGACATTATTTCAGCAATCCATCTCATGCCAGTGCTGCATATTTTCCTGTAAAATATTATTTGATATATTGCAATAGTCACTAAAATACAAGTTGCTTTAAATGGAAAAATAATAGTAATAACTATATTAGGTATTACCCCAAATATCTGCCATGTAAGTAATTACAATTACCCGGAGATCCTTTCTTATTTTGAGCAGGTACTTTCCTATACATTTACTAGAAGGGATTGGCTAAAGTCTCACTATGTCTACTTGGTATTCTTGGGACATTCAAAAACATAAAATTATAGCTGAACTTTAGCAATAAAGAAAATTCTCCAAAACTTTAGTGAGCAAACTTATTTGTAATGAAGTATGTCCCACATAGCGTAGACAGCTGGATGCTGTAAACATTATCACTGGAGGGATGCCCCATCCTCTTTCTGTCTCTGAACTTCAACAAATACGGGTAAAGGTGCAAAATGTCCATGCTACAGGTGTAGTAATCTTCCTGGTAGTCCAATAATCAGGGGACCCCAATGGACTATCTTCCACCTCAAGCACTGAACATGGAGCACTGTAACTATACACCCACTTGTGCCACCAATGTAAGCACTAGAGCCTTGCTGCCCTCTTAAATTCTAGGAAAACCGGGCCAAAGACAAACATGAGAAGAAGGCGCACCAGCCTAATGCATTACTGTATAACTGTTTATTGGAAAAGCTTGAAGAAGGGGGCTTGTCTCTCGAAATGTGTCAGCTGCACCTGATCTAATGGTGATGCGTCTGGTGGAGATTGGCTCATGTTACGCCTGTGTTAATTCTCCTTTTGTGAGTATTATGGTATGTATTTTTTATCCAATAAACAGTTATACAGTAATGCACTAGGCTGGTGTGCCTTCTTATGTTTGTTTTCCACAAATGCAGGGGTTAATAACTTTGGGTCTTCTGTTAACCAGCAGCAAATAATTTACCAATGAGGAGCCACCCACTTCTCCCTTCTCCATTAAGAAAATCGTTTTCATTGCTTTCACTGCCTGTAACATGATCTGTGGATGGTGAGGGAATCCTGGGACTCATCAGGTTGTCGCTCATTCACAGATCATGTTACAAAGCAATGAACTTTTCTCAAAGAGGGAGGAAGGAAGAGGAGGTGGGTCACTGAAGACCTGAAGCAATTAATCCCCACCAGCACTGAACGTTCAGAGCCAGGAGGAGGACGGGGTATCTCTGCAGTGAAGATTTCTCCAGGATCCAGCTGCCTGCATGGTGTGGAACATACTTCGTTGGGGAAAGTGAGCTCAGTAAAGCTATGAAGATTTTTTGGGCTAACATTCAGCTTTACACAACTTGGAAAAACAACAAAGTTACTAATGGGAAAAAAAATGCTTGTCTTAAGATAAGTAATGACATTCGCTTAAAGTTACCAGCCACTAGACCAGTGTAAAGGTTGAGTTGACAGCAACTAGCTGAATCATTAGCCATATCATAGGTTTCACTGGGATTTACTGCAGGAGTCTCTCACCTTGTTTTCCATCCACATAGACTAAAAGCCACATGAAAGAGTCTCTTTCACTGTATTCAGCATAGAGGTGCATAAATGAAATATTGAGTAGGACTTGGGTGAACTAGCAGAGATCAGACATTTATCACTATGGTTTTCAAGACATGAATAAGAATCCACAAGTAAAGCACCCTTTTAATACTAATTTAAAATGAGTGTACAGTAATAATTATATATAATATACCACAGTATTCATTGCAAAAAACCTGATGTTATCCCAGAAAATATGGAAACTTTCTTATAGAAGATAAAAATCCTATTTGTATTTATTTTTTCATGTACAGTACCCCTTGGGCAAGCATTTCTTTAATTAAAATGTTTTATGTTTATAGTGTTCCAAAGATTTACACTGTTCTGAAATATGTAGTCGTAGATGTGCTGGATTCATTATATAATTACAGAAGTCATCAACATGAAAGACAGTACTTTCAAAATCCTGGTTCAGGAGCCCATGAAGTGTGATTCTTTTAGTATTAAACAGTATTTCAGTCGAATTACATTTTAGTAAGTGGCCATTTGTAATGTGAGCTATAGAAGGATGTATTTTCTGAGAGGATCAGTCCATATAACGTCTGATTGTCACTTATGTTATCAATTACATGGGCTCCGTATGGTTCTATGTCTCTGGAAAAGCTGTGGACTTATCAGCAAGTTTTTGGTGTTAAATACTGAAACACTGAAAAAAAGCTGGAGCTATTCAAATCTGTTAGTTCCCTGAAAGTAATTGTTAAAGTCAGAACCAAATTGTTAAAGAGCTAAAGTCAGCTGAGGACGATATGTGTTATAGAGTTGTTTAAGTAAAATACAAATAAAAAAAAAGGGGATCTGATTTACAGTTTAGGAGACTATAGACACACAAAATTTAGCACTTTTAACACCACCTATAGAACAGTGTACAGATTCTAGTGTGTTGCTGTATTCTTAAGAAGAAAGGGTCTACCTCCTAGGCATAGCTGCTCTTTTTTTTATGCAGTGCTATGTACTGTATATGTTCTAAATTCAGATAGTACACTGCAGCTTTACACTTACAGTGCCTTGAAAAAGTATTCATACCTCTTGACATTTTCCACATTAACATTGTAACATTTCATGTTACAACCAAAAACGTAAATGTATTTTATTGAGATTTTATGTGATAGACCAACACAAAGTGGCACATAATTGTGAAGTGGAAGAAAAATGATGTCATTACTTTGTAGAACCACCTGTCGCTAGAATTACAGCTGCAAGTGTTTTTGGTAATGTTTCTACCAGCTTGGCACATTTAGAAAGTGAAATTTTTGCCCATTCTTTTTAGCTCAAGTCTTGCCACAGATTCCAAATTTGATTTAGGTCTGGACTTTGACTGGGACATCCTAACACATGAATGTGCTTTGACCTAAACCATTCCATTGTAGCTCTGGCTGTTTGTTTAGGGTTGTTGTCCTGCTGAAAGTGGAACCTCTGCCCCAGTCTCAAGTTTTTTGTAGACTCTAATGCCCTGCACACATGGGCGGACATTGATCGGACATTCCGACAACAAATTCCATGGATTTTTTCAGACGGATGTTGGCTCAAACTTGTCTTGCGTACACACGGTTATCCCTTTGTTCTGAACGCGGTGACATAAAACACGTACGTCGGGACTATAAACGGGGCAGTAGCCAATAGCTTTCGTCTCTTAATTTATTCTGAGCATGCGTGGCACTTTGTGCGTCGGATTTGTGTACACACGATCGGAATTTCCGACAACGGATTTTGTTGTCGGAAAATGTTATAGCAAGCTCTCAAACTTTGTGTGTCGGAAATTCCTATGGAAAATGTGTGATGGAGCCTACACACGGTCGGAATTTCCGACAACAAGGTCCTAGCACACATTTTCCATCGGAAAATCCTATTGTGTGTACAGGGCATAACAGGTTTTCTTCTAAGATTGTCCTGTATTTGGCTCCATCCATCTTCCCATCAACTCTGACCAGCTTCCCTGTCCCTGCTGAAGAAAAGCATCCCAACAACATGATGCTGCCACCACCATGTGTCACGTGGGGGTGGTGTGTTCAGGGTGATGTGCAGTGTTAGTTTTCCGCCACACATGGTGTTTTTCTTTTAGGCCAAAAAGTTAAATTTTGGTCTCATCTGACCAGAGCACCTTCACCCACATGTTTGTATGTTTGTTGTGTCCCCCACATGGCTTCTCGCAAACTACAAACGGGACTTCTTATGGTTTGCTTTCAACAATAGCTTTCTTCTTGCCACTCTTCCATAAAGGCCAGATTTGTGGAGCGCAGAACTAATAGTTTTCTCCCACCTGAGCTGTGGATCTCTGCAGCTCCTCCAGAGTTACCATGGGCCTCTTGACTGCTTCTCTGATTAATGCTCTCCTTGTCTGGCCTGTCAGTTTAGGTGGGCGGCCATGTCTTGATAGGCTTGCAGTTGTGCCATACTCTATCCGTTCTTGGTTGGTGGATTGAACAGTGCTCTGTGAGATTGGTATATTTTTTTATAACCTAACCCTGCTTTAAATGTCTCCACATCTTTATCCCTCACCTGTCTGGTGTGTTCTTTGGCTCTCATAATGCTGTTTGTTCACTAAGGTTCTGTAACAAACCTCTGAGGGCTTTACAGAACAACTGGACTTTGATTGTCATGGTGTGCAGCCACTTCTTTGGATATATGTACTTGTCGGAAGCGACCCGGGGCTAGCAGCCATGTGGGGAGTCCAATCAACTTGATTTCTCACTTGGAGCAGCACATCTTTCACTTTAGCACCTTTCTTGTAATTGCGTACCCATGTAGTATGGGCCTTTGTTAAGACGCCATTCACTGCTGTACCGAACCTGTAACCAAGTGTGCTGAGGCCTGAGAAAAAGTGAGACAATTTTTCACTGCAAATCTACAGGCCCAATTCTGATGAACTGGCTTATTAACTCCATTCTCTGGGAGGTGTTACTTGGACTTACACTTACAGTGGGGCAAAAAAGTATTTAGTCAGCCACCAATTGTGCAAGTTCTCCCACTTAAATATATGAGAGAGGCCTGTAATTGTCATCATAGGTATACCTCAACTATGAGAGACAAAATGTGGAAACAAATCCAGACAATCACATTGTCTGATTTGGAAAGAATTTATTTGCAAATTATGGTGAAAAATAAGTATTTTGTCAATATCAAAAGTTCATCTCAATACTTTGTTATATATCCTTTGTTGGCAATGACAGAGGTCAAATGTTTTCTGTAAGGCTTCACAAGGTTGTCACACACTGTTGCTGGTATGTTGGCCCATTCCTCCATGCAGATCTCCTCTAGAGCAGTGATGTTTTGGGGCTGTCGCTGGGCAACACGGACTTTCAACTCCCTCTAAAGGTTTTCTATGGGGTTGAGATCTGGAGACTGGCTAGGCCACTCCAGGACCTTGAAATGCTTCTTACAAAGCCACTCCTTCGTTGCCCGGGCGGTGTGTTTGGGATCGTTGTCATGCTGAAAGACTCAGCCACGTTTCCTCTTCAATGCCCTTGCTGATGGGAGGAGGTTTGCACTCAAAATCTCACGATACATGGCCCCATTCATTCTTTCATGTACACGGATCAGTCGTCCTGTTCCCTTTGCAGAGAAACAGCCCCAAAGCATGATGTTGCCACCCCCATGCTTCACAGTAGGTATGATGTTCTTTGGTTGCAACTCAGCGTTCTCTCTTCTCCAAACACAACGAGTTGTGTTTCTACCAAACAGTTCTACTTTGGTTTCATCTGACCATATGACATTCTCCCAATCCTTTTCTGGATCATCCAAATGTTCTTTAGCAAACCTCAGACGGGCCCGGACATGTACTGGCTTAAGCGGGGGGACACGTCTGGCACTGCAGGATCTGAGTCTCTGGCGGCGTAGTGTGTTACTTATGGTAGCCTTTGTTACGTTGGTCCCAGCTCTCTGCAGGTCATTCACTAGGTCCCCCCGTGTGGTTCTGGGATTTTCGCTTACCATTCTTGTGATCATTTTGATCCCATGGGGTGAGATCTTGCATAGAGCCCCAGATCGAGGGAGATTATCAGTGGTCTTGTATGTCTTCCATTTTCTAATTATTGCTCCCACAGTTGATTTCTTCACACCAAGCTGCTTGCCTATTGAAAATTCAGTCTTCCCAGTCTACAATTTTGTTTCTGGTGTCCTTCGACAGCTCTTTGGTCTTCACCATAGTGGAGTTTGGAGTGTGACTGTTTAAGGTTGTGGACAGGTGTCTTTTATACTGATAACAAGTTCAAACAGGTGCCATTAATACAGGTAATCAGTGGAGGACAGAGGAGCCTCTTAAAGAAGAAGATACAGGCCCGTGAGAGCCAGAAATCTTGTTTGTAGGTGACCAAATACTTCTTTTCCACCATAATTTGCAAATAAATTCTTGTCTTCGAACAGCTGCCTGCTACTTGCCAGGCATAAGACTTTAACACACATCACACAAAGGCATGAACTGTTGCAGCATAACTTGCTTTACTGGAGTGAAACAAGAACAGTCCACCTATTTGGCATATGAGGACTTTTTACATATACATGGTATAGAGCAGATTAAAAATCAGCAAATTAGCCCATATTTATGGTTATCGGTGCTGGATGGGGTGAAGTATTAAACAACTGTTCCAAGTTTAGGGTGTAAAGAGGTATTGTGGTACTCACAAATGCACAGTAAAGTCCACCATGTTCAGGCCTGAAGCCCCCAGCCCTAAGGCTGAGTTACCCCTATGTACCCCTCCATGCCTGTAGGGTGGGTACATAGAATAAAAGGGCACATTCTACATTCCTGCCCAGTAAATCATAGCACATCCATGTGCCATGGTAAGTACTGCAATCCCAAAAAACAATCACTAACTATTGCCATAGTACCACTATATATCATAATAACTGGCCTAAAACAATCATTTTCAAGTTAGCTAAACGTTTAAGAATACAGATATAGGGGGGCAGGGATCAGTACTTTCCAGTAAAAGAGTCATGGTATTAAATGTAGAGGATCACTCTGGTCATGTAACTTTTCAAATGTGTTACCCAAGATTAAGTTCATTGTAGCACTTCTGAGATCACTAATTAGTTGGTATAAACTTTGGGCACTTGTAGATAGTCCCAAACAAACTTATTGTACAGGTCTTGATGTCCCCTTTCCAGACAATGAAATTGTCCTTCTAGCACATACTGTACACAACACACACATGAGCATTGAAGCATTTGATTGCACCCCCTTCCCTTGACCCTGGGGTAGAAAGCAATTGTCTGCATCAAGTGCTGGCAACATCGGCCCAAAATCTGCCTGCTTAAGGTCATCTAAGAATATCAGTGCAGCAACACATATCACATGGAGGCATGACCTTTTGCAAAAAACACTTGCTTTACAGATATTAACCAAGAACAGACCCCGTAGTTGGCATAGGAGTAATTTTTCATACAATTTGCATAGAACAAATAAAGAATAAGCAAAACTTTAGTCCATATTTGTAATAATCGATCCAAGATGGGGTTTAGTGTAAAACAACTGTTCCCCGTTTAGGGTGAAATGAGAAGGTATTGCAGTACTCACACGCCATCAAAAACATCATCAATGAGTAGCATTTTTCTTCCTATTATTCAGGCCTAAGACCTTAAGCCATAAGGCAGAACCCAGCCCAGCTCCAGCAACTACATGTTACTCTGGCTCTATCTCTGGTTCCAAACACTCTCTAATGCCCCCTACTTCAGACCTGCAGGGCAGGTACACAGTGTAATAGGGCACCAATCCCATTCTACAAGAGACCAGGTCCCTGTGAATTCAAGCTACCCTGCCTGAGTGGAACTTAAAGGCATGTACCTACCATGGCTAATGATAAAACTAGCCTGGAAAAAATACTTGACAAGGATTGCAGAGGGTTAACATAGCAAGTTAAACAATAATTGTCTTTGACTTTTTGTTGATTCCTGGTTTTCTATTGACACACATCAGAAGATGTAGAGATAATGTTTACCTTAATAAACCATGAGTGTACTGTGCTGGCAAATCCCCATTATCAGTTGTAAACTGGTTTCAACAATGTCCATCCTAGAGCCATTGGCTGAGAGAGCTGATCCAGAGCCAGTCGGCAGACAATTTTTGGTCATGCCCTTTTGACCGAAGCTGGCCTTTTGGCTGGCTTCTGTCGGATCTGCGGTAGTACACATGACCGAATGTCGGCCAGTTTCTATTGAACCGCCCAATGTTGCCCAACATTCGGCTTGTGTGTACTAGGATTTAAAGATCTCAAGGCTTGAATTCTACATTGTATTTTGATGAAGAAAAACTAACTCTATCGTCATCTTCCTCTCCGAAATCCTTTACTATATCTTGCAGGTCAGTATATAATCCTGCCGCAAAGAGACAAATAGAAAAGTAAGAAATTATTTTAACCACTTCAATACCAGGCACTTAGACACCTTCCCACCCAGCCCAATTTTCACCTTTCAGCGCTGTTGCAATTTGAATGAAAATTGCGCGGTCATGCTACACTGTACCCAAACAAATTTTTTATCATTTTGTTCCCACAAATAGAGCTTTCTTTTGGTGGTATTTGATCACCTCTGCGGTTTTTATTTTTTGCGCAACAAATAAAAAAAGACCGAAAATTTCGAAAAAAAACAAGTTTTTCTTTGTTTCTGTTAAATTTTTTTGTAAATAAGTACGCTTTCTCCTTCAATAATGGGCACTGATATGGCTGCACTGATGGGTACTGATACGGCGGCACTGATGGGCACCGATGAGGTGGCACCAATGAGGTGGCACTGATGAGGTGCCACTAACGGGCACTGATGATGGGCACTGATAGGCGGCACTGATGGGCACTGATAGGTGGCACTGATGGGCACTGATAGGTGGCACTGGTATGCAGCACTGATGGGCACTCATAGGTGGCACCGATGGGCACACATAGGAGGCACTGATGGGCACTCGTAGGTGGCATTGATTGGTATATATGGGTGGCACTGATGGGTACTTATGTGTGGCACTGATGTGTGGCACTGATGGGCACTGATAGGTGGGCACTGATGGGCAATGACAGTTGGCACAGATGGGCAATGACAGGTGGCACTGAAAAAAGCATTGCTGGGCAGATCTGGGCATTGCTGGGCAGATCATGGACATAATAGTGCCAATCAGTGCCCATTTGTGGGCACTGATTGGCACAGATTGGGCACATGTGGATGGCCATGGGGTACATACCTGGCCATCCACGTTGCCCCTTCCCTGGTGGTCCTAGTGGCATCCCTGGTAGTCCAGTGGGGTGATCTGAGGGGGGGCTGCGCTGATAAACAATCAGCGCAGACCCCCCCTGCCAGGAGAGCCGCCGATCGGCTCTCCTCTACTTGCGTCTGTCAGACGCGAGTGAGGAAGAGCTGATCAACGGCTCTTCCTATTGACAGCGCGATCAGCCGTGATTAGACACGGCTGATCACGTGGTAAAGAGCCTCCGCTGGAGGCTTTTTACCAAGATCAGTGTAGCGGTGTGTCAGACTGACACACCGCTCCACCGATCGCCGCGATGCGCGCCCCCGGGGGCGCGCTGCGGCATGTTATCCTGCTGGACGTCATATGACGTCCAGTCAGGATAACAGAACCACTTCCCGGATGTCAATCCGCTATAGGGCGGGCGGGAAGTGGTTAAAGATTATATTATATATACTGTGTAAATGGGAACACATAACAAACATATAGTGGGGGATTCTAAAACTTGACTGCAAAGTGGAAGTACAATTGAAAGGGAATGTTTAGTCTTTCCGATGTTTTTCTTTTCAAATAAACATTTAAGTATACTGTATCAGCTTGCTGTTATTAGTGTAAAAAAGTAAATTAAAAAAAACTTTTTTATTTTTATGAAGAAGAAACACAGTTTGCTTGTACTTTAATTGCTGCAACAAAATCCCATGGGAGATACTTTCTGTTGTTCTCATTGGTGCAGGGATGGAGCAGCTATGTAACCCATGTTACACTCACCACTTTTTTTCTAGTGTAAAATGCTTTACAAACCTTGTTTCAAGGATCAATTTAGCATTGCTACATACAGTTGTGCTCATAAGTTTACATGCCCTGGCAGAATGTATGATTTCTTGGCCATTTTTCAGAGACTATGAATGATAACACAAAAACTTTCCTTTCACTCATGGTTAGTGTTTGGCTGAAGCCATTTATTATCAATCAACTGTGTTTACCCTTTTTAACCACGTGCTGACCAGCCACCGCAGTTGTACTGCAGCAGAATGGCATGGCTGGGCGAAACGACGTTATGTAACGTCGCTTCGTCCTGTGGCCACTAGGGGGCGCCCGCTCGCCCCCCGAGCCGATGCTAGTGCCCGGCGGTCTCGATCACCACCGGCTCCCGCGATCGCCGCTGAGACATGGAGAACCCGGAACTGTGTGTGTAGACACAGGTATCCGGTTCTCTGAGGGGAGAACTGACAGATCATCTGTTCATACAGAGTATGAACAGCGATCTGTTAGCTTCCCTGCACAGTCCCCATCCCCCTTCAGTTAGAACACTCCCTAGGACACACTTAACCCCTTCACTGTCCCCTAGTGTTAACCCCTTCACTGCCAGTGACATTTTTACAGTAATCAATGCATTTTTAATTGCACTGATCGCTGTATTAATACCAATGGTCCCAAAAATGTGTCAAAATTGTCTGACGTGTCCGCCATAATGTTGCAGTCACGATAAAAATCGCAGATCGCTGCCATTACTAGTAAAAAAAAAAATTGATAATAAAAATGCTATAAATCTATCCCCTATTTTGTAGACACTAGAACTTTTGCGCAAACCAATCAATATACACTTATTGCGATTTTTTTTACCAAAAATATGTAGAATAATACATATTGGCCTAAGCTGAGGAAAAAAATAGTTTTTTTATATATTTTTGGGGGATATTTATTATAGCAAAAAGTAAAAAATAATGCGTTTTTTTCAAAATTGTTGCTCTTTTTTTGTTTATAACGCAAAAAAATAAAAACCGCAGAGGTGATCAAATACCACCAAAAGAAAGCTCTATTTGTGGGAAAAAACAAGACGTCAATTTTGTTTGGGTGCAACGTCGCACAACCGCGCATTTGTCAGTTAAAGCGACGCAGTGGCGAATCGCAAAAAAAGTGCTCTGGTCAGGAAGGGGGTAGAATCTTCCAGGGCTGAAGCGGTTAAATCATAATCACAACAAACTACCCAAATGACCCTGATTAAAAGTTTACATACCCCAGTTCTTAATACCGTGTATTCCCCCTTTAACATCAATGACAGCTTGAAGTCTTTTGTGGTATTTGTGGGTGAGGCTCTTTATCTTCTCAGATGGTATAGCTGCCCATTCCTCTTGGCAAAAAGCCTCAAGTTCTTGTAAATTCTTGGGCTGTCTTGCATGAACTGCATGTCTGAGATCTCCCCAGAGTGGCTCAATAATATTGAGGTCAGGAGACTGAGATGGCCACTCCAGAACCTTCACTTTATTCTGCTGTAGCCAATGACAGGTCGACTTGGCCTTGTGTTTTTAATCATTGTCATGTTGGAATGTCCAAGTACGTCCCATGCGCAGCTTCCTGGCTGATGAATGTAAATGTTCCTCCGGTATTTTTTGATAACATACTGCAGTCATCTTGCCATCAATTTTGACCAAATTTTCTGTGCCTTTGTAGCTCACTCATCCCTGCATCCCAAACAACTTTCCTGGCAGTTGTGGCTGAAATTTTAGTTGGTCTATCTGACCGTGGTTTGGTTTCAGCAGAACCCCTCATTTTCCACTTCTTGAGTTTGAACACTGCTGATTGGCATTTTCAGTTCCTTGGATATCTTTTTATATCCCTTTCCTGTTTTATAATGTTCAACTACCTTTTCCCGCAGATCCATTGACAATTCTTGTGCTTTCCCCATGACTCAGAATCCAGAAATCTCAGTGCAGCACTGGATGAAAGATGCAATGGTCTGTCAGGAGCCAGAAACCCATTGACCTTTTATACACACAGACTAATTACAAGCAAACAAATCACAGGTGAGGATGGTTACCTTTCATAGCCATTCAAACCCCTTTGTGTCAACTTGTGTGCATATTATCAGGCCAAAATCACCAGGGTATGTAAACTTTTGATCAGGGTCATTTGGATAGTTTCTGCTGTCATTATGATTTATAAAGAGTAAACACAGTTGATTGATAATAAATGGCTTCAGCCAAACACTAACCATGAGTGAAAGAAATGTTTTTGTGTTATCATTCATATTCTCTGAAAAATGAATCTCAAATTCTGCCAGGGTATGTAAACGTATGAGCACAACTGTATATGTGATGTTCCAAAGAAATGTATGAGGACGACTGCCTGAAGAAAACCTACACATTTCCACAATCATTGATGATATGGGATTGCATGTCAGGTAAAAGTACGGTGGAGATAACAGCCATTAGATCTTCAATAAATGCCCAAGTTTATATTGAGATTTTGGACACTTTTCATCATTTGAAAGGATGTTTAGTGATGATGAATTCATTTTTCAGGCTGTAATCTGATGCAGATGTTTGTTTTAGAACTGCAAAGAAAATGGTGATTCCATAATATTTTCCTCAGAATTGAGTGATTCCGTTTTTTTTTTTTTTTGCTTGATCTGCAAAAAACAGCTGCAATTGACTATAGTATTTTTTCTTTTTAATTTTTTCAAAGTGTTTAAAGTGTTTCTTAAAGCCAGAAGGTTGGAATGTTAAATGAAAATAGTTTTGAGGAAATTGTTTGTGATTAGTTTTTTTCAAAACAATTAAACAATTGAATGAACATTTTCCAAGAGTGGCGATTCCATACTTTTTGCCAGGGGTTGTATACTTTCTCAAAAAATCTATGTTGTTAAAGCCTAATTTCAGCTTTGCTAACAATTTAAATCGTTTTTGGCCCAACTGGACTATTTTCTTTGCCGATACATGTGGCTGCTGTCAGCACTGTACAAATTGATGCTACAGTTTATAGCACCGTGCACCAACAATGGTAAGAGAACTTCCTGCTCTGTTCCTTGAACAAAAGTCAGGCTGAGAGTTGCTCAGCTTTTTACACAAAGCCTTATATTTTTTTTATTAGTTAATATACGTCTTCCCTTCAATGGACAGAGGGGCGGTTGACATCATGATCTCCACCCCAGCCATTCAGAGGAAGTCTTGTATTCATTGAAAAATTACAAGGCTTTATTTCAGTGGCTGAGTAGTGTTTCGGAAATGGGATGGGAAGTCCCCTTGATACTGGAACACAGCACAGCTTATGCTACATACAATTTGAATAAATTCACTGTTGAAGAGAAAGGCAATGAATCATTTCGAATGTTCCGTTTAATGATGGATATTCATGGGTAGAAAAACGTTGGTGTTGTAAGCCACATGGAAAGATGTTACAACATGGTGGCATACTGATCAATGAACCAGAGAGAGGAAGGGGAAGGGGATATACAGAACTACGGTGGGAGAGAGAGTTCAGCTTAGACAAGAGAACACAGCTTAAAGAAACAGAGCAATAATAAACCAAATAGTGTAACACAACATCCACCGCTGTGAGTGCTGGTCTGGGAGGGAGCTCATCCTGGCACCTGTGATCATTGAGTCTGGAGGAAAATATTCCTGTGGCCACACATATAAACAGTCCAATCAATTAATAGTATGTAGCAACCTCAGCCTAGACTCCAAGCATTGTTTATGCTACATACAGTATATACAGCGCTAACAGCGACTGCTGTATTAATACAGTAAATAATTTATTCGGGTCAAGTTGGCCCAAACTATTTAAAGTTATATTGAAACTGGATATAGGCTTTAAAATATATTCCAGCTCTCAGATCACTTTAAATAGTTTGTTTGGGCCAAGCTAGCCCAAATGAACTCTTTCCCTAAGAGCCCTTGCACACTGGGGCGGGGGGCGGCGTCGGCGGTAAAACGCCGCTATTATTAGCGGCGTTTTACCGTCGGTATGCGGCCGCTAGCGGGGCGGTTTTACCCCCCGCTAGCAGCCGAGAAAGGGTTAAATACCACCGCAAAGCGCCTCTGCAGAGGCGCATTGCCGGCGGTATAGCCGCGCCGTCCCATTGATTTCAATGGGCAGGAGCGGTAAAGGAGCGGTATACACACCGCTCCTTCACCGCTCCGAAGATGCTGCTGGCAGGACTTTTTTTACCGTCCTGCCAGCGCATCGCTCCAGTGTGCAAGCCCTCGGGGCTTTCACACTGGGATGACAGCAGCGGCACTTTCGGGGCGGTTTGCAGGCGCTATTATTAGCGCAATAGCGCCTGCAAACCGCCCCAGTGTGCAAGGGCTCTTAGAAAATAATGCAACCTCTGTGTGACCTGTAATATACAATAGTAGCATCAGCTACATACAGTAATTGGCACTGTGTTCAGGCATCAGTGCGGGTGACTTTCCTTCTGCTGCCGTAATTAAAGAGAGTCAGGCTGAGATTGTCTCCACCATTCATGAAGTCTCTTATACTGCTGCTGGAACACAGCACTATTTACTGATTGTAGCTAATGCTATAATTCAGAGCTTCCAGTGGCCACATTGGAAATAATTTGCTTGGGCCAACTTGGTCCTAATGAACTATTTAAAGTGACATGAAAGCTGGAATTCTACTTCAAATAGTTAGATGTATCAACAAACCTCCACATTTATTACAATAGCAAACATATACAAGCACAAGCATATAACAATTTGAAACTCACATAAAATGACTTTAAGGTAAACACTACAATAATACATTAAAATGCATTCTCATTTCATACACTATACTTACCCTTTAAACAATGGCTTGTTTGTGCTAATGTCCAAAAATTCAAGCACTTAGAATGAAAGACTGTGTGGTGATTATATAATGATCAGCATCTGAAGAGCAAACAGATCTTCTGGAAATATTTTGGGACTGCAAAAAAATATTAAAGCTTATGGTGTCAAGCTGCGGTATGTACCTCATTGCCTACAGGAGTAGTTGTCAGATTGCCAGCCTCTGCAGAACAGCTGTGAACCTGATTAGAAATTGGATTTGTTAGTATGTCAATAATTCACTCCCTAGTGTCCCTGCCTTCTTAATCTTGGACTAACAATGAGGTCTGCTCTTCATTCCAGGCCCTTATATGACACTGCTTATTGTTTGTATAAGTTTCATAAGTTAGCTGAAACTAAACTACTAATTATAATTTTACAGATCATACTCTAGGCTGACTTCGCTTATAAAAATGAATATTAAACCATTTCTCTGCAAGGAAGAACATATGTCTCCACAGTCTTAATATAGCATTACATAAATTAATGTACTTTTGACTAATTTAAGCTAGAATCAAGTTAAATTGATATACCGTTTTATTAAGAAGTGAGAAAAATATCTGTTAAGATTTTCTGCCATGTATAACCTTACATAGCCTGCTAAAAACCTGCATTAACATAACATCTAACATTAACATCCAGACACCATGCTAACAGTTGACAAGTACCAAAACTCATGATCAAAGATGATGAAGCCCAGGCTGTCAGTTCTTAGCCAGGATGTCTGTACACATTGCTTAGAGTCATTCTAACAGAACAATGTATAAAATGGGTGCCTCAATTACACCCAGGTCAGCTTTCACTTCATCCATATGGCAATTGCCATTAGATGAAATATAAGCACCAAAGAAGTATGTTACAGTAATTAGCATATAGTTTACTGTGCTACTGAGCTAATATAATTAGATTATGTATTTTTGTCTGTGGTAATCATGAGTTGTGTTAGTACAAATTTGGTTTTAGAAACCTTATGGTGATTGTCTTCTGTAATATTTCTTTAGTGCTACCCCTGAAGGAGCCGCTTGGTAATTTGGGCTCTGTTCTGCGTCTTGACTCCAAGAACACCTTCAGCCCTCTGACATGCCGGGTTGAATGAAAGTTACTGTAAACCCTTGTAAGAACACATGTGTAGATACCTTTAACTCGGCTGTGAATTAGCACCAGGAAATAGACACAAGACCGTCTAGTGATAAATGAACTCAATATATTGGTATAGGTTAGAATAAATGGGGTTTGAGCATAAATGAACACACAGAAGGTAGGTTCAGACACAGTTCGCTAGACAGTATAATCACTTTGTTAGTATGTCAAAGTAACTTAGAATGCAGTTATATACCACTAGACTGGAATCAACACATAAATCAGAAAAGTCAGCAATAAAAGGTGTAATATGTATAATAATATTATAACTAGTCTAGAGTGCACTCTAGGAAAATGGCTAAGATATGGTGCAATGTCTCCTAAGAGGTACCTCTTAGCATGAGCAATAGGTGATGGTCTCTGTGTAGCAGCTGTTAAGGGATAGTCTTTAGTCCTAATTTGTCAGCCAGCTAGTGTTGGGGCCAATTGTGCCATTGGTGCACATGAGCATAGTCCCAGTCAAGCCTGCAGGCAGCAATAGGGCTACTAGATGGCCGTATGGTCAGTTCCTAAATGGCTTAGTCTCTCTAGCAGCAGATAGTAAATCCCCACAGCAGGAGCTCACCAGTCCCAGCAATATTGCAGCTCACCACCCAGTCACACACAGCAATTAGTCCACTCTCTGGTTTGCACCCAGGTAACTCTGGCTGTTGGCACACCTGGACTTAGCACTCCTTGTCCGTGGTTAAACAGTGCCTGACCTTTATGGCACATGGGGCAAAAACAGAATAACAGGTGTATTGGCATCAGGAGGTGCTTTCAATATTATGCAGCAAGGAATTGCCTGTTAGACTGGGCAGGAAATAAAAGAAGTGCTTGTACAAGGAGCACTTACGTGAGTTAGTCTTCATTGGGTGCGCTTTCATTCATGTCCCATTTTTTGGCAAGTGAAGTCTTAAAATGCTGGTTGTGGGTTGGCAATGTCAGTATATAGGTTTGAGGCAAGGGTTATTTTAACTATGTATTTGTAAACTGAATTGTGCATCCCATATGTAGCTGTACCAAATCTAATGAAAATTGAATGCGACATGTTTTATTGCTTATCCTACTGATAGCAATGGCTACATTTTAGTATTGGTTTAATGTGAATAGAGAGCAATGGAGCATAACTACCCACTAGAGCACCACATAAAGAGAGAAAGAAACAATTTCCATTCTTTTAAAATTTCTCCTCGAGGTCTATTTTGGAGAAGCTCCACAATTTGAGATATGGTCAAAAAAAAAGAACAAATCTCATCAGGAAAAATTGAAAGAGACAACATATGTCTTTTTTCGGTCAAACAGTTTGTTATGCTGGCAAGAAAGAACAAAGTCAGATGCACATGAATGTAATATTTATTTGTTAGTTGAACAAGCCAATGGCCAGGAATGAACCTTTCTTGAACATGATTATACACAGACATGTATGGGTTATTTGATTTTCAATCAACAGAATGGATGGTATACACTCGCTAAGAATAACACTTTAATGGACTAATTGTACTTCTCAGATGAAAGAGACAATGAAATGTATGATAAATCATCTCTTCTCCAGTCTTCAAATACCCCAGCTCACTTGATACAGAAAATAACACCTTTAGAAAATAAAGGCAATCCTGAAAATTGGCCTTACAATAGGGTGATACTGGTGCAAGCTGTTAAACAATAAAACTTATTCAAACAGGGGACGGGGGAGCAGAAATCCTCAATCAGGGGTCAGTAGTCTGAGTAGGGCCTGTGGAAGATATAGATAGGGGGAATAAGTCTATGTACAGGCAATGGATGATGATCCAATGATGATAATAGGCGACAGTTCTGTACTTAGGGCAAGCCTCTTTAGGGAAGCAGAAGCAAAACTCCAGGATCATGCAAAAACGAAGATAGAAGCACAGCTGAATTAAACTGTATGACATTTATTAAACAAGGCATAAAAGCACTTACATCTGGGTAAGTGAAGTGAAGCACATCGGGGAGTCCTGTGGGGTGAGTCTCTGCACTGGCTGGGTTACTGTGGTGGTTCGATAACCTTTTCTCCTGTGGGCGCCTATCGACAGCTTGGTGTGTTTAGGCTGAAAAAGGAAGAGGGGCTGGATCGCATGTGGACTGCAGTGGCGTCTGACGTCACCATATATGATGCAACACGTCTCTGAACATGCGCTCTGCCGGTGGTAATGACAGGTGTGCTCCTTTTTCAAGCTGACTTATGCAACAATGTGAGTGCCTTACATAGGGGGCGTTATTAGTGGGTGCAGTGCGTCAGTTATCACTCACATGAATGGACAGTTTAGGAGGCCCTCTAGTGGCTAAGATTGGCACCATCTTGTGGCTAAAAACTAAAATTGCTCATGAATGGGACTTGTTAAGATTACTAATGTGTGGTGCTGGCAAGACAACAATTAATACAGAATAAAAAGATAAAAACACAGAAGGACAACATGTATCTTAACAATAGCCAATTTGAGATGAGTGTACATAACATGATGTTGACAAATAAATATGATAAAATTATATCTATGAATTCTAAAAGAGAAACCACATAAAAGCAAACATGGTAATAACAATAACTCTGCTAATGTAGTGTGTTTTATGTGGAGACAATGGCTGGAATGAATGACAAATGTTCCATTGTAAATATGTATAAACAAACTTGTCAGAATTTTGCACCTATGCAAACTGGGTTGCTGGGTATCATGGGGATGGGCATGTGTGATCTGCAATGGGAATGCATTGGTGAGTGTATCCACATGTCAGTCAAAACACCTATAATGTAGACACAACGTCTAGTCATATAGGTGGTTCTGTAGGAAGGTACGGTATGACCGGATATTATGCATAATAGACATTTGTCTAAGGTCTATTAAATTCAAATTGGTGATGGAGATGATGTGCAATATACACAGAGTTATCCATGTACATAATGTGGAGTAGGTGGGTAAGTGGAATGGGGTAGGGATAATTATCAGTCATGCTAAGCATGATGGGAGGGGTGGGAAATGCAATGGTGAGCTGGGTACTCTGGATATTGTAATATGGGATAATCCCAACATGGGCGACTAGGAGCCCCATCCTCAGCAATGCCAGACGCAAGCCTGGCTCGATACCACTGAGAGGCAGAGCAGCCGTCACGCACATCATCAACCAGACCACAAAGAATTAATATAGGAAACTAGGTTAACCGTATACCACCAAATACTTACTGAACTGAGTAAAGGAAAAAAGGGGGGGAGAAGAGGAGTGACAAATGTGCCTAACCTCCCTTGGATTAGGGACCACCCAACTTCCAGGTTGAAGTTGTAGAAAAAGAATCTGTAACAAAAATGGTACATAGATAACAATATGGACGAAAAACAGAGGGGGGGTTGTTGGAATTAGGGGGGAGGGGGAGGAAGAAAGGAAAGGGGTAATGTGTGTGTAGTGTATTTTGTTATAAGATGGTCGCCACCTCTAGCTCCTCATTTAACCCTCCTGGTGGGAGAGTATCTAAGGAGTATATCCAATAAGTCTCCCTTTTCGCAGAGCCAGTGAAATCTCTCTGCCTCTGGGAGACCTCTGGGTATATGTTCTAATACTCAAACTTCGAGGCCTGTGGTGGATTTTTGATGGAAGTTCACTAAGTGGCAAAAGACACTATGTTTGTCCTTTCCTTCTTCTACTAGGGCATGGTGTTCTCCAAAGCGTTTTTGCAGTGGGTGGATGGTACAGCCTATATACATGGGTATACATGGGCATGTCAAACAGTAAATGACGAAATCTGATGAACAATTATAAAATTCTTCGTATTTATATGTTTATATGTTTTACCTTTGGCAGTTTATTCTTTTTTTACCGTGTTTTATGAAAGCACACATTTTACATAGTGCCTTTTTACAACCTGCCTTTGAGAGGGAAAAGACATAATTGTGTGGGAATGTGTGGGTTGGTCAGGTTTTAGTTTACTTGGAGCAATTTTAATCCTATTGTGGGGCGCTTTTCGGTATGTAACTCTAGGTTTTGCTGGTAGGATGGCTTTTAGGTGTGGATCTTCAACCAGAATGCTCCAGTGTTTACCCAGAATATTTTCCATGTGTTTATACTGATGATGAAATTTGGTAATGAATCTGGTGGAATTGTCAAACGTCTCCTTGTTTGTACGTGTTGGTTTGCTGTTAAGGTAGAAAGTGTGTGTCTGCTCAACAAGGGACTCTGAATAACCCTTATCGAGTAGTTTTCTTTTTAGCAAGTGACTTTGTTCTATATAGTCTGTGGTGTTGGTACAGTTCTGTCTAAGTAGGCAGTACTGACCTTTAGGGATGTTTTGAGTCCACTTGAGGTAATGACAACTGTTATAGTGAAGCAGAGAGTTTCCTGCAGTGGGTTTGGTATACTTTTTGGCTTTTATTGACTTCTCATGGTGGCTAAATTCCAAGTCCAGGAAAGCTAGTGTGTTTAAGTCTTGGACGTATGTGAAGGAGAGTCTAAATGGGTTGTTGTTGGAGTGTTCTACAAACTCCTTCACTAGGTCTGGGGGGCCGTCCCAGATGATGATTATGTTGTCTATGTACCTGCTGAAAAATATTAGGTTGCTGGCAAATGGGTTGTTGTTCCAAATATACCTGGATTCCCACATTCCCATGGCCAGATTGGCATATGAGGGTGCAAAATTTGCACCCATAGCAGTTGTTTGTAGCAAGAATTTCCTATCAAAGCTAAAATAGTTATGGGTCAGACAAAATTCTGTAGAATCCAAGATGAACTGAACTTGTCTAGGATTGGAATATGGATCTAGGGATAGAAAATGATTCAGAACCAATAGACAAAAATCGTGCAGTATGGATGTGTATAAAGAGTTAACATCAAGTGAAACCCATGTGTAAGTGGGTTCCCATGTGTATGGTTGTAAAAGTTCTAAGAGGTGAGTGCCATCTCTTATGTACGATTGGAGGTTTTTGGCTAGAGGTTGTAAGAATTGATCTATATATTTGGAAAATCCTGTCGTGATGCTTTCCATGGTAGCTATAATGATCTGCCTGGGGGGGGGGGGGTAGTTTAGTTTTTATGTATCTTAGGGATGTGATAGAAGTAGGGGGTTCTGTAGTACTCCCTACGAATAAACAAGGCTTCTGATTTTTCTATGATGCTGCTAGAAAGTGCATCCTTTACCAGCGCATCTGCCTCGGTTTTGTAGCCAGGTAGCGGATCTTTGCCAAGTTTGACGTATGTAGTGGAATCTGCGAATAGTCTGTGTGGCTCTGCAATGTAATCTGTTTTGTTTTGTATGACAATCCCACCTCCCTTGTCTGCAGTTTTGATAATGAGGTCTATGTTGTTCATGAGACTATTGAGGGCTGATTGTTCGTCCCTACACAGATGGCCCAGGTCCCTATTATTGGTATTGGGTTGTTGACAGAGTTTAAGGAAATCTGAATAAACAGCCCTGTAGAATGTTTCTAAATATGGGCCCTTGGCATGGTAGGGGGGAAAATAGATTTAGGTTTCAATGAAGAGTGTGTGACAGAAGGGGATGTGGCAAGATGCTGTGTGAACAAACTGAGATCCTCATTCAAGTTCTCTTGATATAGTTGTTCAAGTGTGTTGATAATGTCAGCATCAAAATCTAAATCTATAGAGCTGGACAAGGGTGTATTGGGTATTTTGATGGAGCATGTGGCTGAATTGGACAGATTTTTTGATTCTTTGAGCTGTTAGAATCTTTTAAGAGTGAGATTCCTAATATACCTATTCAGGTCTTTAAATGAGGTATAGGGATTGTTTTTTTTTTTAGTGGGGCGAAATTGAGGCCCCGGCTCAAGAGAAAAGTTTCAGCTTTTGTGAGTGTGTGATGAGAGATTGTATAGCTTTACAGTCTGCGTGATTTGTTTTTGGTGCTTTTTGTCTCTTCCTCTACTGAATCCTGAAATCCTGAAAATTGGACCTGTTCGGGGGTACTTATATTTAAATGTTCATATAACAGAGTCTTATTGATCAAACTTTATGGATAATATGGTTATAGTAATAATTATGAAAAGAAAAAACTAAGGTCACATCTTGTTTTCCTGTTTTGTGCTAGGTTATCTTTATGTTGAACTCCAGGCAATCAGCTAGTTTTGCAGATTTAGGGTTGGTTCACGCCAGATTCCTGTGCGTTCCCCTGCAGTGCGATTGCGCTACTTTTGAATCATGCATGGCATCAAATTGCATGGGGTTGCGGTACTATGCAATCAGGTGCCTGCAAATGCCCTGCGTTTGCAATCTGCGTATGCGCTCCCTTTGACAATGTATTATGTATTATTATGTGAACCGACCATAAATACATATACTGTACAAGAGCAGTTTTACCAGCCAAAGGGTTTTTATTTCTGGCAGTTCAGTCCCGATATTTACATCCCTGTCTGGCATGGGGGAAAATCTTATTTCTGTCTGCAGTTTCACTTTCACCTGCAGGTCGCCTCCCAAACCAAGTGAAAAGAGAAGCAAGACACTGATTAGTTTATATCTCTTTCATGCCTTTTTTGTTCTGTCAGACTGTATAGTAGACTGCAAGAGGCTGATGCCAAGGTAAATTCAGGAACATATACTGATCATATTTAAATAAATACTTTTAATGATATGTTATATTTGCCATGAGTAAAGTGGTATTAATCTAAATAAAGTAAAGTCTCATTTAAAAAAAAATAACAAACATATTATATTTACCTGCTCTGTGCAATGGTGATGCACAAAGCAGCACCAAATTTCCTCTTCTGGGGTTCCCTGCTGTCACTCTAGGCTCCTCCACTTCTCGATGCACCCCATAGGAAGCTGCTTATATTCTTTGCCAAAAACTAAAAAAAGTTTTGTCTTTAATTAAACTTTGATGTATTTAAAGTGGAACTTTACACATATCAACTTGATAAAAATTTTAGCAAGAAACATACATTCCACATTAATGCTACCAACATTAGTGTGCGCTGTAAATTGCCTCCAGCATTGCTCCTGTTTCTTCTTGCCAGAGGTCACCTTGGTGCTGAAGCCCAGAGCCCATGAACAGCAGTAAATCTTTAGACTGTCAGCAGATCGGCCTCTAGTGGCTCTGATTTTTGGCACAGTGCCGAAAATGAAGAGCAGCTGAGCAGGTACAGAGCAGGGCAGGACAGTGTATTACTGGACTTTAAACAATATAAGCACTTATTTTTAATGTTTTGATTGGTTGCTTTAGATCAGTAAATTCTGCACATGATTCCCCTTACTAAATTAAAAAGCCTACTTGACCTTAATACCGCATGAGTATGTACTCAATCCTGCAACAGGTACATTTACCTGCAGGCTCCCCCCAAGGCTTCTTTAAATTTGTACTGTTAAATCTCGAACAAAAATGTCCCCATCTTCCTGCTTTTATGGTATGAGTCTAATTTATTTATTGGTAAATAGCTTATCTACTAACTCAGCAGGAACTAATGCCAGAAATAATTGTTCTTTTTGCATACAATTACACTAGTGTTTTGATAATGTCCCTTTCTCATTGTAAAAAGAATATAAATAATCAAGATATTAACAGCTCTGTTTACAACACAGTTATATATTTTTCTGGTAAATAAATGCCAAAGCCACTGTTTATTTATGGAGACTTATCAGGATCGAATGATGAATGTGGGGTGGTGTACTGTATGCAGACAGTGGAAGAACAAGCACATTTTTATTCTCAAATGTAGAACAAATGTAGAACAGACAGTATCTCACAAAATTGAGTACACTCCTCACATTTTTGTAAATATTTTATTATATCTTTTCACGTGACAACACTGAAGAAATGACACTTTGTTACAATGTAAAGTGAGTGACATGAGTGTACAGCTTCTATAACAGTGTAAATTTACTGTCCCCTCAAAATAACTCAAAACACAGCCATTAATGTCTAAAAGGCTGGCAACAAAAGTGAGTACACCCCTAAGTGAAAATGTCCAAATTGGGCCCAAAGTGTCACTATTTTGTGTGGTCACCATTATTTTCCTGCACTCCTTTAACACTTTTGGGCATGGAGTTCACCAGAGCTTCACAGGTTGCCACTGGAGTCCTCCTCCACTCCTCCATGAGGACATCACAGAGCTGGTGGATGTTAAAGACCTTGCGCTCCTCCACCTTCCGTTTGAGGATGCCCCACAGATGCTCAATAAGGTTTAGGTCTGGAGAATGTGAGGGGTGTACTCACTTTTGTGAGATACTGTAGATGACAAGAGACTGCAGAATATAAACAATCTACATATAGTAATGGATTTGGCTCTTTTGGGTCTTGTGAGCCATCTTCTGAGTGCCACACCCCTTTTACTGGGCATCCTTTGAGTTCTTCGCATCACAGTTTTCAAGACATTAGGTTCCTCGCCTCCTTTCCACCATGGCTTTCACTGTGCTATGCTCTTCACCACCTCCCCACTGGTGCCTCCTGTAAATACTCTCCACCATGGGTTTAATTTCACTACTCTCTGTACCATTGGGGTATCCTTTAAATGCTGCCCATTGTTGCTCTTGCAATGCTCTAATCTTTATCACCTCACCACTAAAGCTTTTTCTATGTGCTGCCAACCATTGCTTTTACTATGCTGATCTACTCACCTCACCTCCTTCCCACTGGGGCTCCTTTGTGTGCTCCCCACCATCATAATGACTATTTTACTCGCCTTAAGACCTCTTTATTGCGATATCCTGTATGTGCTTTCCACCATAACTCTTGCTACATTATATTACTCACAACCTCCCCACTGGGGCCTCCTGTAAGTGCTCTCCACCATGGTCATCATGTTATTCTCCTCAACACCTCCCCATTGGGGCCTCCTGTAAGTGCTCCCCACCATGGTCAGCACTATGTTATTCTCCTGAACACCACCCTACTGGGGCTTTCTGTAAGTGCACCCCACCATGGTCATCACTAAGATATTCTCCTTAACCCCTCCCCACTGGGGCCTCCTGTAAGTACTCCCCACCATGGTCATCATATGTTATTCTCCTCAACACCACCCTACTGGGGCTTTCTGTAAGTGCTCCCCACCATGGTCATCACTATGATATTCTCCTTAACACCTCCTCACTGGGGCCCCCTGTAAGTACTCCCCACCATGGTCATCACTATGTTATTCTCCTCAACAGCTCCGCACTGGGGTCTCCTGCAAGTGCTCCCCACCATGACCCTTGCTACATTGCATCCCCTACCCCTTTGAGATCCTCTGTGAATGCTTCTCACAATGTCTCCTGCCACATTGTGTTCCTCCCCACCTCCTCACTGGTACTGCCTGTGACTGCTTCAGACCATGTCTCTTTGCACATTACATTCCTAACAACCCCACTTTAGCAGCTCTCCTCTTCCTCCACAGCCATTGTGGGGAAGCTTACCTGTTATTGTGGCACAGTTCTGATCCTGGTACTTTATTTTATCTGAAGTATTCCCCTTTTAGACTTCTATGAAGCCAGCTACTTAAACAAAGTTAATGGCACAACAGGAATAAGAGCTGTGTTCTCTTCCTGACAAATGTTACATGGGAGGTAAGTATAAGTTATCCTCTACATGTGTACCCGGAGCAATCCGCGCTAACCCCAAAGCTCTACAGTGATGTTGAGAAATATTTGAACAAATTACAAATGATAGTAACAAAAAATAGTGACAAAAAATATTAACAAAAAAGAGTGCTGCAACCCAAAAAAACTTGAATATCCAGTTCTATCAAATAAAAAAAAAAATTCAGGTGCGCTACTAATATCAAAATCGACAGTGGTTAAAAGTACTCCTTCAACTTAAAGTTCATATTTAAACACTAAGTGTAAATTATTCCAATAATGTGCAGTCCACATAAAATGTGAATATTTGATAAAAGTCCTAAAAAATCAAACAATGTGTATTTTCCTATAAGCAATCTTTCCTTCAAATTACGGAATGTAATCTCCTTAGGTATTGAACAAGCCAGATAATGGTAAAAGAAAGGGGGGCCGCTTACCAGATATGCAGGACCCCTATTACGGGGGTCTTCAGGGCTCAAAGATGCTGGATCTTGCAGGCAGGAACAGCTGATTTTGATCTCACATGTAAACTTTGGTCTGCCTTGAATCCTTTCTAAGCACTGTGGAGACCGTATAATGTGCTATATCTCTGTAGGATCACTCGTTATATGTAGGGAGAAATCACAAAAACAGAGTGCTCCATAGTGTAGTAGGTAAAAAACTCTTTTATTGTAAAACGATGGGTAGCCGACATCGAGGATAAAGCAGAAAATTCAAATCGAAACAAACAGCTCAGCCGTGGTTAAGCTTAGCCAGCTGGTGTGTGGTGACGTCAGGTCCCGTGGCTCCGTCCGACGCAGCGTTTCTCCGTAAGAAGCTTCAACTGGGAGAGGAGACTGAACTTTTTTGTGATTTCTCCCTACATATAACAAGTGATCCTACAGAGATATAGCACATTATACGTTCACCACGGTGCTTAGGAAGGATTCAAGGCGGACCAAAGTTTACAAGTGAGATCAAAATCAGCTGTTCCTGCCTGCAAGATCCAGCATCTTTGAGCCCTGAAGACCCCAGTAATAGGGGTCCTGCATATCTGGTAAGCGCCCCCCCCCCCCTTCTTTTACCATTATCTGGCTTGTTCAATACCTAAGGAGATTACATTCTGTAATTTGAAGGAAGGATTGCTTTTAGGAAAATACACATTGTTTGATTTTTTAAGACTTTTATCAAATATTCACATTTTATGTGGACTGCACATTATTGGAATAATTTACACTTAGTGTTTAAATATGAACTTTAAGTTATAGGAGTACCTTTAACCACTGTCGATTTTGATATTAGTAGCGCACCTGAATTTATTTTATTATCCGCTATATGTGCCCCCTACACTACTTTTATTTCTGAATTCATGGAGTTCTCAGTTATTAAAGAAAAGAAGAATACATATCTGCTAATATTATTGAACTGTAGGGTTTTTGAGATGACTTTGTATCAGGTTTACTTCAAAGACCTTATAGACCTTTCTTAGAGTAGCAGGATTACAAAGGCATAAAGGGAAAACTCAGAGGGGCGCCAGACTAAGTGCAGCAATAATGATACTCCAATTTATTAAAAGCAAGACAAAGGGCAACTCACATCTTGGTAGATCAAAGAAGCATGTATAGAATCATTCTAGTCAGTCCTCGGGCTCTCCTGGATGGTCCTGGTGGAATAGCGGCATGAGACAGTGGAGCTGTGTTAGTGGCTGATCCCCACATTAACCAGCGTGGAATGCAAGATGGCGCTGTAGCGGATGTGACATCTCTATGGAGGCCGTGCTGGCGTAAAGGGGCGGTAACGCATTTCAAAGCTTCCGCTTCTTCATCAGACCTCATCTGATTACAAAGGCACCAATTCATAAAACTTTCAAATAGTAGTTATTTTATTTATTTTTTCCATTCTTGTGCCACCTTTGAACATTTAACGGTCAATTTATGGTAAGAAGCATATTAAGAGTGGAATGTCAGTGAGTGTAATCACAAGCCTATAAGAATAATGCTTTACAAACGAGGGCCACTATTATTATTAATATTATTATACAGGATACATATAGCGGTAACAGTTTGCACAGTGCTTTACATTATAAAAGGAGACAGGACAGTACAGTTACAATACACCTCAATACAAGAGGGTTAGGATGGCCCTGCGCATGAGAGCTTACAATTTTTCAACTGGCCATACATCTTTTATTCGATAGAACCAAATACTTTCTCTTTCCCCAAATAACTGGGGCACTATAGACAGAAGTGTATTTTGACAAATGTATAAAAAGTTTCTTCTGGATCTTAAAACATACAGTAAAACTTGGATTTCCTGGTCTGGTGCCTTTCCCTTCAAATGACACAGGTTATTGAACAGCATAACATTTTAGTATGCTGCAATTTTCTTGCACCCACTTTACATTTTTTCACTTATATGCTAATAAGGTTAACATAAAGAATGCATGTATTGGCAAGGTAACTGATAATCATCTTTGTATTGAATCATGTCTGAGGATGACACGTTGGATCTTTGCTGTTATTTCTCATCATTCTTATAATACACAAAAGATGTCAGCACGATTGGAAGAATAAATGTGTTAGTATAGAATAAACTTTCTTTTGTTGCATTATATGTATTTTATTTGTGATAACATCACTTATAGATTCATAACACCATAGCTGTGCAGTTCAGTTTTTTTACAATGCCTGCAGTTACAAGAAAAAAAAAAAAACATTTTAAAGGTTATCATAATATACAATCATATATACATATATGTTTAAAGGGAACCTCCACTTTCCAGAGTAAAAAAATAGCGAATAAAGAAAAAATATTATAGCCCATATAATTGCGACTCTAATCATATTGTAATTGAATGTTATTAAAAATGACCTTTCCTTTTCAGACTGCAGCCATTGTAGTTTTCTGAGAATATATTGCAATATGGCTACATGGAGTTGTTCTGTACACAGAGTGTGTACTGACCACTCCCCCAGAAACATTATTTCCTGGTTGTATGATTGGCTCACCAATTTTCCCAGAAGTCTGCCTAAGATACAAGTCAGATTTCAGGCATCCCCTGCAACAAAAATGTCATTTTTGGAGTGATACTTTCAATAGGAGCACGTCTAAAGGGATGCGGGCCCAGCAGATTTCCTCATTAGTGCTCTGCAGCTGCAAACCTGACAGTTAATTATGAAACCAATCCCATTAGACCCACTCAGTACAGAGGCACAGACAAACACACATGGATTTCTTCAGAATAAAAAAAGGTAGGAATCTGCAACAAAGGTTGTTATAATCTTTGTAATGTACATAGATCACCCAGAGGGGAATGTTTTTTTCTCAACAAAAGTGGAGTTATGCTTTAAGAATTTCCCTTTTCTAAAGAGAAGCCCCTTTTCCATCAACAGTGCTTTGCAGTCTCCAGGCTCTGATAATTCCTGATTTGCGCTTTAAAGATGAATTGCTTGTTTAGCTCAATGCATAGCAGGTCTTGCATCCCCAAACAGCACCATTATTGCCATTTTTTTAAATGGTCTGCATGGACAAATATCAATGTGTAAGGTCTTGTGATTGTGCTATTATACTTTAAAACGTGATATTATGCAAAGCATGATTTATGCTAAGCTATTCAAAGTAGTAAAGTTTGAGAGGGTGGACAGCACCAGACAGAGAATGAACTATGCACATAACCAGGTTTCCCTTAATAACCATGCATACAATTAATTGCACATAAAGGTTCAAAAGTTTCAGGCATCACTGTCATTCATGGAGCAATGAAGCTCTTGACAAAGGGCAGCAATCCAATATACACAATATATACAGTTAGGTCCATATATATTTGGACACAGGCACAACTTTTTTTTTTTTCAGGTATTTACCAAAACATATTCAAGCTATAGTTATATAATAGATAGTTGGATAGATGAAAGTGCACACTCTCAGGTTTAATTTGAGGGTATGTACATCAAATTGGAGGAAGGTTTAGGAATTACAGCACTTAAGAATAGCATGAATATTACAGTCAGGTTCCCATGAATTATTTTCCGGACCATACCCCTTCCACTTAATCAAAAACTGTACTTGCCCAGATCTCTTTCTGCAATCAAGGATGGCTTCCACTTCATACTCCTCGTTACCGTCCACCAGAACCGGTTCAGGGACCCTGGTGCCCCTATCAGGAAAAGGATCATCTACAGCAGGCTTCAAGAGTGACACGTGAAACACAGGGTGGATTTTGAGTGAGTCAGGTAAACACAATTCATAGGACACCTCGTTAATCTTCCTTTTCACAGGGAAAGGCCCAATGAACTTAGGAGCAAGCTTCTTGGAAGGACAAGACAATCTAATATTATCGGTAGACAGCCATACCTTGTCACCAAGCTGAAGGTTTAGGTCTCCTCTTATCTGATCAAAGAACCTCTTGTTGTCCGCTTGTGCCTTGGATACCGCTTCCCGTAAGATTCGGTTATTATGACTAAGGAACTGCACTGTGTCCTGGACCGCTGGAACTGAGGATTCTGAAAGAAAATCTGGTAAAAAAGATACATGAAAACCATAATTGGCAAAGAAAGGGGATTGACCGGTAGCAGAGTAGCTGGCATTGTTATAAGCGAATTCCGCTAGGGGCAGCAGAGACACCCAATCATCTTGCACAAAAGATGTAAAACACCTAATGTATTGCTCCAGTGTCTGATTTGTCCTTTCAATTTGCCCATTTGTTTGGGGATGATATGCTGAGGACAGGGCTAGTTCAATTTTCAGAATTTCACAAAGGGCTCTCCAAAAACGTGAGGTAAACTGTACCCCCCTATCGGACACTATATTTGCGGGGACTCCGTGTAGCCTGACAATCTCCTTAATGAACACACGGGCTGTTTCCACAGCAGAAGGTGTTCCTTTTAGGGGCACAAAGTGGGCCATTTTGGACAGCCGGTCGACGACCACAAAGATCGGCGAACATCCTTCAGAGCAAGGCAATTCAACTATAAAGTCCATTGCTATCATCCTCCAGGGCCTATCTGGTATAGGCAACGGTCTCAGTAGTCCCCAAGCAGACAGAACACGAGTTGACATATTTCCTGCAGAATTCCTTCAGGTTAGGCCACCAAAAGGTGCGCTGCACCAGCTCAAGGGTCTTACGGACCCCAAAATGTCCTGCAAGTGGGTGGTCATGCAAAAGTGTCAGTACCTTGACTCGGGCGCTCTCTGGTACAAAAATTTGACTTCCTCTCCACAATAATCCATCACGAGATGTTAAAGAGGATCCCTGGAGACTTGAAGGTTCTGGAGATGCTTCTCTGATCATGGACAGAAGATCTGTTTGAAGAAGAAGGAAGCTATTTGCCGGCAGAATAGTGTCAGGTACAGAAAAGTCTTTAGGATTGTCAAACATGCGCGACAGCGCGTCTGGTTTTACGTTTTTGGATCCAGGCCGGTAGGTAATGTGGAAACAAAACCATGTAAAGAATAGAGCCCAATGGGCCTGTCTGAGTTTTAGTCTCTTGGCAGATCTTAAATATTCGAGGTTCTTGTGATCCATATAAATCAGTACCGGATGGACTGCGCCTTCTAGCAAGTACCTCCATTCCTCCAAAGCTGTCTTGATAGCGAGTAGCTCTCGATCCCCCACATCATAGTTACGCTCAGCCGGTGAAAGTTTCCTAGAAAAGAACCCTACGGGGTGCATCAGGTCCTTGTTGCCCTGTCGTTGGGAAATAACAGCACCCACGGCCACTTCGGATGCATCAACCTCCAGGATAAAAGGTAAGGATGGATCAGGATGGCTAAGGATCGGAGCTGACGTGAAACGTCTTTTTAATTCTTCAAAGGCCCCCTGGGCTTCTGGGTTCCAATGGAAACGAAAGTTCTGCTTAGTTAGCTGCGTGATGGGGGCGATGATAGCAGAAAACCCCTCAATGAACTTTCTTGTAAAAGTTTGCAAACCCAATGAAGCGTTGTACGCCCTTCTTGTCCATGGGAGCTGGCCACTCTAACACAGCAGACACCTTCTGAGGGTCCATCTTGATGCCGGTTGGGGAGATCACTAGCCCCAGGAACTGAATCTCCTCCTGTTCAAATTCGCACTTCTCCGCCTTAGCATACAGTCTGTGCAAACGGTGTCGGGCCAGGACTTTACGGACATGTTCCCTAAGTTGCTCAAGTGAACTGGAGAAGATTAGAATGTCGACCAGATAGACGATTAAAAAGATGTCCAGGAAATCTCTAAACACATCATTGACCAGATGCAGGAACGTGGCAGGAGCATTGCATAGGCCAAAGGGCATGACTAGATATTCATAGTGTCCGAAACGGGTCCGGAAAGCCATCTTCCACTCATCCCCAGCCCGAATGCGGAAAAGATTGTAGGCCCCTCTCAGATCCAGCTTGGTGAAGATAATAGCAGACCTCAGCTTCTGGAACAGTTCAGGTATCAGGGGCAATGGATAGCGGTTTTTGACCGTAACTTTGTTTAGCTCCCGATAGTCCACACAGGGGCGAAGAGACTGATCTTTCTTGGAGACAAAAAATATTCCGGCACCAGCTGGTGAAGTGGAAGGTCGGATGAAGCCTTTTTCGAGGTTTTCGTTTATGTAAACCTTAAGTGCCTCTTGTTCTTTTTCGGACAGCGGGAAAATGCGCCCAAAAGGAATCTCAGCCCCAGGGAGCAGCTCAATTGGGCAATCATAGGGACGATGGGGTGGCAGGGAATCTGCTCCCTTCTTGCTGAACACATCTGCAAATTCCCGATAGACCTCTGGTACGTCTTGGAGCAGGTCTGGGTCAATGTCCATACAAAGTAAGGTAGCAGCAGTTTTAGGGGGTTCTGGTAGACAATGTCTTTGGCAATAGGGTGACTGGAACTTGATCTCGCCCGTGACCCAGTTAACAAGAGGGTTATGGGCCTGGAACCAGGGCATGCCCAAAATGATTGGGAATAGTGGAGATGAAATAACGTCCAGGGTTAGGATCTCTTGGTGCTGAGATGAACAGGTGGCAGACAGAGGAAGGGTTTCTTGAGAGACCTGTCCAGATCTTATGTGGGACCCATCGGCCAAGAAAACTGAGAGTCTGTGTGTCTTGTTCTTTAAGGGCAGGTTTTGTTGGGTGGCAAAAACAGAGTCCACAAAGCAGCTACATGCCCCAGAATCAACAATGGCGTTGACCTGGATTGTTCTTCCCTGGAGCTGTAATGAGAGAGGGAGAACAAGTTGAGTTGTATTGGCGGTTAAAGCGGATAAACTGGTCGGAGTAGAAGAAAAGCACTTACGAGTCTTTACTGGACAGTTGTTCACATAGTGGCCCATCCCACCACAGTAGAGACAGAGGTTCAACTGGCATCTGCGTGCCCGTTCTTCTGGGGTCAGGGTAGTACGCATAAGTCCCAGTTGCATAGGTTCGGGAGCATCAGGTGTTTGGGTGACTGGACTCGGGTAGGCAGAAGGTAGGTATCGGGAGGCAGGAACCGGAGCTCTTGCAGTCATCCACATAGGGCGCGTTTGTTGGGAAGAGCGTTCAGACCGGCGCTCACGAAGGCATCGGTCAATCTGGATGGTAATGGCAATGAGCTTCTCAAGGGTATCCGGCATTCCTACCCGGGCAAGCTCGTCCTTAAGACCCTCAGATAGCCCCATGCGGAACTGGTGACGTAAGGCTGCGTTGTTCCATTGAGTGTCCGCGCTCCAGCGTCGAAAGTCTGTAACATAGTCCTCGGCCGGCCTACGGCCTTGCTGGAGCGCGAACAAAGCTGCCTCAGTGGTGGCAGTCTGTTGAGGGTCCTCATATAGCTGGGCCATGGCTTCAAAGAAGGCAGGCAAGGACTGGATCTGTATAGCGTTGGTTTCAAGCAGGCGGTGGGCCCAGGTCTGGGGTTCCCCCTGAAGAAGGGATATAACAAATCCCACTTTGGTAGCTTCCAAGGAAAAAGTCCGTGGCTGTAGGGCAAAGTAAAGTTGACAAGCGCTGCGGAAGGCCAGAAATTTGGTGCGGTCACCAGAAAACTTTTCAGGGATAGGAACTCTGGGCTCCGGTGGAAGCATGACCACAGAGGGTGGTGCAGCAGCCTGTACTGGAGCGGCTGCGGAAGCAGGGGCCACACCACCGGGACCACTAAGGTTTAGTACTTGACCTCCAGTCTGTCGTAACTGTCTTGTAAGTTTTTACTGCCTGGGTGAGTGCTGCTAGGTGCGTACAGATCTCCTTGATGGGAGAGGTCTCTCCTGCAGGCTCAGTCATGGCTGTTCGTACTGTTAGGTACCTGGTAGTTGAGCCTGACTGGTAGAAGGAGACCTCTCTTAAACGCTGGTTCAGGAGCCACTAGAAGTGGGAACAGTGGTCTCTTGAGCACAGTGGGTAGGAGGGCCTGATGCAGGTTCCAGCAGAAGCAGATATTGGCCTGGACGGATATCCCTCAGGGATGGCTGAGCTGCGGATGCAGGTAGGCTGATGCAGGCCGGAAGGCAGGCAGGTAGCTGAGAAGGCAGCGGCAGGATGCTTGGCAAGCAGGCTGGAAGCAGCGTCACAGGACACAGACAAAGCAAGGTCAGACAGTCCGATTCAGCAGGAGATCAGGCAGGTATAAGCAAAAGGGATGATCCAAGGATAGTCAGGAAGGCAGGAGTTCGGCAACAGGTAACAAGATAAGCAAGGTCAGGCAAGCCGGGTCGGATAGGAGACTGGAGAATGGTCAGACATAGCCGGGTCACTAGCAATACAACAAACAGGCAGGATACAGGAACTCAGGTGCAGAGCTGCAGACGAACAGCACCTGACAGAAGCACCTGTCATTCTTTTAAAGGGCCCTTGGCGCCAAAACAGCGCTAGCGCGAACGGGCGCGCGCGCTTTCCCGCGAACGCGCATACAGGCACACGCGGGAGCGCTCCGGCGCCCCCTGGTGGGGAATTAAGCAGAATTGTCCTGGAAAGGCCCCTCGTGCACCTGCGTGCACGCATATTTGCCCGACGGCCACTGATATGCCCCTGATAGTCAAGTTACAACCAAAAACGTAAATGTATTTTATTGGGATTTTATGTGATAGACCAACACAAAGTGGCACATAATTGTGAAGTGAAAGGAAAATGATAAATGGTTTTCAAATTTTTTTTACAAATAAACATGTGAAAAATGTGGCATGCATTTGTTTTCAGCTCCCCTGAGCCAATACTTTGTAGAACCACTTTATGCTGCAATTACAGCTGCAAGTCTTTTTTGGGTATGTCTCTACCAGCTTTTCACATCTAGAGAGTGAAATTTTTGCCCATTCTTTTGCAAAATAGCTCAATCTCTGTCAGGTTGGACGGGAAGCGTCTGTGAACAGCAATTTTCAAGTCTTTCCACAGATTCTCAATCGGATTTAGGTCTGGACTTTGACTGCCCTATATTTGGCTCCATCCATCTCCCTATAAACTCTGACCAGCTTCCCTGTCCCTGCTGAAGAAAAGCATCCCTATAACGTGGTGCTGCCACCACCATGTTTCACGGTGGGGATGGTGTGTTCAGGGTGATATGCAGTGTTAGTTTTCCGCCACACGTAGCATTTTGCTTTTAAGCCAAAAAGTTACATTTTGGTCTCATCTGACCAGAGCACCTTTTTCCACATGTGTGCTGTCCCCCCCACATGGCTTCTCGCAAACTGCAAACGAGACTTCTTATGGCTTTCTTTCAACAATGGCTTTCTTCTTGCCACTGTTCCATAAAGGCCCGATTTGTGGAGTGCATGACTAATAGTTGTCCTGTGGACAGATTCTGCCACCTGAGCTGTAGATTTCTGCAGCTCCTCTAGAGATACCATGGGCCTCTTGGCAATACTCTTTCCATTTTTGGATGATGGATGGAGCAGTGCTCTGTGAGATGTTCAAAGCTTGGGGTATATTTTTATAACCTAATCCTGCTTTAAACTTCTCCATAACTTTATCCCTGACCTGTCTGGTGTGTTCCTTGGACTTCCTGATGCTGTTTGTTCATTACACTAAGGTTCTTTAACAAACCTCTGAGGGCTTCACAGAACAGCTGTATTTATAGTGAGATTACATTATACACAGGTGGACTCTATTTACTAATTAGGTGACTTCTGAAGGCAATTGGTTCCACTAGATTTTAGTTATGGGTATCAGAGTAAAGGGGGCTGAATACAAATGCATGCCAAACATTTTGAAAACCATTCATCATTTTCCTACCACTTCACAATTATGTGCCAATTTGTGTTGGTCTATCACATAAATTAATACTTTTTCAAGGCCCTGTACTTTATGTGGACCCAACTGTATATAAATATATATATATATATATATATATATATATATATATATATATATATAATAATCTGGGGGGCAGGTAGGCGGTACAAAGCTCCCTGGTATAAGCAGTCTTTCAGGCACAGATACCAAATCTGTGGGGCTGCAGTGCATGAAACAGCAGCAAACATAGACTGCCTTCTAATAGATACATCACACTGCATTTGTTCATCTGTCAATGGACAGTTTGCTGCAACATGTCCTAGTTCTTGGCAATGGAAACACCTGATGTTGCCCCAGTTTGGTTTACTGACAGGCAGTGGCTTCCCTTGTTTGAGACACCAAACTTCAGACCTGGCACCAAAAATCCTCCCCCTATCTCCTTGCCATGCTTACCACCCACTTCCCCTGGAACAGTCTTACTGGTTGCCTGAGGAGACCGTGGCTTTGGGTGGAAAGTCCGTGCAGCTGTAGGGGTGGTGACCAGGCTCTCTGCAGCAAAGTATCTCTTAACGAGCTCCACCAGGTTGTCTGCTGACTTGGGGTCTCCTTGACTCATCCACTTCTGCAGGGGAATTGGCAGTGACCTCACAAATCGATCCATGACCACACGCTCCACTATTTGTGGTGCGGACAGGGACTCGGGCTGTAGCCATTTCTGCACCAGGTGGATTAGATCAAACATCTGCGATCTTGGAGGCCTCTCATCTTGGAAGAACCAGCTGTGGACCCGCTGTGCTCGAATGGCCAAGGTGACACCGAGTCGCGCCAGGATTTCCCGCTTGACCTTCTCATAGTCTCCCACTTCTGCCGACTCCAGATCATAGAAGGCCTTCTGCGATTCTCCAGAAAGTAAGGGGGTGACCAGTACTGCCCACTGGGTTTCAGGCCAACCTTCCCTCTCAGCGGTCCATTCAAACGTTAGCAGAAAATCCTCTGGATCATCATCTGCAGTCATCTTAGAAAGAAAGCGACCCACATGGATGGCTGAGGGCTTGTGTCCAACATCATCAATTTTAACAGGTGACCACTGTGCTAACGTCTGTGCTAACCTCAGTCAGGGTTTTCCTATCCGCTTTTGCAGCTGTGGCTAGCTGTTCAAACAGACTCTGCGATTGCTCCTGTACAGCACCAATCTGTTGGCACAGCACATTGGTTTCCTCCTTTGCAATAGCGTTGGCTTGCTATTGTGCAGCGTTTGCTTGCTGCTGTGCAGCATTGGATAACACCAATTGTTTGAGGATTTCCTCCATGTTTAGTCACTCTAGGTACTGGCCTTTTAAGTAGTAACTTACTACAGCTGCCCGCATTCTCCACCATATGTAACCTGGGGGACAGGTAGGCGGTACAAAGCTCCCTGGGATAAGCAGTCTTTCAGGCACAGATACAAAATCCAGTGAGGTAGTGACAAACAGTGCGGTGTTTATTGGTGATATATACAAATCTATATACAGGTGATGTACAGTGTTTCAGAAAACAAACAGAACAAAAATAGTCAAACAAAAACTTAGCCGTGTCTCGACACTAACTACACAATATATATATATATATATATAGGCCCTAACTACCAGGCAGAGCAAGCCTACAGCTTGTCAGCTTCCACAGATACAGCTTAACAGCTTTTTACCAACCTTTTGCTCTCACAGACCAGTGTTATCTGTGTTTCCAGGCAGAGAGCAAAGGCTGTCTGTCACACGTGAGTTTGGCCTGGAGGAGAGGACCAAAATCAGAACTGGACGGTGGATCAGAGATCCCTGAATGTGTATGAGAGGAGCCTGGGAGACGTATAAACTCCAAACAAGACCTTTCCTGGCTCTCTCTGGGACGCCCTGCTACAATATACATATATACACACACACATTTAAAGCCGTAAAGACTTATGCTTCAACAGAGTCACAAGCTGCACTTAACTGAATCCCTGTGCTTGGCAAATTGTCTCATAGCCTGCCTTTTGTACATAAAAACCTTGCTGTAATTGAAGTTAATGGGCTGATGAAAGTAGAACAACCTACCTGCTGTCAAAATCTGTACGTACAATGCTGATGTACATGAAACCTTTAATATTGAAAAACCTATTGTGAATGAACAAGTTATTATAAACACTGAACCATTATAAAAACTAGTAGATAATCTAGCACTTGTCAAGCCTAATCCTTATTTCCCTCAGCTAAAAAAAGTTTTGCTGAAACGCAAGCCCGAAGAGTAGAATTTTGCAGTTAAACAGACAGATCTGCATATATTCTGCTTTAGATGAATACATCGCCACGCACGTAAAACCTGTTAGTGCAGGTATGAAAATGCATCCTTTGCTCTCAGTCTGCCACTAATGTATTTCAAGACAAGCTTGAGTTATTTGTGGCAGTTTTATATGTTCAAATATACAGAAAACGGCTGTTCACATTTGGCAAATGGTTGGTTGATTAATGCCTTGAAATTAAAAAGCTGACTACAAATTACTCTGTGTGTGTACTTTTTATAATGGCAGCTTAAAGATCGAAAAGCTATGTAATATAACTGTGCCAGACAGTTTTATGTCTGTTACTACAGAGTTGCTCTTTGCAAAACATGTGTTTGCAGTGTAGCTTCTCTTTTTTGTCAATGCCTAAGTAGTCTGATGATTTATGTCTCCTGTCCTCTCTTTGTATACTCATAAGAGTGTATATCAGATCTCTGGAAACTAAACTTGATTTGTTCTTTTTTTTTCATTGAATCTAGTGTTGTTTTTATCAACCCTTATGACATCTCTCTTTTTGTGTTTTGACCAGCAAGTTTAATGACTGGAATAAGTGATCCTAACAGACTAAATATAAGGACTATAATGGTACCCAATTTTGTAAAAGTATCAAAAAGTATTTATAATATGATAAAAATTACACATATCAACACAGCATACAACACACACAGAAGCTGCGCATAAAACATAACCAAAACCATCTAGTACTCCTTGAATACAGATTCTTGATGGTTTTGGTTATGTTTTATGTGCAGCTTCTGTGTGTGTTGTATGTTGTGTTGATATGTATACATGTGCAATTTTTATCATAGAATAAATACTTTTTGATACTTTTTACAAAATTGGGTACCATTATAGTCCTTATGTTTAGTCTGCTAGGGTCCATTATTTTGTATATTATTGATCAGGATGAGGTACCAAACTTATATGGTCTACCAAATGAGGGTCTCTTATGGAGGCCTTCCTCCCAATCTTCCTATTTTTCGACTGAAATAAGTGTTCTTTTTCATTGAAAGCAACTTGTATTTTAGCTGAAATTTTCCTAATGCTTAGTCAACATATGTTTAAAAGAATAATTCCGGGCATAATATATTTTTTACATAGTTACATCAGTCTAGCTTGGACCAATGTAACTATGTATATGCCATACAGTAGAAAGTAGAAGTAGAAACCACTTCTTCTGTGTTCTTCACTAGCATCCGGGTCCGGTGTTGATCAGCGGACCTGATGCATTGTGAACACAGGAGGTCAACTGCTTTGCATGGGTGCCATTCAAAGAATACTTTGCATTTTCAGAATGCATGCAAAGAGATCTATGATTGGATGAGGTGGAAAGCATGATGTCCCTGTCCCACCTCTCCACCTGGTCCATTTAGAGAACACTTTGCATTCATTCAGAAAATACAAATCATTCTCTGAATGGGTGCCGGTGCTGAGCGATTGACTACCTGTATGCAGAATGCATCAGGCTGGCCATTTAGCATGGGAACCGGAAGCAAGTGGATGCCACTGGAGGAGCAGTGCCTACTTCAGTGATTTCCATTTTCTGGGGCATTGGCCAGGTATGATATATACATAGTTACAATGGTCTAAGCTGGACCAATCTAACTAACTAACTATGTAAAAATATATCATACATGGAATTATTCTTTAAAAATATGTCATTATTAAAACTTGGGTATAGAGTTTCAGCAAAAAAATCTTGTTATTTTAATGCTTGATTTTGCTTGTTATTCCACTGTCATTACTCATGAGATATTTCTCTTCTGTCATTGACCTTATAGTGTAGGCATACAAGCTAATGCATGCATTGCCAGATTGCTATTTTATCAAACAATGATTTTTCTATTTTAAAATGTCATCTATCTATCTATCTATCTATCTATCTATCTATCTATCTATCTATCTATCTATCTATCTATCTATCTATCTATCTATCTATCTATCTATCTATCTATCTATCTATCTATCTATCTATCTATCTATCTATCTATCTATCTATCTATCTATCTATCTATCTATCTATCTATCTATTTATCTATCTATCTATCTATCTAGATAGATATTACTTTATAAACAACTCACAAAAGACATCCATTGGATGAATATGCTGCATGAATATTGATCTCAATTTTTGGGGGATTATTTTGAATGTAAAACTCAATGATTATTGCACAGCGTGTTGTTCCTTACAAATAATTTGTAACTGTATACATTCAGGGCGAAGAGACAGTTTCTTTTGACAGGCTAACCCAACTCACTGATACCTGCATAAGCCGTGCTTTCTCACACTTTGAGCCACTGCTGGTGCTTTGAATCTAATCCTTATGTAAGCTTGTTGATGTTGGAGTTTACACAGAGTTAATGATCCTTTTCCCTTCCTCAAATGATAGTGCTTTTCCCTGCTAATTGGCCACTCAGGTCCCAGCACTGCATACTGATGGTAAGAAAAGAAAGCCAAAGGCTCCTTTTCCTACCTAAATACACCTTATATCTCCAAAGGCTTTGACAGATGAACAACATGGCAACGGAACTCGCCAAAGGTGATTGTCAGTAGGTGAGGAGGTGGCCTGTCTGAAATTAGCTTCTACTGCTTACAATAAAGAAACTTTTTAAAAGCTTAGGTTTTATCAAAGAGTTCTCTTTTTGCTATGTTTGCCAAGAATCCTAAGAGACCAACTATGGCTGAATGGGTTTTACCTACCATGATACTTGCAGAAACATCAAATACTTTATGGCTCTGATGTTAATACAATGAGACTGAGTAAGCATTTCTGAAAGGTATTGTATATCATAAGGTTATACTGTACCTAGCAATCTCCATGCTTCTGTTCTCCACCAACTTCAGTATTTGTATGGACAAGATTATTTATTATATAATAATTAGTGCTTACTGAATATGGGCTGTCTTTAGTCTGTAACTGAAAAAAGTGTATAAAAGCTGGTTTATTGTTCCTTTTGGTATACTCAAGCAGAGTGAGATCATCCACAAGACAACTTAGGCAGGAGTCTAGAGCCAGGTGAATGTCCAGGAGGTCCATCTACAACCTTAAGACCCCATTCACACAGGGGCAACACGACTTGCAGGTCGCCTCAGCGAGGCGACCTGCAAACGACTGCCCGGGCGACTTGCAAGACGACTTCTGTATAGAAGTCTATGCAAGTCGCCCCAAGTCGCCCCCGAAGTCGTACAAGAACCTTTTTCTAAGTCGGAACGACTTGCGTCGCTCCCCTTAGAACGGTTCCATAGCACAGAACGGGAGGCGACTTGTCAGGCGACTAGGTCGCCTGACAAGTCGTCCCTGTGTGAATGGGCTCTAACGCTCTTGCAGAAAACCAGGGGAAAAGTGAAGTCCCTTAAAGCTGTGTACCTGCTTCTGATTGGAGAAGATGCACTTGTAGACAGTCTGATGAATCCATGTCAGTACAGACAATGCAGAGGTTCTCTGTGCCTGTTGCAATACTTATCAATGTAAATCGCCTAGAAGCAATGTAAATGCCCAGAGCCCCATTCTGCCTTAATCCATCTTTGCTCAAGGGGGTTAATTTTTGCTTGCACCTGATTGGATAATAAAAGTGAACACAGCTTTACCCTATTCACGTAGCTAGGTGAATGTTCACTTTGTTAAGTGAACTGTATGAAGTCCTTTAGTGAATTAACCTCAACAGTGTTGCTTTCAATCTTGGCAAGTCTATTAACCACTTCAGCCCTGGAAGGATTTGCCCCTTAATGACCAGGCCATTTTTTGCGATACGGCATTGTGTCGCTTTAACTGACAATTGCACGGCTGTGCGACGTGGTACCCAATTAAAATTGACGTTCTTTTTTTCCACAAATAGAGCTTTCATTTGGTGGTATTTGATCACTTCTGCATTTTTTATCTTTTGCGCTATAAACAAAAAAAGACCAACAATTTTGAAAAAAAACAGTATTTTTTAGTTTTTGTTATAATAAATAATTTTTTTTTTAAACAAATTTCTTCATCAGTTTAGGCCGATATATATTCTTCTACATATTTTAGGTAAAATAAACCCCGCAATAAGTGTATATTAATTGGTTTGCACAAAAGTTATAGCGTCTACAAAATAGGTAATAGATTTATGGCATTTTTATAATTTTTTTTTTTTTTTTACTAGTAATGGCGGCGATCAGCTATTTTTATCGGGACTGCGACATTGCAGCAGACAGATCGGACACTTTTAACACATTTTTGGGACCATTGACATTTATACAGCGATCAGTGCTATAAAAAGGAATGATTACTGTGTAAATGTCACTGGTAGGGAAGGGGTTAACATTAGGGGGCGATCCAGGGGTTAAATGTGTTCCCTCAGTGTGTTTCTTACTGTGGGGGGATGTGACTGACTAGAGGAGAAGCCAGATCGTTGTTCCTAGCTAGTAGGAACAGACGATCTGTCTCTCCTCTCCTGACAGAACAGGAATTTGTGTGTGTAAACACACAAATCCCTGTTCTGTCTCTCGTGCCAGCGATCGTGCGTGGCCGGTGGTTATTGCGACCGCCGGCCACATGCATCGGCTCCCCCGCCATGTAGCGGGCACATGCTCGCCTGCTCTAGCCGTTTAAAGGGCCGACGTACAGCTATGGAGATTTGTGGGAGAGAGCTGACCTGCCACAGTATAATGACGCCGGCTGCTCGGCTAGTGGTTAAGCAATACCTTTTTGCAATGATACAGAGAATAGCTCCAAATAAAGAAAATGTAATGCAGTTGTCTTCAATATTTCTACTCAGCTTATTGGTGAAACACACCTCAAATTGTGAATACTATATGAAACACAGCTAGATTGTAACTCCTATATGAAGTACAGCCCATATCGTAACCACTATCTGAAACACAGCTAAAATTGTGGCTACCATGCATATTGGTGTACCATGGTGTAGTGGAACTAAACTTTTATTGGGGTTTTCGCACTCTTGCCATAAAGTACAAGTATTCACAGAATACTTCCACATTATAGCATACTTAAATCCTAGTTTGCACTTTCCTAGCACTGACAGATCCAATTCTGTAGTCACTGCTCCATCACCACTGCTGCCATCTTTTACAGCACATCTGGACTGGTATTTTTTTTTCCATAGCCATAGGGCAGTCACTGATAATGGAATTTTTGCGCTTGCACAATGAATTTACAAAATGTTGGTGCCCAGCATCATTCTTGGCTTCTTACAATTTTACACACGCACACACACACTCACAATAGCTAGGAGAGAGGTAAAGGATCTTTTGGCAGAAAATACAGTCTCTTCTATCACAAAACCCTACCAAACTGTTTTTCTTTTTCTTTACTACTTTAGTACCACTTTAAGCTTGAGCTATGCTTTATCAATTTGCTGGCTGCAAATAATAGAGACCTCTGCGTTAAATATTCAGTGTCATGAGTGAACTATAGTGAAGTTTACACTGCACAGGAAAGACATAATAGCAAAAGGATATTACAAACCCTGAAGGTGCAGTATTTGCATTTATAGGTCCTGGAAGAAAAACACATGGGTATTTGGCAAACAGATAAAGAAGTCAAATATGGATACATATGAATGCAATACACATGTTGAGTCCTCTGCTGAACTTGCTGAAATCCACAATTTTTAGGTCGTATTTTGGCTGTTTATTTAATAATTAAAAATATACTCATTGTGTGTTAAATTCAATTAAATTTGTGTGTTTTGAGTGCAGAACATATGACATAAGAGTTTATGATAGAGGATGTTTTTGAACCTGTATTTGGTGTGAAGCAAGAACAAAGAGATTTATATGCTAAAATATTTACTTCTTTCCCCAGATATTGTGGAAGGAACAGTCAATCATGGCATTGTCCTTAATGGGCAGAAAGAAGCTACCCTCCTGTACTTTGGAAGTTCCAAAAACTCCTGTATTAGTGACCCAAGTTTGTGTGGACCAGAAGGTTAGTATCTAACTGGGTATACTCAGTGTGTGACCCAAGCAAGTCAGGAAGCTAAGGGAGAAACTTAAAACCATGTTGCCCCCCCGGGAACACAGTCTATCAACCCTTCTTTTTAACAAACATTTTACTGGAATATTGATGTGAAAAAATGGATGCAGAAAGCATGCTAAATATTATGAAAGCATGCTTAAACTGTAAAGTTCATCAGCCTGCAAATTGAGCTACATTTAATTGGCCCACCAGACCCCCCCTCCCATCCCCATCAGATATGTAACTAAATTTAACCACAAGTATCTAGAAATCACCAGAAACAGCAAGAAGAGCACATAGAAAAATACTATTTATTTATTTTAGTTATCTATCATCCTGTCCTACTACCCTATGGACTAGCTCAGTAGTACATTATGGCATATACAGCCTCTAACAACATAGGTGTGTCATCAGTTAGAACGAGCATTGAGGAGATATCACCCTCAGCCTCACCCTCTGCAAAAGTTTTCCGGCTAATGGTTCAACATTTCCAATATTTTGATAAAAACATGCATTGTTTAAATAAAAGGTATCACTTGCTGCTCAACCCAGACTGGGATGTAACAGAATTTTCAATATGGTAGCTTTCTTCAAAGAGGTAATAAGTAGAGTTGGGCAAACTTTTGCTTGGCCTGAACATCGCCTGTTTGCCTGTTCAGCGAACGCCCGAATTTGCAGGGTGTTTGGTGGGTGTTCGCCCCGCCGAATGCCTTGCAATGCACTGCACGCTGCACAGTGCATCCTAAGCCCTGTTTGGGCAAAGTTTTGCCCAATCAGGGTGCAATGTTTAGCTGATTGTTAAGGAGTGGGCCAGGAAGCCAGCTGCGGCATCCTGAACAATTGATGAGTCATCAGCTGTCAATGGGCTTCCTCACTGACAGCTGAATAAAAAAAGAAACATTGCCGGCAATAAAAAGTGAACAAAAAAATGGCATGGTCCCCCCAATCCATGCCAGGCCTATGGGTCTGGTATAGATTTTGAAGGGAGACACAACACCAACGTGAAAAAAAAAAACGGCGTGGAGTCCCCCCAAAATCCAGACCCTTATTGGAGCATGCTAGGACGGTGACATCACAAAGGCCGGTGCCACCAGGTGACATCGCCAAGTGGCCATTACGTGTATAAGAACTGTCAAACAGCAAGCCAGGCATTCGGCAGTTTGCTTTAATTGACTGCAGAGCGTTTTTTTTTCTGGGTCTGTGGGGCGATGGATTTACATCAGGGGACATTTTTTTTTAATAAAGGAATTGTCAAAAACTGTCTTTGTGTTTTTTCTACTTTTTGACACGTTTTTGGTGAATGGGTAAGCCTTTGCACCTCATACTCATTAAAATGGGGGGGTGGGATCTGGGGGCCCCCTTGTTAAAGGGGGCTTTCAGATTCTGATAAGCCCCCTGCCCTCAGACCCCCACAACCACAGCCCAGGGTTGTGGGGATGAGGCCCTTGTCCCCATCAACATAAAGACAAGGTGCTTTGGGCTGGGGTGGCAGAGCCCCCCTGCCCCAAAGCACCTACCCCCCATGATGAGGGCATGTGGCCTGGTATGGTTCAGGGGGGGCGTTCGCTCGTCCCCTCCTTTTCTGGCCTGCCAGGCTGCATGCTCAGATAAGGGTCTGGTATAGATATTGGGTGGGACCCCACAACATTTTTAAAAAATAATTTGGCTTGGGGCTCCCCTAAAATCTGGGGAGACCCCATGTCATTTAAAAAAAAAATTCTATTGCCGGAAATGATGTTGTATTTGGCTTGGGGTCCCCCTAAAATCTGGGGGGGACCCCATGCCATTTTGTTAAACATGTTTCTATTGCCGGCAATGGTATTGTATTTCCAGCAATTTAAATGTCATTTTATTCTTTTTTTTCTTTAGAAATGTCGTTTTTGTTGCAGTATGTTATTTTACACATGCCACATATGTGACACTTTACAGGCAGACTAAACATAAAATGGAAGACACTCATAGGAGAAAAGACACAACGGCTGCAAACCCCATTAAAGTTATCGAAAAAAGAGGCTGTTCCCCAGAGGGGTTTTCTAGGCAGCAAAAAATAAAAGTAATATCAAAGAATTAGATATAAATTGAAATTCTTTATTTTTGTTCTCAAAGGGTATCAAAACGATAATTAGTTAAAAAATATCATCAAAACATGAGCTGTGGTACATGTATAAGAAGCAGTGCCATCAACATGACAATGTACAATGAAAATGCATCATGGTCAAACATCATAGATAGAAATATTAATATATAGCTTGCATTGGAATTCTGACGTGTTTCGACCCCAACGGGTCTTCTTCAGAGGATTATATAGACTGTAAAAACGTTAACATATATTATAGTGATAAATTAATGAAAAAAATGAAGAGAATTTAGACAAGCGATAATAAATATTTTCATACATTTACCAATCGGGATGTGTTGGACCATATTCAATGCTCTCTGCATGAGGAGAACCCCTTCAGCGTTTCTCAGTGGTTGGCATGGTCAGTAAAAACAGGGAGGAAAAAGAATACACCGCTGGTGCGGGCCTTGCGAGGAGTCACACCATAGGAAATCCCTGGCGGTTGGGGAGGCCCAAGGAGAGGAACAAGTATGGCCTGTGGTTAAGGTATTGTATACAAAAAAAAGGCGCACACCGGCGGTGTATCCTTTTTCCTCCCGATTGGTAAATGTATGAAAATATTTATTATCACTTGTCTAATTTCTCTTCATTTTTTCATCAATTTAACACTATAATATATGTTAACGTTTTTACAGTCTATATAATCCTCTGAAGAAGACCCGTTGGGGTCGAAACGTGTCAGAATTCCAATGCAAGCTATATATTAATATTTCTATCTATGATGTTTGACCATGATGCATTTTCATTGTACATTGTCATGTTGATGGCACTGCTTTTTATACATGTACCACAGCTCATGTTTTGACGATTTTTTTTAACTAATTATTGTTTTGATACCCTTTGAGAACAAAAATAAAGAATTTCAATTTATATCTAATTCTTTGATATTACTTTTATTTTTTGCTGCCTAGAAAACCCCTCTGAGGAACAGCCTCTTTTTACAGGCAGACTAAAGGGACCCCCCAGGCACTATATTTAAAATAATTTTTCATTTTTAATTGTTGCACTTTAAGTATTATTTAAATCACTGCTCCTGTAAAAAAAAAAAAAAAAACATCTTTGCATTGATTCATTTCCCCTGGGGCAGTACCCGGACCCCATACACTTTTTATGGCCAATTATTTGCATATAAGCCTTCGAAATGGGAACTTTTTTTTGGGTCCCATAGACTTTAATAGGGTTGAAAAGGGAAGGGTTGAGACCACAGCGGTCCCAGGAATTCTCTCAAAGGGGGAGTCAACAACGTGATGTGATCAATTTATAAGGTAAACTTTATTGAAGTGCTTGTGTTAAAACACGAAACGCGTCGACCTAGCGATGCCATAGATGCTGGCAGCCCCTCTCCCGTGCTCCTGAGTGACTTCACATTCAACTACGGCATGATTTCCTGCACAATAATATCAATGACTAAGAGCTGTGGTATGGACTTGATATTGAGTGTTTACTCTGCCAGACACACGGAATTCATTCAGTTTGCAGCCTGTCTCTGTCTATTGGATTTACCCACAATGGACGTGTGAATGATGCCTTATGGCTAAGCAGCTATAGTGAAGTGGAGGACAGACCCTTATATGGACTGGTATGTAACCTTTACACTAGCTTCCACGTCAATCTTCATGCCATAGACTTACGGCTGATATGTGCAATGCTGGACATTAGACGACCCCTGGGTCCCTGTAATTGGTAACAGATTGCCGTTGTCCTCTGCACTTCTTTGGATTCAACACAGTTTGTCCTGGAGTGCTTTGCTTTATATCTGCATTAAGTGGAATAATTCTTGGTCTGATGAACAGGTCTCTTTTTTCACTTACGCGAACAGGATCATCACTACCACCTTCATACTGTCCTCACCTTATGAGTACGGAGACATTGGGCTTTTTTGAAGTGTCCTATATTTGAAAAAATATTTTTTTTCCCCTTCTCAGATCTCCTTGTCCCCCTTCACAGGTGATTGATAACAATTAGAGTTGATTGCATACCCAGAGACTTTCACTCTCTTATACCATGCTCCCGGTTCTTACTACCCCAAGGAAGTGTCTGGTTCGGGACGGGTGGGGAGTTTTGTCAGCATCTATTTTTAAAGGTAAAACGTTGTTCTTACTGTTTTCTACAGTTTGCATGTCTTTTTATCTTTAGGTACCGTGGAGGAACGTGTCCCACCTGTGCAGCCGTGTGCAGCATATGTGGGATTCCTTTATATACAGTGGGGACGGAAAGTATTCCGACCCCCTTAAATTTTTCACTCTTTGTTATATTGCAGCCATTTGCTAAAATCATTTAAGTTCATTTTTTCCTCGTTAATGTACACACACAGCACCCCATATAAAAACACAGAATTGTTGACATTTTTGCAGATTTTAAAAAAAAGAAAAACTGAAATATCACATGGCCCTAAGTATTCAGACCCTTTGCTCAGTATTTAGTAGAAGCACCCTCTTGATCTAATACAGCCATGAGTCTTTTTGGGAAAGATGCAACAAGTTTTTCACACCTGAATTTGGGAATACTCTGCCATTCCTCCTTGCAGATCCTCTCCAGTTCTGTTAGGTTGGATGGTAAACGTTGGTGGACAGCCATTTTTAGGTCTTTCAAGAGATGATCAATTGGGTTTAAGTCAGGGCTTTGGCTGGGTCATTCAAGAACAGTCACAGAGTTGTTGTGAAGCCACTCCTTCGTTATTTTAGTTGTGTGGTTAGGGTCATTGTCTTGTTGGAAGGTAAACCTTCGGCCCAGTCTGAGGTCCTGAGCACTCTGGGGAAGGTTTTCGTCCAGTATATCCCTGTACTTGGCCGCATTCATCTTTCCCTCAATTGCAACCAGTCGTCCTGTCCCTGCAGCTGAAAAACACCCCCACAGCATGATGCTGCCACCACCATGCTTCACTGTTGGAACTGTATTGGACAGGTGATGAGCAGTGCCTGGTTTTCTCCACACATACCGCTTAGACTTAAGGCCAAAAAGTTCTATCTTGGTCTCATCAGACCAAAGAATCTTATTTCTCAACATCTTGGAGTCCTTCAGGTGTCTTGCACTGAGGAGAGGCTTCCGTCGGGCCACTCTGCCATAAAGCCCTGACTGGTGGAGGGCTGCAGTGATGGTTGACTTTTTACAACTTTCTCCCATCTCCCGACTGCATCTCTGGAGCTCAGCCACAGTGATCTTTGGGTTCTTCTTTACCTCTCTCACCAAGGCTCTTCTCCCCTGATAGCTTAGTTTGGCCGGACGGCCAGCTCTAGGAAGGGTTCTGGTCGTCCCAAACGTCTTCCATTGAAGGATTATGGAGGCCACTGTGCTCTTAGGAACCTTAATTGCAGCAGAATTTTTTCGTAACCTTGGCCAGATCTGTGCCTTGCCACAATTCTGTCTCTGAGCTCTTCAGGCAGTTCCTTTGACCTCATGATTCTCATTTGCTTTGACGTGCACTGTGAGCTGTAAGATCTTATATAGACAGGTGTGTGGCTTTCCTAACCAAGTGCAATCAGTATAATCAAACACAGCTGGATTCAAATGAAAGTGTAGAACCATCTCAAGGATGATCAGAAGAAATGGACAGCACCTGAGTTAAATATATGAGTGTCACGGCAAAGGGTCTGAATACTTAGGACCATGTGATATTTCAGTTTTTCTTTTTTAAGAAATCTGCAAAAATGTCAACAATTCTGTGTTTTTCTGTCAATATGGGGTGCTGTGTGTACATTAATGAGGAAAAAAAATGAACTTAAATGATTTTAGCAAATGGCTGCAATATAACAAAGAGTGAAAAAATTAAGGGGGTCTGAATACTTTCCATCTCCACTGTATTTCTGTGCAATTTTTCAATAAAGTTTACTTTATAAATTGATCACATCATGTTGTTGACTCCCCCTTTGAGAGCATTCCTGGGACCGCTGTGGTCTCACCCCCTTCCTTTTTCATATAGTTTACTTTGCTACATGGGGGATAGCCTGTCAACTTGTGACACGACTTGAGTCATTTGAGATGTCCAAGCTAAGGAGGTGCCTAGGGATGTTTCCTTCAGCTCTAAATTCTATTGCCCTGATAGGCAGCATGATGAGGAGAAATTCTGACTACTGCAGTTTCGGGCGATCATGTTGTCAGGACTCGGGGCACCTGGAAGGAGATGCAAGTCATGTGCTTGGGGTGTCCGGTATTGGTGGACACCCCAAGTGTACTTCCAAAACGTATATCTATTGGATAAGAGTTGCTAATTTATACAGTTTAACTTGCAGATAACCTAAAATGCTTCATAGCCTATTATATTTTTCAAAAATGTTAGTGAAATGTCTTCTTATTGTTTGAGGCTTGTTATCTCTCTTTGAACTTCAGGTGTCACATTCTCATTTTTCTGGAAGATTCAGGACCTGTCACCAAAGAAACAACTGAAACCTATTAACCAAAGTAATAATCAAGAATCTTTCCAAGATGATTCCCTTAAGAGCCAACAGACACGGGCCTTTGGGAAAAAAGTTACTTCCCATGGTTTTCAAATCTACTCAGATGAGCGTGAAGGCTATGTTGAGGTATATACACACGAGGACTCCAAGGTCTGGAAAGCAAGAATAAAAGCTCCAGGTACTCATCACTGTGTTACAGTATGATTCTTGACAAAGAAACACAAAGGAGGAGCAGAGTTCTTTATTTATTATAGGCATTTATACGGCTTCGACAATTTATGTGGCTTTTTACATACTGTATATTTGCATCAGTCCCTGCCCTCAAGGACCTTACACTCTAAGGTCCCTATCACAATGCATATATATACGCACACATATACTGGGGCCAATTTACATACCAGTGTGTAGTGTGGGCAAAAACACAAACAGGCACAAGTAGAACTTTTAACTACACTATATTACCAAAAGTATTGGGACGTCTGCCTTTATACACACATGAACTTTAATGGCACCCCAGTCTTAGTCCATAGGGTTGAGTTGGCCCACCTTTTGCAGCTATAACAGCTTCACCTCTTCTGCGAAGGCTGCCCACAAGGTTTAGGAGTGTGTCTATGGGAATGTTTAACCATTTTTCCAGAAGCGCATTTGTGAGGTTAGGCACTGATGTAGACGTGAAGGCCTGGCTCGCAGTCTCCGCTCTAATTTATCGCAAAGGTGTTCTATCAGGTTGAGGTCAAGTTCCTCCACCTCAAATTCGCTCATTCATGTCTTTATGGACCTTGCTTTGTGCACTGATGCACAGTCATGTTGCCCCAAACTGTTCCCACAAATTTGTAAGCATGACATTTTCCATGCATGGATTTCAACAAGGGTTTTTTTTTTTAAGCACGTAATTAGAGCCTGAGGCTCTAATTGGTTTCAAAAAGGGTAGGTTCGGGGCGCAGAGCACTGGGCCACTAGCCCACCCATTTGTGTGACATTAGCAAATTAATATTCGCTAATGACTTCTTGCTTCTCCTCCCGGGCAATCAGGAAGCTTGTCCTGAGACCCGATTGGCCGGCAGTCTTAGGACGGGTCTCAGGACCAGCCTCCTGTTCGGCCGCGAGGAAAAGCAATGGGCCCGGCAGCAGCAGTCTCTTCTAGCAGCCCCGGATTCAGCAGAGCATCGTCACCTCATCCTCCTCCCGCACTGGGTGGTGGGGGGTGCTGGCATTGACAGAGGATCGGGGCGGATCGGGTCGTATCGAGCGCCGGGGGGTTTGCATAGTGGATCGTTGCTTTGATATTTTGAGAGGGGAGAAGGGAGGAGGGGGCTGTAAGTGAGGGGGCTGCGAGTGAGGGGGCCAGGCCTGCTTGCCGCCCCCCAAACTTTGACCACTAGCCGCCGCTGCTTTTTGAGTATGATAATATTTGTAATTTCATGGGCATCACAGCTTTGAGATCTGACACATTTGATATCTATTCACTGGACGCTACTTCAGCTTTTATTTTGTACAAAACTGGGGATTAAATTGTGTCTGTGTGCACTAAAATTCATTTCAGTGTATTTTTCAAGAAAATATAGGTTTGATAAACAAGTATGCAAATATTGTGCAACATAAAACATTGCAACTACCTCATTTTAATTCAACAGGGCGTCTGTGTTCAGAAAATATATAATATTCTGGTGGTTTTAAGTAATTTTATAGCCAAAAATGCTGATTTTAACATGTGTGTAAAAAAAAAAAATGTTTTAGAGGGGAAGTGGCAAGAATTATATGCTTGTTCAGGAACCGAGCAAAACTGAAATATCATTTCCTAATGTAGTAAGCCTTTATTGTATCATTACTAATAGCTGATACTGCTTATAAATCAGAACAAGTTTTAGGCCTGGAGTAAAACTATATTCTCTGAATAACTCTCTAAACGTAATAATTTTAAAGCGTTAGTTATGACATAATTCCTCCAGTGAAATGCAAAGGACATTACAGAACACTGAAGTAGAAGCTTAAAGAAAAATACTCTTGTTATCCTTAAAATGTATATTAATAGTAAAGAAGAGGAAAGGATCTTCTGTTCTGAACCAGAACAAGGTGTTCTAACCTTTCTAAATGAGTCTCATCTGTTTGAATTAATGCTGTAATGCTAATGAAAGACGTCACAGCACGTGGGTTTCCTAATGGCTGTTCTGTTCTAGTTACAGGTCATGCCCCAGATGCTCATAATTCTGCATGTTAAAAGTTATAAGATATTCCCTTAAATATTAATACAGTAACAGGTGAAATTACCGTAAATAGAATTCTGTCAGGGCTAGCCTTGTGTTGGATTCAGTAGATTGACAAAATGGCTTTAATAATGGCAATAAACTTGTGGTGAGTAATGCTTGTTAAAATTGCTGAAAGATGTCAAATAAATTGCATTCATTTGCTCTTAGTACTGTTTGGAGATGCAGGTGCATTCCGAATGGACCCAGATTCCTCAGAACTGGTAAATTAAACTTACATTTTGCTTTGGTCTTCAGTGCAGTATATCTTTTAACTAACAGCACAGTGGCTAAGTGGTTAGAACTTCCGCTTGGTAGCACTAAGGGTTGTCGGTTCGAAATCCTGACAATGGCAATATCTGCATGGAGTTTGCATGTTCTCCCCTGGGTACTCCTGTTTCTTCCCTCACACCAAAGACATGCTGGTAGGTAAATTGGCCCTACTATGTGTATGCATGAATGTGCTTTAGGGACCTTAGATTGTAAGCTCCTTAAATGCATGGACTGATATGTATGTATAAAAATATAAATATATATGTAAAACACTGCGAAAATTCACAGCGCTATAAAAGTACCTGTTATAGATTAAATACACTTTTCCCTCAATAATGTATTGATGTCCTTTTTGAGAAAATGCATCTAAGGTCTTAAAAATAGTGATAACATCACTAATAAGGTTTAAAAATGTATTTTCCTCTTGAATCACAAGCCCGATGACCGGTATAGGCTCACCCTTAGTAATCACATTTATTGGAGTTACTTGCTCTGAGAGCCCTTGCACACTGGGGCGGTTTGCAGGCGCTATTGCGCTAATAATAGCGCCTGCAAACCGCCCCAAAAGTGCCGCTGCTTTCATTCCAGTGTGAAGGCCCCGAGGGCTTGCACACTGGAGCGATGCGCTGGCAGGACGGTAAAAAAAGTCCTGCCAGCAGCATCTTCGGAGCGGTGAAGGAGCGGTGTGTATACCGCTCCTTTACCGCTCCTGCCCATTGAAATTAATGGGACGGCGCGGCTATACCACCGGCAAAGCGCCTCTGCAGAGGCGCTTTGCGGTGGTATTTAACCCTTTCTCAGCCGCTAGCGGGGGGTAAAACCGCCCTGCTAGCGGCCGCATACCGACGGTAAAACGCCGCTAATAATAGCGGCGTTTTACCGCCGACGCCGCCCGCCGCCCCCCGCCCCAGTGTGCAAGGGCTCTTACTGTTTCATGGTTGATTTGACAACTTTAAATGAAGATTAACTAGAAGCTGGGACATCTTCTCTTACAATCAAGTTTGTGTTATATTTAAAGCTGAACTCCAGGAATTCAGTCCCTTTAAAAAAAAAAATGAAGGTACACTATGAGTTAAAGGAGAAGTCCAGCCAAAACTCGTTTGACTGGGCTTCTCCTATGGATCACAGGAGTGCAATTCGTTTTGCACTCCTGTGTCCTGTTTCCAGCAGAGAGCAGGCTGAAGTCCGCTCTCTGCTGACATCACGGATAACGGCCTAGGCACAAACACAGACAATAAAGTCTGGACCGATGCTGCATCCACCTAGGTAAGGTTGAATGGGGTAAAAAAAGAAACCCATACTTCTCTTTTAAGTCCAAAAAGCTGCATGAAACCTCCTGGACTTATCTCTATTACATCTGACAGGTTTATACAACTCCCGTAAAACAGATATTGCTGTAGTTTTAGTTTGAGCCTAACATTCTATACTCTGGTCTCAGCTGCTTCAACAGTAGAGTCAGTACAGCTGCTCTGCCCACCCCTTCCCTCCTCCTGCCCAACCACAGAAGCCTTTGCATTTATGACCTCATTCACAAAATACAAAGGCTTTTGTGAATGGGCAGCAGAGAGGAGAGGCGTACCCTCCTGCTGAGTGTATCCTTTGGCTGAGTCTGTCAGATGTAAGTAATAGAGATAAGAAGATGAATTGCACATCATTGGACTTAACTCATAGTAGGCCTTCTATTTTTACAAATTGTCTGTATTCCTGGAATTCAGTTTTAATAGTGTGCAACAAATAGATTTTATACTATAACAGATGCCATTTTATTGATATTTGTCTATCTGCAACAACTTCTGATCAGATGTTTTCAAATGCACCTTTATTGCACTTTGGATTGAAGTTCAAAAACCTGCTGTCTTTGACACAATTACAGTGTCAGGTCACCTGAGCCCAGGTGGCAGATGCACTCCATTGGGGTCAGGAGCGCACTGCAAGGTAGTGGACCTTACGGCTGACTGCTGCGGATGGAGCTCTAGGTGATTCAGGAGAGCAGGTATTCTGGAGCACCAACACGGATCACACTGGGAGCTAGAGCATGAGATTTCCCAGGGAGCGGAATCTAAAATCCAGCGGGTGTTCACCAGAGGCCCCTAGTGGTGGGGATGGATATAGCTGCAGTCTGGCTCGAGGTCGCAACCTCCAGGTCCTCCCACCTCATGCTCACGGTAGAGTACAGGAAGGTATGGAGGAAACAGCAGACTGCGACAACAAAGGATAGTCAGGAGATAGCCAAAGGTCGGGACAACAAGCAGGTAAGGATAGTCAAGGAAAACACCAAGGTCGGCATATGAAGCAGGACAGTCAGGAACAAGCCAAGATCGGTAACTAGAATCAGACGTAGAACACACAGCAAAGAGTACACGGATGTCAAACACACAATATTGATCAGCAAGGCTGGCTTGCAGTGCACAGGTTAATATAGAGTTTCCTGATAGGGCCTGGGGTGGAGCCATGTTTTGAGGAGAGATTACTTAAGTAACCAGGTGAAGGGTGGCCAGTCTCTCAAGCTGAACACATGGAGAGGTAAGCTGACAGACAAACATTACTGCAGATCCATGACATAGAGTACATGCTGCAAGGTATTACCATGATTTTTTTTCTGGTGTTGTGCAACACTGTACATAATGTGTGTATAATAAAAGGATTGATGATTTTCTAGTGCAAAAGTGATTAATTTGCCATAAGAAATTCTCCATGTTATGGGATATTGCTGTTTTTTTTTGGTCAACCAACACCCAATAAATGGCCCACTTCCTGCTACTGATACCTAAATTAAAGCGCTGGATAAAGTTGTGTTATGTTTGATCCATTTTTCTGTAAATTCTAAACCATTAATTAAATACTTTTGTGTCTTCACTTTCTAGGTCCATATTGGACTCATGTTCTGTTCACTTGGACATCAAGTGAAGGCCTAAAGGTTTATGTCAATAGCACCTTTAACGCCAGTGATTCCCAAGGTCACCTCTTTTACAGTTATGGAGCTGGTAGTGATCGCCTGATTGTGGGCACAAACAGTGATCCTTCCACACACTATGTGAATGGTGCTTTCGATGAGTTCCTCATATGGGAAAGAGCTCTAAGCCCTCCTGAGATTCACCACTACTTTACAGCTGCCATTGGTATGTTATTTTGGTAAGCAACATTTGTGAATGTCGCTTCATACTTACAATTACCTAACATCAACATAAGCCTTGTTTCAGAAACATATTAAGGAAAAATGACTACTTGCACAGCTATACATAGATAAGGGGTTGTTTATCTTTTACTGTAACTTACTTAATGGAGATATCTCATTTTTTTCATATTTGCTTACACATATGAAATAATGCATTATAGAGATCATGCCTCCTCACAAATTACTTAAACAATCAAACCCAGTATCTACTGTATCTTTCACAGTGTCAAATATGTACATGTCTATATATCTGCTAAAAGTCATACTGAAACATAGAATAAGAACCCTAGCTATAAATATGTTTTGCTTATAGTATACAGTTCACACCGTTCCTCACAACATTCTGAGATAAGAAAGAGGGACACCTTTAGCACAAAGTATGTAGGCAAAGGACACCCTGTTCCCAATTACTCAGATCTCCAAGAATTAAAAAATGTATTTGTTAAACCCAAGTAATTGTTTTTTACTACTTTTCTTTTTTATTGGCTTTTCAAAATAACCAATAAATTCATATAGAGGTTGGATGTAAAGTTTCGCACTTTTGGTTGGCAATTGAAAAGTGCAATTTTTTATACAGACCAATAAAGGGAAAAAAAGGAAAAAAGAGGGACAGATAGATCTGGTTCCAAAAGAGAGACAGTCCCTCCAAACGAGGGGCAGTTGGGAGTAATGTTACACTAATACTTACTGTATATTTTATAAGGCAAGAGCAATGATGACAATTATGTTGCAGCAGCTAGATCAGATATTTCTATACTTTATCAAATATATTAATGTTTTCTCTCAGTTACTATAAGTTAATGTATCAGTCTTATTAAGCAAGTTGGCACCTATAAAAAATCACACATACTCTGGATAATAAGGCAGTGCTTCAAAGCTCACTTTGATGTAGAATAGAAAATAAAAAAAGATCCTTTTCCTTTAAAGCATGTTATACAGCACAGTGCTTGTGCTGTGTAATTTGGCTCCCTTTAACACCTGAAATACCTTGCTGATCCTGCCTGCCCTCCCCCCTGTAAACTGACCACGGTTTATCATGGCTGCTGAGCCCTGACACCATGGTCAGTTTACGTGCCATAGTCATCCGCTGTGTCTCCTGTCTCTCCTCTGTGCTCTCCGCCTTCCTCCCCCCTCCATTCCCTGCCTGTCAGCTCCGTGTCCGTGCCCACCTCCTCCCCTCCTGCTGCTCAAATTAGGGTTAAATTTACATTATCCTCTTGGTTGATTCATGTAATGTCCCCTCGTGACTGTGCTTTATAAAAAAATGCAGCTATGTACCTGCAGATCGGCGCTCACGTGACCCGCCGGTTCTCTCCTCTCTCACATGACAGCTGCAGTGGGCGAGGCGGCCTCTCTCTTCCTCTCCTCCTTCCCTCTTGACTGGCGTCAGCGGGGGATCCTCAGCCCCGCCTGCTGCATCTGTCGGGCTGAGAGAGGAGAGATCTGCACTATGAAAACAGGTATATAGCTGCATTTTTTTATAAAGCACAGTCACAGGGGGACATGAACCAACCGAGAGGATAATGTAAATTTAACCCTGTGGGTTAACAACCACTTTAATACATTTTAAAAAGCTTGTTTACATTTATTTTAAAGGCCCCTTCCACACGGGGCAGATCCGTTTAACGGAGTCTTCCAGCTCAGCAGGAGATTGCTCCATTGATCTCCGCTGAGCCGGCGGATGACAGGTTTGTCTCTGCTCACTGAGCGGGGAGGGGCCTGTCAGAGTGCCGCTGATTCCTATGGAGAGATCGGATGAAAACGGACAGCATGTCTATTTTCTTCAGATCTCATCCGATCCGCCAAGAACATATCGCCATCCATCTGTTTTTAGCTGCTTGAATGGCAGACGGGTGTCAGCGGACACATCTCCACTGACTTCCGTCTCCCCATAGGAGTCAATGGATGGCTGCTCGGATCCGCCTGAAAAACGAACAGGCGGATCTGAGCGGGCTTGTCGTGTGAAAGGGGCCTAAGAGAGTGTGTATGTATATGTGTATATACTATATATATATATATATATATATATAGTATCTCACAAAATTGAGTACACCCCTTACATTTTTGTAAATATTGTATTATATCTTTTCATGTGACAACACTGTAGAAAAAACAGTGTAAATTTGCTATCCCCTCAAAATTACTCAACACACAGCCATTAATGTCTAAATCGCTGGCAACAAAGGTAAGTATGCCCCTAAATGAAAATGTCCATATTGATCCCAAAGTATCAATATTTTGTGTGGCCACCATTATTTTCCAGCACTGCCTTAACCCTCTTGGGCATGGAGTTCACCAGAGCTTCACAGGTTGCCACTGGAGTCCTCTTCCACTCCTCTATGACGACATCACAAAGCTGTTGGATATTAGAGACCTTGCACTCTTCCACCTTCCGTTTGAGGATGCCCCACAGATGCTAAATAGGGTTTAGGTTTGGAGACATGCTTGGCCAGTCCATCACCTTTACCCTCAGCTTCTTTAGCAAGGCAGTGGTCATCTTGGAGGTGTCTTTGGGGTCGTTATCATGTTGGAGTACTGCCCTGCGGCCCAGTCTCCGAAGTGAAGGGATCATGCTCTGCTTCAGTATGTCACAGTACATGTTGGCATTCATGGTTCCCTCAGTGAACTCTAGCTCCCCAGTGCCGGCAGCAATCGTATAGCCCCAGACCATGACACTCCCACAACCATGCTTGACTTTAGGCAAAACACACTTGTCTTTGTACTCCTCACCTGGTTGCCACCACACACGCTTGTCACCATCTGAACAAAATAAGTTTATCTTGGTCTCATCAGACCACAGGACATGGTTCCAGTAATCCATGTCCTTAGTCTGCTTGTCTTCAGCAAACTGTTTGTGGGCTTTCTTTGTGCATCATCTTCCTTCTGGGACAACAGCCATGCAGACAGGCTGACCCCCCACCCCTTCAACCTCTGCAGCAATGCTGGCAGCACTCATACGTCTATTTCCCAAAGACAACCTCTGGATATAATGCTGAGCACGTGCAACTACTTTGGTCGACCACGGCGACCTGTTCTGAGTGGAACCTGTCCGGTTAATTCGCTGTATGGTCTTGGCCACTGTTCTGCAGCTCAGTATTTATACACATCCACATGTATTTGAGCTTCGGATTGCACACCCAAATGCAATAGGCTGTGCACACCTATGACTGTAAGCAACAATGTCAGAATTGGGGCTTTTTGAAAGTGGAAGTAAACCCTCCTATAATTTTCAGCCATGGACCCTGCCATCTTGGCCTCTGTTTAACCACTTCAGCCCAGAAAGGATTTACCCCCTTCCTGACAAGGTAATTTTTTGCGATATGACACTGCATTACTTTAACTTACAGTTGCGCGGTCATGCGACGCTGTACCCAAATAAAATTTATGTCCTTTTTTTCCCACAAATAGAGCTTTCTTTTGGTGGTATTTGATCACCTCTGCGATTTTAATTCTTTTCACTATAAACAAAAAAAGCCAACAATTTTGGAAAAAAAAAAACAATATTTTTTACTTTCTGCTATAAAACATACCCAATAAAAAAATTTTAAAATCGAATTTCTTCATAAATTTAGACCAATATGTATTCTTCTACATATTTTTGGTAAAAAATAAAAACCCAATAAGCATATATTGATTGGTTTGCGCAAAAGTTATAGCGTTTAAAAAATAGTGGAAAGATTTATGGCATTTTTATTATTTATTTATTTTTTAATAGTAATGGCGGTGATCAGTGATTTTTAGTTGGACTGCCACATTGCAGCACACAGATCGGACACCTAGCTGACATTTTTGGCACATTTTTGGGAACCAGTGACATTATTACAGTGATCAGTGCTAAAAATATGCACTGACATTGTACTAATGACACTGTCAGGGAAGGGGTTAACATTAGGGGCGATCAAGTGGTTAAATGTGTTCCCTCAGTGTGTTCCTAACTGTGTGGGGGGATGGGCTGCCTGGGACAACATGCAGATCCGTCTTCTTGCGTAGCAGAAAGACAGAGTCTCTGTGTGATCCCCCTGTCAGAACGGAGTTCTGCTTTGTTTACTATGGGAGATCCCCGTTCTGTCATTGCGGGGAATGAGCATGGATGGCCAATGCATGCACGCCCACAGAACCTCGTGCACGAACCGACGTACACCTACAGCGATTCGCACAGCCGAGCCAACCTGCAGCAGTATAATGCCCTGTACACACGGTCGGACATTGATCGGACATTCCGACAACAAAATCCATGGATTTTTTCCGACGGATGTTGGCTCAAACTTGTCTTGCATACACACGGTCACACAAAGTTGTCAGAAAATCCGATCGTTCTGAACGAGGTGACGTAAAACAAGTACGTCGGGACTATAAACGGGGCAGTAGCCAATAGCTTTCATTTCTTAATTTATTCTGAGCATGCGTGGCACTTTGTGCGTCGGATTTGTGTACACACGATCGGAATTTCCGACAACGGATTTTGTTGTCGGAAATTTTTTTAGAAAACTATCAAACTTTGTGTGTTGGAAATTCCTATGGAAAATGTGTGATGGAGCCCACACACGGTCGGAATTTCTGACAACAAGGTCGTATCACACATTTTCCATCGGAAAATCCTATCGTGGGTACAGGGCATTACTGTGGCGGCTGGTCGGCAAGAGGTTAATCTTCAACTGCCGTGATGCTGCACATGTGATCAATTATGACACCAGCCATTGGATGGTTTGACAATTTGGTTGAGAGCAATGTGGCAGTTACATTCCTGTCACGTGTCGGGAATGTAACTGTTTTTGAAACTGTTAAATCAATGGGTTTACATCCGCTTTAAATGTTATGGAGAGGAAATGAATGTGTAAATTTGTAAGCTGCAGGCCAGGCCCGCCTATATTTGACAGGTTACAAGTGCCTGCTAATGATGTTTTGTGAGTAATCCATATCTACAGTATAGCCCATTTATTGGTCATGTAAGTTGAAAGAAAAAGCTTTAGCCTTTGATTTACAGTGTAAGTCTGCAATTTTGATTTGGGATGAAAAATCCACTCCCAAGTGTGAGAATCACTGCGATCTAAGCTGAATCTTGAATCTCTACAATCCTTTGATGAGCTTTTCAGATTATAATCTGGATTCAGAAAGGAACCAACCTTTATAAATCAAGGATTATTTAGGTTGAAATGTGACCAATCAAATTAATTTATCACAAACTATAAATTTAATTGGTCACATTTCAACCTAAATAATCCTTAATAGTATACATACAAAGCCATTCACAACTCTGCCCCGAGCTACATCACCAACCTTGTCGCCAAATATCACCCAAATCAACCTCTCCACTCTTCTCAAGACCTCCTACTCTCGAGCTCTCATCTCCTCCTTCTATGTTCGTCTCCAGGATTTCTCCAGAGCCTCTCCCATCCTCTGGAACTCGCTACCTCAACCTGTCCAGCTATCCCCTACTCTTGCTACCTTCAGGCGATCCCTGAAAACTCATCTCTTCAGGAAAGCCTATCATGTCTCTAACTAATCTCCTACCACTTCCATCAGCTCATTCCTCACAGCTACAACCTTCTGTACCACCTGCCCCACCCTATTAGATTGTAAGCTCTTCTGAGCAGGGCCCTCTAATTACTCTTGTATTTTATTGTATTATAACTGTATTGTCTCCCTTTTATATTGTTGCTGTGTAAACTGTTGGCGCTATATAAATCCTGAATAGTAATAATAATAATAGTATAGAGCATCTTAACCTCTTCGCGCCCGCGCTATAGCCGAAAGACGGCTGCAGCGCAGACGCTAATTGCTGGGAGGCCATCCCTGGATGCCCTCCTGTTTACTTCCGCAATGCGCGCTCCCGGGGGCGCGCAATGGGAAAGTTCTGTGCTGGCCGTGTCCCTTGGACACAGCCAGTCACAGATCGCTGAAAACGGCCAATCACAGTGGCTGTTTTCAGTGCGATCGGCGGTGCCAATGAGAGTTGATCTCATATGTAAACATATGTGATCATCTCTCATCGCCGGCTCTGCCTCCTCACACAGAGACAGTGTGTGAGGAGGGAGAGCGAAACGCTGCAGCAGTAAGTGTAAAAAAACAAAAAAAGTGTCCCCACTGCCATCTATACCTGCCATCTGTCCCTACTGTCATGTCCCTGCCATCTGTCCCCACTGTCACGTCCCTGCCATCTGTCCCCACTGTCATGTTCCTGCCATCTGTCCCCACTGCCATCTGTCCCCACTGCCACGTATCAGTGCCATCTGTCATCAGTGCCATCTGTCATCAGTGCCACATATTAGTGCCATCTGTCATCAGTGCCACCTGTCAGTGTCACGTGCCATCTGTCATCAGTGTCACGTGTCATCAGTGCCATCTGTCATCAGTGTCACGTGTCATCAGTGCCACGTATTAGTGCCATCTGTCATCAGTGCCACGTATTAGTGCATCTGTCATCAGTGCCATGTATTAGTGCCATCTGTTCTCAGTGCCACGTGTCATCAGTGCCACGTATTAGTGCCATCTGTCATCAGTGCCATGTGTCATCAGTGCCACGTATTAGTGCCATCTGTCATCAGTGCCACGTATTAGTGCCATCTGTCATCAGTGCCACGTATTAGTGCCATCTGTCATCAGTGCCACATCAGTGTCATCAGTGCCACGTATCAGTGCCATCTGTCATGAGTGCCACATCAGTGTCATCAGTGCCACGTATCAGTGCCATCTGTCATCAGTGCCACGTCAGTGTCACGTGTCATTGTCCTGGTGCTCCAGGGCCTTCAAAAGTGTAATAGGTAGTCAACAAGTTAGATGTGCAATTTATGCTCCTAGAACATCTGATGGTGCTCCCTGCATGTTGGGCCTCTCTATGTGGCCAGGCTGTGAAAAAGTCCCACACATGTGGTATCATAATACTCAGGAGGAGTAGCAGAATGTATTTTGGGGTGTTATTTGTGGTATATACATGCCATGTGAGAGAAATAACCTATTACAATGACAATTTTGTGGGGAACAAAAAAAAATCTTCATTTTGCAAAGAATTGTGGGAAAGAATGACAACATCAAAAAGCTCACCATGCCCCTTACTAAATACCTTGGAATGTCTACTTTCAAATAAAGGGTCATTTGGGGGGTATTTGTACTTTCCTGGCTTGTTCGGGTCACAAGAAATGAGATAGGCCGTCAGTACTTCAGGTGTGATCAATTTTTTATGATTTGCACCATAACTTGTAGACTCTCTAACTTTCACAAAGACCAAATAATATCCACTAATTTGGGTTATTTTTACCAAAGATATGTAGCAGTATAAATTGTGGGCAAAATTTATGAAGAAAATTTAATAATTTGCAAAATTTTATTACAGAAACTAAGAAAAATGCGTTTTTTTTCAAAATTTTATATGTTTTCTAAAAAATGACTGCTGGACCTCTGGACTTTGCTGACTTATCCATATAGCTGTGCATAAAAAAGAGAAAAGCCCAAATGTAAATATAAGATATTTCCCCTTTAATGGAAGTTGTATCTGCACTGTTGTACTTATGCAGATGTGTCTTTGCAGCTGGATAATTGTTCAGCCAGCGCAGGATTCAGGAATTTCCGCACTGCTCTCCTGCTGGCACTTATTAAACATGGACAGGAATGATTGCTTTCTGTGCTAATATTAACCCCTTCCACCGCAGAGAATTATGAGACAGCACACAATAGATTGCTTTTACAAATGAAATGACATTATGGATTTGACTGATTTTTTTGGACAATCACTTTTTTTTATCAACCAAGGTTAGCCTGAGAGTGAACCTAACTTTACATTTGTAGATGGTGGTCCAATGAGCCAGAAAAAAACTATCACTGAGCAGTCACAGGTTAGTGAATAGAAGTAATAAGGTGCAGTGCAGCAAGGGCAAAGGAGATTTGTTGCAGCAAAATACATTTTATTAGTAATAACTTGGACAAGATACTGTTCTGGTACAAAACTCGTGGTTACTCTTCAGTACAATTTATTGAATGGTTAAAGCGGTTATAAACCGCTGAAGAAAAAACAAAAACAAACCTGTAAGACAATGGCATAATGTGCTAGTATGCATCGTGTACTAGCACATTATGAAATACTTACCTTAGAACGAAGCCCTTCCAGTGGCGCCCGCTCATCGCTGAGACAGTTGACATCTTCCCTCTGTGTTTCTTCCGTGTTCGCTGGCTTCAGTGCTGTGAGTGGCCAGAGCCGTGGTGACGTCGCTCCTGCGTATGGGTGCGGGAGCCACCGTTTACGGCACGGGCTTTGGAGGTACTGTAAGCTGGACCTTCAGAGCGCATGCGCCAATGACGTCATTGGCTGCATGCACTCTGCATATCTCCTAAATGGTACAAGTTTAGGAGGTATTCACAGTGCCCACAGGTAAGCCTTATTATAGGCTTACCTGTAGGTACAAGTGGTGTAACAGAGTTTACAACCCCTTTAAAACAGTTAAGGAGAATTTTCTAACATAAAATAAACTTTAAAGTAGTTGTAATCTTTAGTAATGAAAAATTAACAAAGCACATCCCACTTTAGTGTGTGCTAGCCTGAACCCAAAGCACCGAGTGTGGCTCCTCTCTGATCTCTCCTCTGCTATCTGCACTAGTCATCTCTGAAAATTTTCCTGAAACCACAGCCTCCTGGATGACAGTCCGCCCCCCTATACAGCAGGTGACTGATAGTCTTAGTTCTGTGTATTTTTCTATGAGCCTGTAAGCCTATGTGGGGGGGGGGGGGTCCCTTTTCTCCAGTCAGCTGTCAGATATGAGGGAACTCTGTGCTCTATGCTTTGCAGTTTGTGTATGTGATGTCAGATCCTTGCCCCCTGTTGTTAGAGCTGAAAAAATCCTTTGATCTGTGAGTTTTTAGAAGAAATGGCCACAGGTAAACGGATACAAATTATGTAGGAGGATTTCTGTATCACCTGAGGCTAGTCACATCACTGAGTAAATGTAAGGGTTTACAACCACTTTAAATGACACAGATCCAAATCTCAATAATTTCCCATCATGCTGGTTTCAGCATCCCACTTTTGTTTGGCACAGACTTACCATTGCAGGGCACCTGGCCAGCAGCTATAACCACTATCTTAGGTGCTCCAGGGTCCACTTGGTGTTTGATGCATTGCTACATGATGCCATATGCTGTTCCATTGTCCAGCAGTTAATGATAATGACTTACTCTATCTGAAAGAAAAAGGGTAGAGGGGAGGCACAGTCATACTCCAATGTGGCATACACAGGTCTAATTATACCCCTCATAAAAATTGCTGATGTTCAGGTCCCCACTTCTTCACAGCCAGCCACTTAGCATTTCCTTTATTTACTCAGGCACGGAAATCAGTCCTTGGTGTTTTTGTTGTTTTATTAGGGGATGATAACTTGGATGGGGTAGAGTATTACCCCTGTCCTTTACCCTGTAGTTATTTCTTCATAGGAAGTTATGGAACGCTTAGAGGAGTGACAGCAAATCTGAAAAGCCATGTTACAACAAACAACACTGCTAAGTTGGTGTCAGGACTGTTTGTGCATGGGCCTCTCTGTTGCACCCTTAACCAGGAATACTCATGCAACCAGAGTGTTGCAGTACGGGACACAAGTTGGAAGGAAACATGTAGTAAGACAACCAGATCAAGCATGCATATCCAGCTGCTCACTGATGTCTATGGCCAGCTGAATACAAATTGTTCTTCTTTTGCCACAGCATTGTATTGTTTGTGTTTACCAAAATTTAATTTATTATGTGCATAAATCTGTATTAAGATGCGATTTCTTTTGCAGGTGATGAAACTTTTGTTACTGCAACAATGTCTAATACTGCTAGTACATCTGATCCTCCGGTAAGAGTACACTGACCAATGTCATGAAAATTTCTGGCAGATTTTCAATGCATGCTTTTTAAAGTTTTACCAAAGATATTATTATTTGTTAGCAAATCTTCTTGGGTGTACTTAAAAAGATTTTGTTTTAAGGAAAATCCTCTTGCATGCTTCTCACTCTCAGATATATTTTCTTTTTCTGAGCTGTAATGGCTTGGGTGTTAAGTGCAAAGGCTCTCTGACAAAGCTGTTAATAAAGCTTTTGTAACTTTCTGCATCATTATTTGTGTAGGTCTCCACAGATGCTTACTATCCCATTATAATTAACTTGACCCAAGATGGTTTCAAGACATCCCATGCACAGCCTGTTCTGGGTTATTTGGATGTTGTCTCACAGATTCTGCCAAACAAATCCTTGACACAAGACACAGCAGGCAACTTAACTCAGGTAGTAAAATTATCTATCTATCTATCTATCTATCTATCTATCTATCTATCTATCTATCTATCTATCTATCTATCTATCTATCTATCTATCTATCTATCTATCTATCTATCTATCTATCTATCTATCTATCCTAGTATTAGCAGAAATGCATTTGTGAATTAGGGAAACTGGATATTTAAGTGCATTTTTATTTTGCTATCCTGTTGCATAAAATTCTGTTGAATAGGTTAAGAAAAAAGAGGGGCAGGAAAATACCTTCAATACTAGGGGACTTTAAATGCACTGTACTCAAACAGCAATGCAAATAGATAAAAAAATATATTTATTGTATCCCATTAAAATTATTGGTGAGAAGTAAATAACCACCATATAAAAATTATTCATGTAATTATACATCAACTTTAATAAAACCGTATAAAGACATGGCTAAATGTTGTGCCCACTGATAGATACCGACTCATTTCGCAGTTCACAGCTGCTTCATCAGGGACAATGCAGGATTGTCTGAAAGTTGAAGAAAATGATTTAATAGTACATATGCCTTTACAGTTTACAGTTTCTGAACACAGTATATAATGATAACTTACAGCTTACTACAACGTAAGGTAAAAAATGTTTTAATAACCGCTCATGTTGTGGTAAGGGATCAACTTTTGGGGGGATAGGTTGCACTTTATGTTATTATTAGGCTGGAACATAATGGCAGTCTGTTGTCAGTGTCCGAATTGCATCCTGCCACTTAAATTACATCCTGTAAAAAAAGAGCATCTATACTCATCATGGCTTGTGTCTTCAAACACTACCGCTTTGCTGCTTCACGGCCACTGCATATATTCCACACTTCCAGGAGTGTGAATACTTGCCCCTCTTGCCGCACACTGTATTATTTCAGCTCATATGTCACTACGGGATTATGAGTTTGCAGGAATAACCATAGTGTTCAGTGGAGGGAGCAGCTAGGTGGCAGCATTTGAAGATATTTCCAAGTATGGTGTATAATGTGACTTATTATAGGCTTACCTGTAGGTAAAAATTAAAAAAATGGGTATACAACCACTTTAATGTAGGGTAAATGAATACTTTGAGCACATTGCCAGCTGTGTAAAATAATTAAGTTATTTACTCTAAATAAAAGTACATGCTGAATGGTGTTGTCAACTGCAAATATACTTGCAGAAAAATGAAACTCCTGGGATTTGGAGTATAGCTTCTATGTTTGTTCCTCTATCAGCGTAGTGTAGTCGTATACTGAAAGTTTGTGTGCATGGTATAAGAAGGACTATATCAGTTTGACTAAGATTGAGTGGATCTGACTACTTTTTTTTCAATGTCCTGATTCAGTATGTTGTGTGAGGATAAAACTAGCCATTAAAAAAATTCTATATGATCCAACAGCAGCCTATACCCATTCCTATACCCATTCCTATACCCATTCCACATAGGACGCAAGAGTGTTTGATGCAAAGTTATGTATATACAATAGTCCAGTCACTGCTGCAGTCAATTAACATTCAGAAACTGTCTACTGACTTTAAGATCTTTGCCTAAAGCGGCAAGCTAATTTGTTGCTGAGGAAGACGTGGTCATTTTTATCTCCTTTTCAGTTTCTTATATATGTATTCTTACAGATGTATTACACATGTACATGTGCTGTCTGCTCATGTTCTGCTTCCAGTAAAAATAATGGTCAATACCTCCTTTGAAAGTCACATTACTAGTGTTTTAATACACCCGTTCTGGTATTAAAATACTAGAGAGCTTTTAGCTACATAAAAATAGTTCTTATGCTTTGCAGCTTTGTGCATTTACTTTTGTAAGAGATTTATTTCTGAGGCAGGACGATTCTGCAGAACTGCACTAAAATGCCACTATATCTAATGGTAGATTCATTGGCCTATGCTAGGGCCTAATTGAAGCACTGTATCATTCCCATGTATATTTCTATTATAATTAATCTGTTAAGTAATATACCTATAAACTAAGTAGGCATGAAACCAGAACTTTAATGCTGAGGATGCAGGTATTTCCTGCAAGGCATAGGCTTTGCTTGGGCAATAGATTGCTGGGAAATATTTGTCTTAAATAAGACTTAGAACAATTTCATTAGCTATACCATTTATTTACAGGCCTTTCTGAAAACTGTAGAAGAGGTCTTGTCACTGCCCACTTGGATTGACGTACCAGTAAGTACTCCCAGCTGTTTTATAACTTGTGAAATATTTCTCACTGGAAAAAAGAAAAGTGTGTGTGTGTATATATATATATAGTTATATTCCTCCTTTCAGTTCAATTGGTAACACAGCAACTGCTATGTGAGATTTGCTTAGTGCTCCATCTACTGACTGCAAGTGGTAAATATGAAAACCCAAATATGAAATGCTCATTTGCATCTATTACACCAATACATTCAAGCCCCTCTGTCACTTAAGAAATGTCTGTTTTGCATTAGAGATAGATAATGAGTTCTGAATATATCCTATATACTGTATATATACAGTATCTAATGGTATATATATATATATATATATATACCATTAGATACTGTATATATACAGTATATAGGATATATTCAGAACTCATTATCTATCTCTAATGCAAAACAGACATTTCTTAAGTGACAGAGGGGCTTGAATGTATTGGTGTAATAGATGCAAATGAGCATTTCATATTTGGGTTTTCATATTTACCACTTGCAGTCAGTAGATGGAGCACTAAGCAAATCTCACATAGCAGTTGCTGTGTTACCAATTGAACTGAAAGGAGGAATATAACTCCCCTCTTCCAATAGAGATGACCAGTGACTAGTGAATTAACATGGGCATAACATAGTACTATATTACTGGGCTTTCACAATAAGAAAAACCCACCATGCTTTGTAACCTTATGGAGTCTTATGTAGGACCCCTGTAAAAATATTATTTGTGAGACTATTCATTTTATAAAAATAATGTAAAAATAATACACAAAAAAGTAAGTACAAGTGTCCAAAAACAATTACATTTCACCTTAAACAGTCCTCTCTATAATAATAGCATTAGTTATTCAGGCATAGTTGCCATAATTGTAAAAAAATTTATAGGGACACTTTTTTGTCTGTAGGCGTCTTATTATAATTAGGGGCGGGGCATTTCTTTTAAGGCGTGGTATAGAAGGAAAAGGAAAATGCGCACCATGGTGAAAAACTGGCGTGGTTTGAAATAAATAGTGGGCATGGGTTAGAAGGGGCGTGGTTTAAGTGGGTGTGGTCCGAGTCTGAGATGAACGAGTCATGGACAGAGAAAGAAAGAAAGAGATAGGGAGGGAAGGAGAGAGAAGGAAGGAAACAAAGAGGAATGGACGGACAGCAGGCCCAGATCCTACACCACAAAATATGTGTATGCCAGAAAGTTTAACAATCAGCAGATAAAGATACTCCAAACACCTGGTGTTAGCGCTTCAATCATCCTGGCACTATGGTTGTTATGGTGTCAGGATGAGTGAAGTGCATTATTTCTATTATTACATTATTTCTATTATTACATTGTAATATAAAATGAAATAGTTCAACTCATCATAATGCAGAATCAGTGGGAGCCCTGAGTGTGTTACTTGTCACGTCGCTTGCCACCAGATGTCATCAGGTGTCCCCAGCAGATTCCCTCCTTACATCAGGTGTCCCCAGCGGAGTGCCTCCTTACATCAGGTGTCCCCAGCAGAGTCCCTCCTTAAACCAGGTGTCCCCAGCGGAGTGCTCCCTTACATCAGGCATCCCCAGCGGAGTCCCTCCTTACATCAGGCGTCCCCAGCGGAGTCCCTCTTACATCAGGCGTCCCCAGCGGAGTCCCTCTTACATCAGGTGTCCCCAGCGGAGTCCCTCTTACATCAGGTGTCCCCAGCGGAGTTCCTCCTTACATCAGGCGTCCCCAGCGGAGTCCCTCCTTACATCAGATGTCCCCAACGGAGTCCCTCCTTACATCAGGCATCCCCAGCAGAGTGCTTCCTTACATCAGGTGTCCCCAGTGCAGTAAAGTACCTTGGCTCTGCCTCTTACAGACCGGTGTTGTGCCAACATCGGTTTCCCCCAGAAAACCTGTTTCCCCTGTCTCTCAGCTGAGATTGGAACTCCGCCCCTCCAGCCTACTGCACTCCAGCTCCTCCTAATCTCCGCCCCTCCAGCCCTCTGCACTGCAGCTCCTCCCACACTCCCTCGTAATGTTATTCAGCTGTCTACTGCCCCGGCCCCTTTCGCGCCCCCGGTTTTCATGGGGAAAACTGTCTCAGTACAAAACCATGGAAACAGGGGGCGAGGGCTGTAGACGGCCGAATAACATTGCGAGGGAGAGTGGGAGGAGCTGCAGTACAGAGGGATGGAGGGGGGGAGTTCGGATCTGAGAGCTAGGGGGAAACAGGAAAGCGATCTCGCATCAGTGGCGGCGGCCATATTTTTGGAACCAGAAGCAGCTCCGATTCCAAAAACAGTCCCGGGACAAAAGCAAAATCCCAAGATTTTAATCAGGACGGCCTCTGATTGGGACGAGGGTCCCAAAATCTGGATTGTCCCGGGAAAATCGGGACTGTTGGCAAGTATGCTCAGGATGCACACAGAATTGGTGAGCCACTGACAGGTCACCAGACATGTATTGCTTGTGCCAGGTTACTGATTCTTTAAGTCCCTGATGCCCAACCTGCAGCCCGAGGGTCACATGGGGCCCTTTGGTGCATGATGTGCAGCCTTCAGCGCCTTGAGGCGATTCAGTTCGCATTTGCTGCGCTTTACAAATCATTCATTCATTCATTCATTCATTCAGACCTCAGCAGTTTGTAGTGGTCATATTGCTTATGGTAATAGCATTGATCTCTACTAGCCTCATGTACTTTGTTCCCAGTTTCATATTGCCTTTTGTAGCATATCCCCAGCCAGAAATGTAGTATGTCCACACTCTCTGACCCACATTTCCTTTATTAGGTCTGCAGTTTTTGATAGTTATCTCAAAAATTACATATTGAACATTATGTGCGGCCCTTTGGTGACATCAGGGGTTGCATCTGAGGCCCCCATTAGCTCATAAGTTGACAACTACTTCTCTGAGTAGTGAAAAAAGAGTAGCAATAGCAGCCCTGAAATATGCACCCTCCACAACAGTTCAGCAAGGACTACATTCTTATTTCTATGCCAACAGGTTCCCTTTAATACTTAGAATTCTCAGAAGCATTATTTTAGTTTATAAGACATGCAAAATAAACTAATGTATATTAGGAAACTAATATAAAAAGTCCATATTAGTATCTATACTGATTATAGTTATACCGTATATACTTTGCTTGTTTTTTTTAAGAGTTCTCTACTCTTCTGAAAAACTGCCTAGCATACACATAAGTACCACAGAAAATCAAAAATTAAGTGCAAGCTTATTAAACCCAAGGGGTACCTTTTCAATCTCCGATAAAAAGCACATGGCTTACATCTACTTTATCATCGTGAACTTTGGGCATTAATAATAAAACACACATTATTCACTAATGTGATGTGATAAAAATTACTTTCAGCTTTGAAATGTCTAAATCATTCAGAGAATATTGCAGCCGTGTCAGGTTAGACTTGAATCATCTCTGATCTTTTACTAAGTTATAGAAATGATTGCTAAATAAAATGAAAGATAAAGCTGAGTGTAGGTTTCACTTTCTTCTATCAAAAGATTTACAGTTTTTTGCATTCTTATTCCTTCTGTGCGTCATGTTCCTGCCTAATTTAAACCATTTCCCAATTGAATTTTTCTTGAGGTAAACCAGCAAGAAATCAACACAATTAAGTAGTATTACTAAACGTAGTAGAAGTACTAGTTGTAGTAATATAAACAAGTCCCAGATCTAATTACTATGTGATGCACAAGCCTCATAAAATAAAAAAATAAAAATTCTTTATCTTCCCTGTCTCAGGAAAGGGTGTCCATTTGTGTCTCACATGGTCCTCCTTCAAGGCACTGCAGATCACAGGGGATTGCACTGGATATCCATGTCCCCACAATGTTTTCTCATCCCACTGTAGTGCAAGCATGCATAGCCTACATGAGAGTGGCATCTCTGCCCTGAATTTGGGATTTGTAGCATTGTTGCCACAACTGTTTCCATCGGACATTTGTTGTTGGAATTTCCGACAACAAAAATTTGAGAGCTGGATCTCACATTTTCCGACAACAAAATCCGTTGTCGGAAATTCCGAGCGTGTGTAGACAATTCCGACGCAGTTCCACGAGTGCTCGGAATCAAGCAGAAGAGCCACACTGGCTATTGAACTTCATTTTTCTTGGCTGTCGTACGTGTTGTACGTCACCGCTTTTTGATGTTCGGAATCTCCGACAACATTTATGCGACTGTGTGTATGCAAGACAAGTTTGAGAAAACATCCATCAGAAAAAAATCCAGGATTTTGTTGTCGGAATGTCCGAGCATGTGTACGCGGCATAAGTGATTCTTTGTGCAAGTTTCTGGCTTGAGAGCTTTTTTCCATATTTTCTCTGCAATTTTTTTTTTTTTACAAGGTAGGTGGCCTGGTCTTTCTCAACCCTCTACAGTTGCACAGGCTTAGGACCAGCATCTAGAATTTTAGAATTTGATAACACATGTGCATAACCAATGTGTATAAACACACTATGACCAATTCAGACAGGAGCCAATCAATCTACAGTACCTGCATGTCTTTGGAGTGTGGGAAAAAAACAAAGTAACCGAAAGAAACATATGCAAGCACAGGAAGAAAGTAGAAATTCCATGCAGATGGTGTCCTGGCCAAAATTCAACCCAGCGACCCTATTGCTGCAAGGCACTGTGCTGCCCACACTAGAGGAGGATCTTCTGCTTATCCTTAGATCCATCCATGGTATATTTTATTACATAAACTTTACAGTCATTTTAAAGATATTGGGGTTGATTTACAAAAGGCAAATATACTGAGCACTGCAAGGGGGAAGCTCTGCTGATGTCTATCATCCAATCATGCACAGGCAAAAATGCTGTTTTTTTATCTTTCTTGCATGTAATCGGGTATTCTTTGTAAAGCTGAGCTTTACCTCATTTACTAAGTTCTGGAGCAACTGCAATTGCAGTGCACAATACATTTGCCTTTAGTAAATGTTTATTGAAACATAACCTTTGATGTTCACTGTATGTATATACAGTTACAGAAAAGCAAAAAGTCTAGAATCAAACATTTTAAATGAATTATTTAATTTGATTTCTGGCAGGTTCATCCTGAAGTTGCAGGGCTTATTGATACAGTTGACAAAGTAATTGGACATATGGCAAGAAACCTATTGGAAAGCCCCTCTGTGATTGTGACGTTGGAAGGCCGATCATCCGTGGCAGGTAACAGATTTCATTTCAATTAAACAGATTTTAGTGGTTAACTTCATAACACATTTTCAGTGTTGTAAGAACAAGAATTACAGAGGTTGCAGCTGCATCAAGGCCTATTATTCTGGTGTATACATGGAACCCTCTGTGCTCTAAAACTAGTAGTGTTCTTCTGTACATCAACTCACTCTTACAGTACTTTTAGGGCCTCCTAGGCTGACACCCCAGGAGGCTACTGGGATATGCATGTTTTGGTAGTGTGGTCTTGATACTCTAACAAATTGGAGTTATTCATAGCTAAACTGAAACAAGTCTTTGGTAAGTACTGGCCTGCTAAGGTAAGTATTGTCTCTAAATTGCCCTAAATGTATCTCAGAACGTAATTTTTTTACAAATCATATATGTAAAGTCCATAAACCCTGCAAAATACCTTTTCAATAAAATACATTGTACATGCTTGTGCATTGTGCCCATTTAAACTTCAGAAGAGTGTTTCTAGTAGGTTGGTTTTTCTCTCTCCCAGGCTTATAATCCAGACTGCATATCCCAGTAGAAGACTAACTATAGTTCTGGGTGGGCAGTCCTGTCTGCACATATATCTGCCACTAGGTTTCAGGTGCCTAAAGCAACTTACCTGTATTTTTCAGCATACCAACACATTTTTTCATAATGATGAAAGAGTTGGCAGGTCCTTCTTCAGTGTAGATCGTGTTTATATGAAGATATTATGCAGCATATTCCTAGTGTGCATGCATGTCTGGAAGCAGGTCAGCCACTGTATTGAGCAAGCAAGGCTTATGGTACTCCTTTTCAAGTGTTTCTTATTACTAATGTCAAGCCTCAAACTCTTCACACACTTCCACCTCTGTGTATATGATCAGATTGCTTGTGCTCCCTCCACCAGTTGTGCCCTCACCTCATATAGTTTATAAATATGCCTTTGTAAATGGTTAATCCTCCAGAGCTTTCCTCCTTGTATACCTCCTTCTTAATGCTGACCGTGAGCTTCAATTCCATCAATCACCCCTTGGTATTAATCCTCCTTATTGCTGCCCATGAACTCCAATTACTTGGCTTTCAGATGGCAGGTATCCAGTCAGTTCCCTGTCAGGATGTCTCCATGTTAGGAGAGAGTCCTCTAAAGGGTTGACTCTGAGAGGAGTGGTGGTAGAACCTGTATAGCCACAGGCACTTTGCAGCAATTAATCTCCAAAGTGTATCATTCGCTCAACAACTACAGGTTCACCAGATGTAGTTGCTGTCCAAGATATAGAACAGCAAATCTTGCATATTACAGGGTTCAAATCCAGACCATAAGATTTAAGTGTTTATATTTCCCCAGATCTTCAAATGGTTTTCAAACCAGGAAGTTACTTGTTTAAGTGCGATAATATGCTGCCAATCTGGAGCAAAAAAGATGATCGCCCAGACCTCCTGGGTGTAGTCGCCTCTGTGTACCTGGCACACACAGAACAACTTTATTAAAATTGATGGGGTATTTTTAGAAAGTTATATGTACAAATAACAAGAACTTTAATATGGGGAACAGGACATCTTTGGCCAACCTGTGGTCTAGCTCCCAATTAGTCTTGGCCAAAATAACTCTTAAACTCTTAATGTTTAGATAATGGTACACCTAAGCTTTCTAGTCATTCTTTCAGAAGATGAATTTGTGGCTGACGGCTATGTGATATTATAGTGATGTGATGTTTACAATGAATTATTTGTTCAAATATGATAGTATATGCCATAACAATATGTTGCAAAAAAGAAACTTGAATTATATAATATTTGATTTACTTGGTTGATAAAGAACAGAATTTTTTTTTTTAACGTGGAAAAATATAACTTTCTAAGTCACAGATAATAGGGGTCTGTTTATTGTACATATTATAGTGGTGACATCTGATCCTTTTCTACAAAAGAATGTTTAAATATATAATTGAATTTGTAGCAAAAGATTGTGTACGGAGCGAAAGCATACATGTGTACAAACATTTCTTTTGAAGTTCAGGAAAAAAGAAAAGTGATGTTTGATGTACAGACACAAGGAGCACAGAACCGTGTCATACACTGTTCCTGTTAATGTGTGGGAAAAATAGAATGATGGATATTTAGTGTGTGGAAATAAAATGGCCTTTGTTGCTGTGGTCATCCGCTGGAAGAAATCATGGAAAATAGACATTCTGTTATTAAGGACAGTAAACTAACTTTAAGCTGTTAGTGTAAGCAAACTGTTTGTACTTAGATACACAGCAGTAAAATATTTTATTATTGGTTGGAGAAGTAAGTGAAGAGCCAGATAAAAGAAAAAAATTGCTTTTGGGTACATTAATAATTGCACCATTACTTTTGCACTGCAAGAATGTAACTACCTGCACAGTTAGAATAGTAATGCATAAAATATAGAGTATAACACCCATTAGCAGAATAGAACTATGGGAAAACAATTGTCATAAGAAATACAGATTGCCCAATTGTACCTATTTATTTTATTTATAAAGCTTGCAATGTAGAGTAAAATACACAGCAACATAATGTTTATTCTGCTGGTTGAATTTTGTACAGCAAAGTCATTTTTCTTTACTCTCCGTTATTTCTACTTTTCTCCTTGTTTTAGACAGTAACATATAAATGAAATGAGAAACAAAGAAGAAGGGTGCAGGTCTGCTGTAGTAAAACTAGTTTTAATTCAAAGTTAATATTGATTACCAGGACAGTCAGGATAGCAGCCAGTGGTGTATACTGTATGTACATGAAATGCCAAAAACATGTGACTTACTTGTTAGAAAGAATTGCAGTATGTGAGAATAGTATATGAGCAAAGGTTAACATTAATTTATGGTCAGCAATGTTTATAAAACGAGCTTTCCAGGGACTAATAAGAATCAGTAGATTCTGGCACTAAAGCCTCAGCACTGCCAGTTTTCAGAGCTGGAAGGGTTAGTTTCCAGGTCAAGACTGGTAAGTATGCTAACAGTGGCTTATGTTTATGCGAGAGAAGTTTAGTATGAGAGTTACAGGGAATGATTAGCGTGAGGGCAAGGCTTAGGGTTAAAGGGAATGGTTAGTGTTATGCCGCGTACACACGGTCGGACTTTTCGTCTACAAAAGTCCAACGGACGCTGACGGACTAAAGGTGGCTGGTAATCCGATCGTGTGTGGGCTTCTCCGGACTTTCAACGGACTTTTTTAGCCTCAAATCCGACGGACTTTAGATTTGAAGCATGCTTCAAATCTTTACGTCGTAAGTACGACGGACCCCGAAGTCCGCTCGTCTGTATGCTAGTCCGACGGACAAAAAAACGACGCATGCTCATAAGCAAAAACTAAACGGAAGCACTCGGTCTAGTAAAACTAGTGTTCGTATTGTAGGTAGCACATTCATCACGCTGCAAAATCTGTGATCGTTCAATGCAGCGCATTTTATTTCTTCTTTACGAAGGCTCTAAAGAACGAAGGTGTTTTGCTGTTCATAATCAGAGTTCTCCCAAACTGATTTCTGGATTCTTTTTCTCTTTGATCTCATGAATGATATAGTATGCCTTTTTAAAACAATGTTTCCATACTAATAATACTTTTTCCCCTTTTTATTTTTTATTTTTTATTTTTTTTATTTTTTTTAGGTTTGTAAAGTTAACACAAAGAACCCATTATTATTTTTTTTTTTTTTTATAGTGTTTATTTTTTAGTTTTTAGATAAAGTTAACCCAAAGCACCGTTTTTGGTTACGTAATTTTTTGGATTTTCAAGACTTACCACTTGAACATTATTAACATTAGTAATGTATTTTTGGTGTGTTTTTTTTCAAACTCAATGAGATTGTTGTCCCTTGTTAATTTAACATTGTGTGTAAAATCAATGATTTCAAAGAAA